>NC_135725.1:37034431-37345508 GCF_964656455.1 Halichoerus grypus | reverse complement strand
TTGGGAGTTATAAAGTATTTTTTTTCTTATAATTCTTTCCACTTGTTTATATTAAAGGGTTAAAGTCTATCTTGCTTGCAGGAGGATAAATGCCTTCATTATGATTGCAGAACATGCCTGAGAAAAGACTGAAGTGGGAACAGTAGGAGAGTGACTGAGCTAGAAGTGTTGCCTGGGACAGCTGATTTGTCATTGATACCTAATATATCGAGGCAAGCAGGAACTACGCATGCCTTCAGGAGAATCTGGGCTGGCCACAAAATTGTTGATGAAATGGGTCTCTGTGTACACTGATATGCAGTGGTAAATCATAGTAATTATTATGTAATTCCTTAGACAATTTTGTTAGTTCAGGTATACTGTCTTTTGAACTAAAATGCCATAAGATGTACTTTTAAAATGTTACTGTATATTTCTTAAATGTTGTATGTGTAATACCTACGACTCTGATTGTATTTTGAAAGCACAGAATGATTTTGTTGAAGCATGTTCATTAGACTGCATTAATTATACATGCAACAACCATGAAACAGGTGTTTGGCTGTAAGAGGGGTATTTAATCAAAAAAAATTGATCCTAAACTAGTATTTCATATTCTATCCTTATTTATGGGCTCCCTCACAGAATAAAAATTATAGTTAATTAATAAAAAATTGTGGCTAAACACTTATATCCTCTTTTGGTAAATACTCTGTTTAGAGGAAGGCTGGTATATTTATAGTATAAAACAATATTTGTATTTACATATTCTTTAAAAAATTCAATTTTTAAATTTTGTTCAATTTCACTGTGCTCAAAATACTCCAAGTTGAGGATTCTTACACTGAAAAACCTAAAAGTTGTCTGAAATAGTCCTGAACATATAGATATAGCTAATAAATCTCAACTAAAATGTATGATTGTCCAGGTTGAGTTTGCATTTCTCAATTGGTTACATGTTTGTGCCCTCACACTTATAAGATTCTCTCACTAAATCAATCCCTTCTTATAGGATTTGGAGTCACCTTTCTTACTATATTACCTTTAACAGGCACAGATTTCAAACATTCTGGAATAGGGAAGTAATCAGGTATTTTATTTCTCCAGAAAGTTCAAGTGTTTGCAAATTACATCAGGTGGTGACAGGTTAAAATAAAGAAAACAAAAAACAAAACAAAACAAAAAAAACAAAAAGAAAAAAATAATAAAGAAAACAGCTTTTCTCAGCCTTTAATGTAACAGGCCCTCTTATAATCTTTGCATAAATTTAGAATTACCATATCTAAGCTCAGCTGAGGAGGATCTTGTGAATGTCCAGAGCCGCATAGCTGATGGCTGTGTATTCAGAGTCCCACATTTTACTGCCCAGAGATTTTGCAGATGTTGGCCCTAACAGTGATTCACAAAGAATAATTGCTTCTGGGACCCCTTAGTGTTTGAGTTCCAAAATGGCCCTCTTCCTCTAATGCTCACAGCTCATGGAGGAACAATAGGAGAAGCTGCCATTGTAGTAAGTCAGGAAGAGTGTCTTTAGCTAGTTCAGCCGTGTATCAGCTGAACCTTACCTTTACATCTGATCTTTCTTCTAAATATTATATCATGAGCACATGAGCACACACACACACCACTGCTCTACAAGTACATATAATATATTCATGGATCAAAACAGGAAAATATATGCAAACACTTAGCCCACTAAGCTTCAAGAGCTGGAGTTGGCTTTACTTATATCCTTTTAAAATTTTGCCAAGCACTTTGTTGGGCATATATTAGTTAAGTGCTAGATACTTGAAACAATTGGTTTTATTTAATTATGTTATTTTGTAACAAGTTTTGATCTTCAGATTTTTGTAATCTTGGTAATAGTGCACATAGACTTACCAGAATGTCTAGAGCAGGCTATTTCCCCCCAAAGAGAATTCACAGGTCATTCGATTTTGTGGGGTTGTTTTTCTTGTGGAGGAAATAAGAGAGGAGTTCTTCTAATAACTTTTTCTGCTGAATAGAATGACCTAGATTTGTTGTATACTGGCAAAGCTGCTAGAGGATATTTTTACATTGCCATTTGTCCTCAAGAGTTATCTAACTGATTTCACCATATGAAATCCCTTTCAAGTCCGTCTTCTGACAACGTGGATATGCTATTCGATTTGTAGTATCAGAAAACTGGGAGGCAAGAGGTAAGAGCTGAAAATAGGAGATAAGAGTTCATATTTCTTCTGACCATTAAAAAAAAAATCTACCCAGAAAAGGAAATTTAGCAAGATCTCTTCTTATCACACTCATTATTTTGTAGGAACTATTTTAATTATCATAAAATACCTTTTTTTAAAAAATCTTGAATTACCATGACAGTCTCCAGTTTGAAAATAGACAAAACAATGTGAATGATGTAAACATAAATTATAACCTTGACCCAGCTGCATACAATTGCCTTCTAATTTCTTGATGAAATGAAACATCTTTATTTCACACTCAATTTCCAGTAGACTGATTGTCATGTGATGCTTAATTTGCCCCTGCTTGTACCTAATTAATGGATATGATAAGTGTATTCACCAAGTTTTGCAAGTGAGCTGTACAATATGTCAAACTCCTCAGCTTCCCTGGTAAACCATTCTTCGTGATTTGTGTATCTGGTAGTTAGTTGAAAGATAATCTTTTTTAAAACATAAAACTCTTACTCTAATTTTTTTCTCTATTAATATCAAATGCAAATTTTAGACAAGCAGTACATAGTTATTCAATTCAGTGTTATAGTGTTCTGTTAACTAGAATAAAGTAATGGATTTCAGTTTGAGGCTCTTGAATCCACTCACCTGTCTGAATTTCTCTCACCTCACTGACTGGTTATGGAATTTTACCTGTGTGTTTTAATAGTAGAGGCCTCAATAAATTCCCTATCTCTAAAACTCTGTACTTTAGAACACGTTGATCTCCTTCACCATAGAGAAAAGTAAAACTATTCATTCTTTTGACCTATATAGCATCTCTAAACATATATAATATTAAATCCAATATGTAAACACAGGAATAGAGAAATACATTCATGAAGGAAGACTTGGACAACAAAGACTCGGACCTCTGTCTCTCTACATTGTACCCTCACCAACAACTATAATATCATCATACATAAAAGAGGGATCGTACATAAACACATAGGTAGATAGCTACAGCTATGACTATAACTATTGATATTAATATCTGTGTATATATTACACAGAATAGTAATGCTGTCCCGACAATTACTTCACACAGAATATTTTGTTTTATTTTATTGATTTGAAAATTAGTAAGAATAAAAGCAAGAGTGAAAGAAATTAAAGTGGGCCTAAAATAAATCATGCTAAAGGCATAAAGACATTTTTAAAACATTGTTCATGAGACCATAGCACCGGCATTGTATTTTTCCCTGTTCTTCTAGCTAGCAATAATCCATATCACCAAATACCTTACTTTTTTATGGTAATAAAAGATCAAGTAGCACATAGTTTTTGTTGTTGTTTTATGAACCACAGGAGCTTTATCATTTGATTTTAACTAGTATGCTTTTTGTATTTATATTATATTAATTAATTAATTTATTTTTTAGAGAGGGAGAGAGAACACGCAAGTGTTGCAGGGGAGTGGCAGAGGGAAAGGGAGAGAGAGAATTTTAAGCAGGCTCCACACCTAGTGGAGAGCCTGACTTGGGGGCTTGATCTCATGACCCTGAGATCATGACCTGAGTCAAAATCAAGAGGTGGATGCTTAGCTGACTGAGCCACCCAGGTGCCCCTATCATTTGATTTTAAAAGACGATGGGGCATAAAGAAATCACGTTTTTTCTTCCTCTCAAAATTCGTGGAAATTGGTATCTGAGAAGACATTATCATTAACAGCAAGTACCTATTGAGATTCTACTTTCTATTGTGTTTTGGTGCTGAGTTACAAAGTGGTACAAGACTAATGACTTTTATCTGGAAAGGTAAAGGTTTAGGTTGGAAAGCTCTGTTCTGTCCTTGTTTGGTAATCTTTGAGTGATTTTACTACATTGTTTTCTGTGTGCTAATAATGTCCTAGTCTCTAAAGTTCAAAAGAAAATAAATCACTTGGTTATCTAATATAATCAAATAGATTTTTGAATTTTTTTTGAATTCCGGAAACCATGAAAGATAAAAAAGTGACTATTTCAAAAATTTATTTTAATAATATATGAAATATTAATTTCCTAAGAGAAAATCAAATTACCTTTTTATTCATAAAATATTTCTTATTTTTAATATAGTTATATATATAACTATGTTGTGATATATGTATATATAATGAAATGTTCACAGATTATGAATGTTAAAAACCACTAATATATCATGTTTTAGAAACAAATAATATGTTATATGTTAATTAAAATAAATAAATAAAGTTAAGTAAACATTAAAAAAAAGAAATCTTGGGCGCCTGGGTGGCTCAGTTGGTTAAGCGACTGCCTTAGGCTTGGGTCATGATCCTGGAGTCCTGGGATCGAGTCCCGCATCAGGCTCCCTGCTCAGCGGGGGGTCTGCTTCTCCCTCTGACCCTCTTCCCTCTCGTGCTCTCTGTCTCTCATTCTCTCTCTCTCAAATAAATAAATAAAATCTTTAAAAAAAAAAAGAAATCTTGCCATTTGCTACAACATTGATGGACCAAGATGCTGAGTGAAATAATTCAGAGAAAGACAAATACTACGTGATTTCACTTACATGTGGAATGTAAACAAACAAAACAAAACAGACTCATAAATACAGACAACAAACTAGTGGTTGCTGGGTGGCAGGGATGGGGAAGGCAGGTGGGGAGATGGACGAAATATGTGAAGGGGATTAACAGGCACAAACTTCCAGTTATAAAATAAATAAGTCACAGGGATATAAAGTACAGCATAGGGAATATAGTCAATAATATTGTAATAACTTTGTATGATGACAAATAGTAACTAGAGTCATCGTGGTGATCACTTTTTAATATATATATGAATGTCTAATCCCTATGTTGTACACTTGAAACTAATATAATATTATATGTCAACCATATTCCAAATTTATAAATAAAAATTTTTGTTTAATAAAAAAATAACCTGATGTTCTAGACATAATTGTAGTTCTTGAAATTGTGATTTTACTCCCCAGAGAAGAGCTTCTCAAAAAAAAGGAAAAAGAAAAAGGGGGCTGGAATGAGCATAGAATTGTCTATTCTTATACAAACATATATAAAATATATGTATATGTAGTTTTATTGAGTGATTTCATAAATATATATTTTCTAAGTTATGCACTGACCTCACTCATTTGTTTTACACATACAATTTATCAGAAACATAGACTGACTTTGTTAGAAGGTAAAAATTGACATGAAACCTAATACTGTACTTATCTATAGTGCTTACAACCTAGGTGACCGTAACATTGTCTATCATTGACATTTGATTCTCTGTGCCCTCTTTGAAATAGGTTTATTACCACAGTTCTGCAGTGTTTAGAACTCTGAAAACATCACGGCTTATCTTGGTATCCTTGTTCATGTTTTCTGTCAGGAAGACTAGTTCTTGCTGAGTTAATCATCCCCAAATATCGGTAATATAACACAAAATTTTGAAATTTCCTTTGTGCACTGTGTCCAATGCAGGTAGTTAAGGAGGTTGCAATCATTTACCATGCCACAGTGAGATAGAGACATGACAAATCATACACTGACTCCCAAAGTGTTCACTAGGAAGTGACAAATGTCACTTTCCCTCACATTACATTAACCAAGTCAAATCACTTGGACAGACCTAACTTCAGAGCAATTGAAAACTATAATCCTGCCATGTGCCCAGAAGAAGAAAGCTGAATTGCTTCGATAAACAGCTATTACAGCTAACTTATCCACCTATCCCCTATAGATTGCACTCTTGGAAACCCCATTCTGCGATACCTCTTCTTTGATGATCCCTCCTAGCTTAGTTTTCTTCTCTCCCTTCAAAATATTTCAACTGTGTTCTTGAAACTCCATTCCTTAGTAAACAATCTTAACTTCATCCCAAATTCTTCTACTTCCTTGTTAGCTAAAATCTGCATCTCTAACAAGAAAACTTCTTGTCCTGAAGCCCTCATGGCTATTCACAGCTGTTTTTCCCATAATGACAATTGGAAATACATTTGTTATCATCATTATGTAACTTACAAACAATAGTTTTATTAAGATTAAAGGCTTTATTAAAACAAACACATAGGGGTTCCTGGGTGGCTCAGATGGTTAAGCGTCTGGCTTCAGCTCAGGTCATGACCTTGGAGTCCTGGAATTGAGCCCCATATCAGGCTCCCTGCTCAGCTAGGAGTCTGCTTCTCCCTCTCCCTCTGCTCCCCACTCATGCTTGCTCTTTCTCTCTTTTGAATAAATAACATCTTTTTAAAAAAACACATAAACTTACAAAATCAAACCAAAAATAATAACATTGACAAAACAACAATAACCATACAACAACCAAAAGTCAACTCTACACATTTGAGTGTTTTGTCAGTTTCTATCCTTTACTAATGTCAACTGATGATCTTCTATCACCTGGGTCAGACTTTTTCCCCAACTATTTTTTTTAAGATTGTATTTATTTATTTTTTTAAGATTGTATTTATTATCAGTTCATGAGATCATGAACTGAGATGAAACTAAGAGTCTTTTGCTCAACCGCATGAGCCACCCAGGCACTCCATCCCAACTATTTGTACACTAGCTTGACTTTAGTAGCCCTGATGTACATCTGTTTTCTCCCAAAATTTTGGTTCCCTCATCTCCTCAACTTGTATTCTCTCTATTCTAGAGCATTTTAACTCTCCTGATAGTACCCTCAAATGATTTGTCTTTCTTTTCTTGTACCATACGGAAAATTTTAACCCCAGTGCAGTATGGAGATTTGCCTTCTCTACTCATACTTTAGGACTCTAAATACTTGTTTCCAATCCTTCATTCTTCCTTACTGTATCTACCAATCCTTTTGTGTGATCTTCATCAGCTATCTTGCATTTTCACCCATTAGTTATTTCAAGCCTTACTAAGTCCTCAGGCCCCTACCCCACCAACTTTCCCTCTCATCACATTACCCTACTTTCTCTTCAAAAATAAAATGGAGACCAGACTCATTATTACAAATGAAGGTACTTCTGTATTCATCTTGGCTTCCTGCCCTCTGTTAAAGTAGAAATTAAATGGAAGTCGTTAATCTAAGGTTAATTCTTACAGATGTAACTGTGGATTATATAAACATTTTGTCCCTAGCATCTTCAAACCTTTCTTCAGGCCCTTTTTTTTTTTAAATTTTTTTATTGTTATGTTAATCCCCATACATTACATCATTAGTTTTAGATATAGTGTTCCATGATTCATTGTTTGTGCATAACACCCAGTGCTCCATGCAGAACGTGCCCTCCTCAATACCCATCACCAGGCTAACCCATCCTCCCACCCCCCTCCCCTCTAGAACCCTCAGTTTGTTTTTCAGAGTCCATCGTCTCTCATGGTTCTTCTCCCCCTCCGATTTCCCCCCCTTCATTCTTCCCCTCCTGCTACATTCTTCTTCTTCTTTTTTTCTTTCTTAACATATATTGCATTATTTGTTTCAGAGGTACAGATCTAAGATTCAACAGTCTTGCACAATTCACAGCGCTTACCAGAACACATACCCTCCCCAGTGTCCATCACCCAGTAACCCCATCCCTCCCACCCCACCCCCCACTCCAGCAACCCTCAGTTTGTTTCCTGAGATTAAGAATTCCTCATATCAGTGAGGTCATATGATACATGTCTTTCTCTGTTTGACTTATTTCGCTCAGCATAATACCTTCCAGTTCCATCCACGTCATTGCAAATGGCAAGATCTCATTCCTTTTGATGGCTGCATAATATTCCATTGTATATATATACCACCTCTTCTTTATCCATTCATCTGTTGATGGACATCTTGGCTCTTTCCACAGTTTGGCTATTGTGGACATTGCTGCTATAAACATCGGGGTGCACGTACCCTTTCGGGTCCCTACTTTTGTATCTTTGGGGTAAATACCCAGGAGTGCAATTGCTGGATCATAGGGTAGCTCTATTTTCAAATTTTGAGGAACCTCCATACTGTTTTCCAGAGTGGCTGCACCAGCTTGCATTCCCACCAACAGTGTAGGAGGGTTCCCCTTTCTCCGCATCCCCGCCAATATCTGTCATTTCCTGACTTGTTAATTTTAGCCATTCTGACTGGTGTGAGGTGGTATCTCATTGAGGTTTTGATTTGGATTTCCCTGATGCCAAGCAATATTGAACACTTTTTCATGTGTCTCTTGGCCGTTTGGATGTTTTCTTTGGAAAAATGTCTGTTCATGTCTTCTGCCCATTTCTTGATTGGATTCTTTGTTCTTTTGGTGTTGAGTTTGATGAGTTCTTTATAGATTTTGGATACTAGCCCTTTATCTGATATGTCATTTGCAAATATCTTCTCCCATTCTGTCAGTTGTCTTTTGGTTTTGTTGACTGTTTCCTTTGCTGTGCAAAAGCTTTTTATCGTGATGAAGTCCCAATAGTTCATTTTTGCCCTTGCTTCCCTTGCCTTTGGCGATGTTTCTAGGAAGAAGTTGCTGCGGCTGAGGTCGAAGAGGTTGCTGCCTGTGTTCTCCTTTAGGATGTTGATGGACTCCTGTCTCACATTGAGGTCTTTCAACCATTTGGAGTCTATTTTTGTGTGTGGTGTAAGGAAATGGTCCAGTTTCATTCTTCTGCATGTGGCTGTCCAATTTTCCCAACACCATTTGTTGAAGAGACTGTCTTTTATCCATTGGACATTCTTTCCTGCTTTGTCAAAGATTAGTTGACCATAGAGTTGAGGGTCCATTTCTGGGCTCTCTATTCTGTTCCATAGATCTATGTGTCTGTTTTTGTGCCAGTACCATACTGTCTTGATGATGACAGCTTTGTAGTAGAGCTGGAAGTCCGGAATTGTGATGCCGCCAGCTTTGCTTTTCTTTTTCAACATTCCTCTGGCTATTTGGGGTCTTTTCAGGTTCCATACAAATTTTAGGATTATTTTTTCCATTTCTTTGAAGAAAGTGGATTGTATTTTAATGGGGATTGCATTGAATGTGTAGATTGCTCTAGGTAGGATTGACATCTTCACAATATTTGTTCTTCCAATCCATGAGCATGGAACGTTTTTCCATTTCTTTGTGTCTTCCTCAATTTCTTTCATGAGTATTTTATAGTTTTCTGAGTACAGATCCTTTGCCTCTTTGGTTAGATTTATTCCTAGGTATCTTATGGTTTTGGGTGCAATTGTAAATGGGATCGACTCCTTAATTTCTCTTTCTTCTGACTTGTTGTTGGTGTATAGGAATGCCACTGACTTCTGTGCATTGATTTTATATCCTGCCATTTTACTGAATTCCTGTATGAGTTCTAGCAGTTTTGGGTGGAGTCTTTGGGATTTTCCACATAAAGTATCATATCATCTGCAAAGAGTGAGAGTTTGACTTCTTCTTTGCCAATTTGGATGCCTTTGATTTCTTTTTGTTGTCTGATTGCTGTGGCTAGGACTTCCAATACTATGTTGAATAGCAGTGGTGATAGTGGACATCCCTGCCGCGTTCCTGACCTTAGGGGGAATGCTCTCAGTTTTTCCCCATTGAGAATGATATTCGCTGTAGGTTTTTCATAGATGGCTTTTATGATATTGAGGTATGTACCCTCTATCCCTATACTCTGAAGAGTATTGATCAAGAAAGGATGCTGTACTTTGTCAAATGCTTTTTCTGCATCTATTGAGAGGATCATATGATTCTTGTTCTTTCTTTTGTTAATGTATTGTATCACGTTGATTGATTTGCGGATGTTGAACCAACCTTGCAGCCCAGGGATAAATCCGACTTGGTCGTGGTGAATAATCCTTTTAATGTACTGTTGGATCCTATTGGCTAGTATTTTGGTGAGAATTTTTGCATCCATGTTCATCAGGGATATTGGTCTGTAATTCTCCTTTTTGATGGGTCTTTGTCTGGTTTTGGGATCAAGGTAATGCTGGCCTCATAAAATAAGTTTGGAAGTTTTCCTTCCATTTCTATTTTTTGGAACAGTTTCAGAAGGATAGGTATTAATTCTTCTTGAAATGTTTGGTAGAATTCCCCTGGGAAGCCATCTGGCCCTGGGCTTTTTTGTTTTGGGAGATTTTTTTTTTTTTTTTTTTAAGATTTTATTTATTTATTTGAGACAGAGAGAGCACATGAGAGGGGGGAGGGGCAGAGGGAGAAGCAGACGCCCTGCCGAGCAGGGAGCCCGATGCGGGACTCGATCCCGGGACTCCAGGATCATGACCTGAGCCGAAGGCAGTCGCTTAACCAACTGAGCCACCCAGGCGCCCTGTTTTCGGAGATTTTTGATGACTGCTTCTATTTCCTTAGTGGTTATAGGTCTGTTCAGGTTTTCTATTTCTTCCTGGTTCAGTTTTGGTAGTTGATACATCTCTAGGAATGCATCCATTACTTCCAGGTTATCTAATTTGCTGGCATAGAGTTGCTCATAATATGTTCTTATAATTGTTTGTATTTCTTTTGTGTTGGTTGTGATTTCTCCTCTTTCATTCATGATTTTGTTGATTTGGGTCATTTCTCTTTTCTTTTTGATAAGTCTGGCCAGGGGCTTATCAATCTTGTTAATTCTTTCAAAGAACCAGCTCCTAGTTTCGTTGATCTGTTCTACTGTTCTTTTGGTTTCTATTTCATTGATTTCTGCTCTGATCTTTATTATTTCTCTTCTCCTGCTGGGTTTAGGCTTTATTTGCTGTTCTTTCTCCAGCTCCTTTAGGTGTAGGGTTAGGTTGTGTACTTGAGCCCTTTCTTGTTTCTTGAGAAAGGCTTGTATTGCTATATACTTTCCTCTTAGGACTGCCTTTGCTGTATCCCAAAGATTTTGAATAGTTGTGTTTTCATTTTCATTGGTTTCCATGAATTTTTTTAATTCTTCTTTAATTTCCTGGTTGACCCATTCATTCTTCAGTAGGATGCTCTTTAGCCTCCATGTATTTGAGTTCTTTCCGACTTTCCTCTTGTGATTGAGTTCTAGTTTCAAAGCATTGTGGTCTGAAAATATGCAGGGGATGATCCCAATCTTTTGGTACCAGTTGATACCTGATTTATGACCTAGGATGTGATCTATTCTGGAGAATGTTCCATGGGCACTAGAGAAGAATGTGTATTCCGTTGCTTTGGGATGGAATGTTCTTAATATGTCTGTGAAGTCCATTTGGTCCAGTGTGTCATTTAAAGTCTTTATTTCCTTGTTGATCTTTTGCTTAGACAATCTGTCCATTTCAGTGAGGGGGGTGTTAAAGTCCCCCACTATTATTGTATTGTTGTCAATGTGTTTCTTTGCTTTTGTTATTAATTGCCTTATATAATTGGCTGCTCCCATGTTAGGGGCATAGATATTTACAATTGTTAGATCTTCTTGTTGGATAGACCCTTTAAGTATGATATAGTGTCCTTCCTCATCTCTTATTACAGTCTTTGGTTTAAAATCTAATTTGTCTGATATAAGGATTGCCACCCCAGCTTTCTTTTGGTGTCCATTAGCATGGTAAATGGTTTTCCACCCCCTCCCTTTCAATCTGGGGGTGTCTTTGTGTCTAAAATGAGTCTCTTGCAGACAGCATATCGATGGGTCTTGTTTTTTAATCCAATCTGTTAGCCTGTGTCTTTTGATTGCGGCATTTAGCCCATTTACATTCAGGGTAACTATTGAAAGATAGGAATTTAGTGCCATTGTATTGTCTTCAGGCCCTTTTATTAGCAATTTACCCATGGGAAAAAGTCTTTAATCTACAAAATGCTATTTTTCTCAGCACTGTGCCTTTTGTGAACTATCATTGCTTCTCTTTCCTTCATTTCAGTTTCTTAGAATCATCTGTTCTCGTTCTCTAATTTCTGACTTTTCATTACTTACTGTATTCATGTAACCCATCTTTCTGCAATCCTTCAATTTTACCGGTATTTTTGTCATGGTAGGCAAAATCCTTTTTTTTTTTTTTTTTCCCCTAAATCTAATAGCCTTGATTGTTCACTACTCCTTATTACCATGCCATCCATTGTTTGCTCTGGCAACATCTTCCCTGGTAGTCTTCCCATGTCTCTGACTCCACTTCCTGGTTTTTCCTTCATGAAATATGCTTTCTCTACCTATTGTTAAATTTGTTCAGCTCCAGGGTGCCTGGGTGGCTCAGTTGGTTAGGCGACTGCCTTCGGCTCAGGTCATGGTCCTGGAGTCCCAGGATCGAGTCCCGCATCGGGCTCCCTGCTCAGCGGGGAGCCTGCTTCTCCCTCTGACCCTCCCCCCTCTCATGTACTCTCTCTCTCTCTCACTCTCGCTCTCTCAAATAAATAAATAAATTTATAAAAAAAAAAAAAAAATTTGTTCAGCTCCAGAGTTGTATTTCATAACTTCTATTCTTCCTCCACATTCAGGATGGTTATGTAAATGTCCAGGCTACTCTTGTCCCTTCACATATCAATATACCAATTTATTTTAAGTGTACATTTCATATTCTAACCTATCTTATGAAATCCAAATTTATTCAAAAGTTTTCCAGGAATTTCCACTTAAATCTTCTAGCATCTCCTTTGACTAACATAAATAAAAATGAACACACTCTTTTCTTCCAAAATATTTCTCATGGCTCCCCTCTTTTGTTGAATGAAACCATCATCCTCCAAGCTTGAGTCCATGATTCTTTTTCGTCTTATAAATTCAACTAGTATCAGATATATTAAAATTGTTAATATCTCATGTATTCAGTTCACTTCCCTTCTTCCTCAGAGCCACTAGCTCAATTCAGGACTTTATAATTTCCATGTAGGTTTTCATATTTGCTTTGTTGTTGGTCTTTCTTCCCTGACTCATCCCCCCTCTTTACAAGTTGTTCTCCACACTGCTGCTAAAATTGCCTTTGTAAAAAACAAATCTAATTAACAGCATCCTATGTGTAAAATCCTTGAGCATCCAGAGCTTCACAATAAAGTTCCAATTTTTAGCACAAGATAAAAGTCCTTTGTGATTCTGATTTCTGCTGCACTCTTCAACATCAGCTTTTACAACGTTTCCTTTGAAATTAATGTTTCATTCATACAAACTTGCTTTTTATTTTTAAGCAGTGAAACCCTTTCTCAGCATTCTTCTATTATGTATTATAACTATTACCTGAGATTCATTTCCCATTGCTCCTTCACTCCTGTTCTATCAACATTGAGCTAATCCTTGTTCACTCTTCAGGAAGCCTGCCCAGATATTTCTATTTGGGTTAGTTATCATTCCTCTTTGCTCTACTGACTTTCCCTTTGAACTTTGTAATTATCCACTTGTAAGCTTTTAGAGGATATGGACAGTGTCTAATTCATGTTTATATCCCTGGCACCTAGCACAGTGTTTACTGGTACACAATAATCACTGCTAGTTGCTGTTGAACAAAAAGTTAGGGAACTTAGTCCTTTTAATCTAATGTGTTTTCTCTTTTTCAAGAATAGAAGTTTTAGGAACTATTTTCTTTGTAGAAGGTTTTATATTTAGCCATGTTAACAAGATATAAACACAGAAAATCAGAAAGCGTATTATTAAAGAGCCTATATAAAAAGCCCAACAGCTAGACAATATTTTCTTAAATAGGTAAATTATTCTAAAATGACAGAGTGCATGAACTTTCTCAAAAGAAAAAGGCTTAATGTAAAAGGTAGGAAACAAGGGAGAGACAAAATTCATTAGTCACTGATGCTTTTTCCTCTGTTTTATCGCTACATTGGTTTATGCACGTAACTTCCCTGAACATTTGTTAATTTATTAAATTCTCTGGCCCTACATTCCCCTTTCAATGGTAAACTTTATCCAGTATACTAGCATAAAACTTTGGCCATCCTGGACATTTACAAAGATGAGTTAAGACTCTAAAAAAATGTTGAACTCCCCAGGAGAGTCCATTAAAGAAACTCTCTGTTCATCAAAATAGCCAAACCCTTTTGATGTTTGCTACCAATAAAAATCAGGCACACATTGCAGTAGGGTGCAGACATGGAAAAACCAGTGCCTGCTCAAGATCTGTTAGGGGAGAGAGTCTCTTAAATAGAACACCATGGTTTACTAATGTATAACTCGTGTTTTACTGTTGTATCCATACTGCTTAACATGGTGCTCCACACATTCTATGCCCTCAATCAATTTTTGTATTTTAGTGGAAAAACATAAAAATAGAAACTGGTAAGTGCTAGAGATTTGTATAATGTACTGAAGGACTGTAATTCAAGATCAGTTCATTCTTTCTAGGGGGATATAGAAGAATTAAGAAAAGCTATGGCATAAAGAATTTTAATATGTTCACTTCTCTGTGGAATCTGGAATTTTAAAAAAAATATGCTCCCCTTCCAACTCTCTCTCTCTTTCCATGTATCTAAAAATCAAATTCCTTACCACACAATAAATTACTTTCATTTCAAAAACTGTATTTTAGAAATTTATTATAAAGCTTTGTCATATAAAATGAGCAAGTACTAACTATATGGATTATTATTTTTAATAAGCAAAATAAAAGTAGAGTAGAAAAATAGCATTAACTGTATTCTTTCTAAGCATTCTTTCTAACTGTATTCTGTTTTAGCATTCGTTTTATTTATAGAAGAGCAAACAAAAGATAAATGAGTAAATTCCTGGAGGTTACAAAGCTACTAAGTGTGGAGCCTGGATTCATAAATAAGTTCGACTAACTCCAAAGCCCATACCCTGGGTTTCATACTGGAATTTAAGCCTACAAGTCCTTGAGTGTGACTGTGTCAGTGAATTCTCAGGTCACTTAAATGAGCACAGGGTCAGCTGTCTGCAGTTTGAGTACTTGTGGCCAGCCTTTAAATTCTGGCAGATTTTTCAACAAATGGTTCTGGAAGAGTTAGATGTTAATATGTCAAGAAACCAAAATAAAACTCAATGCGCACATTGTACCATATACCAAAATTACCTCAAAATGTATCATAGACCTGATTTCTAGAAGAAAATAGGAAAAAATCAGGATGACCTTAGATTAGGCAAATAATTTTATATTTGACACCAAAAGCACATTCCTAGTAGGACACCTACCACATCCCATACTAGGAAATATGGTAAAGTGGACCTTATTAAAATTTAAAATTCTGCTTTGTGAAAGAGACTATTAATGAAAAGATTAACCATGATATGGGTGAAACTATTTGCAAATCATATTTCTTACATAGGACTTGTCTCCTGAGTATATAAAGATCTCTCAACACTCAACAATAAGAGAGCAAATTACCCTCTAAAAATGGGCAAAAGATTAAACAAATACCTGTACCTCTGAAACAAATAATACATTATATGTTAAAAAAGAAGAAGAAGAAGAAGAAGAAGAAGAAGAAGAAGAAGAAGAAGAAGAAGAAGAAGAAGAAGAAGAAGAGGATAGCAGGAGGGGAAGAATGAAGGGGGGGAAATCGGGGGAGATGCACCATGAGAGACGATGGACTCTGAAAACAAACTGAGGGTTCTAGAGGGGTGGGGGGTGGGGGGATGGGTTAGCCTGGTGATGGGTATTAAAGAGGGCACGTTCTGCATGGAGCACTGGGTGTTATACGCAAACAACGAATCATGGAACACTACATCAAAAACTAATGATGTATGGTGATTAACATAACATAATAATAAAAAAAAAAGATATATGGAGAACAAATAAGCATATGAAAAGATGCTCAACAAAATTAATCATGTAAAAGCAAATCAAATCAATAATGAAATACCACTACATATTTATTAAAGTGTCTACAATTAAAAACAAACAAAGAGATACGGCAACAGCAAAGGCTGGTTAAGGATACAGAGATCCTGGAATTCTCCTATGTTGCTGGTAGAAATGCACTTTGTGCATTTGGAAGACAGCTTGGCCGTTTCTTATAAATCTAAAGATATACCTACCGCATGACCCAACATCTCCACTCTTAGGTGTTTACTTAAGAGAAGTATAAACTCACATTCAATCAATATAACCTGTCCATGAATGTTTATGGCAACTTACTCCATAGTTGCCTGAAAGTGTAAAGAACCCACATATACTTCTCACCATGGAATAGGTAAATAAATCTGTGGTACATGTAAACAATGGAATTCTCTGCAACAATAAAATGGACAGACTATTGATTTATATAAATACATTTTTGCTAAGTGAAAGAAGCAAAATATTGAGGGCTACAAATTGCATACTTCCATTCATGTGACACTCTTAAAAAAACAAAACTATGGGAAGGAAAACAGATCAGTAGTTGCCAGTAGCTGGGGGAGAGGTTGTTCATAAAGGTGTACACAGAGAACCTTCTGTAGATGTGAAACTCTTCTATATGGAACAGTAGTGGTGGACTCTATTCATTTGTCAAACCCATATAACTGCACACCACAAAAAGCCAAATTTGTATATGTAAATTAAAATAAATAAATCATTAAAACAAAATAAATAAATCAAGAATATGGGGGAAAGATGGAATCCAGACTGTGACAGATGACTCTGACTATATCACAAATGAATCATACAACCACACTGAATGGGAAGAAAGGAGCTGACCTAAGTAACTTTAAAAGTGGTGTTTGACTGAATATTCCAAGGCTAAATATATTAAAAAAATTAAAAACAGTACACAAAAACTATACTGTAGTTGATAAATTTGTTTCTCAAAGTGGTGTAGGTTGGAAATTGTGAAACTAGTTCACATGTATATTAGAGGTGAACAAATTAATAGATATATTGCAGATAATGAGAACTGGTATTCTCTCTGTTGGGTAAAGAAACTACAAATAAGGAAATGGGAATGCTAGAAAAAACTGTCATGCTGAATTAGTAGTGGAGGTATTAAAATGGATCTATATTTTAAAAATTTACGTACAGATATGCATGTGTATCCATGACTTGGTATACATACATCTATTTCCTAGTTCTATATAACAAGAGATGCTAGAAGCACACACCTAGCACCCAGATCTTGGATTCTAAAAACTATCTTTCATTAAAAAAAAAAAAAAAATCAGGGCTCCTTGGAAGTCTGGTTATATCTAGGGGTAAAGCAGAGGAAATGCAAGATAAGCCAGATTGGAGAAAATGCAAAATGAGTCTGGAGAACCTTGTGATTCCAGAAAGTAGAGCAGTGGAAAAAATATGTATTTATATCATATATTGTATATTCTATATTTATAATATATATGTATATGTCAATATATATGATGCATGCATATCAAAAGGACACAGGAGCCAACATGGAAGAGCAATTAATGACTAAATTTGGAACAACTTGATCAGTAAAATAAATAACCACATAATTGGATTATAATCCAAAAAATAAATATATCCAAAATTATGTAAGCAAATATATAGATAAATGTGAAAGCCACAACTCTTCCTTACAGAACTCCAGTTCATAACTGTAGAATGAATGAGGAAAATAGAAAATCACTGTTTTGATGCCGTATTAGAAATTATTACAGGAAAAATCCTCTCATGGATTCTAAGATGAGTGGGTGAAAATTCACATGGAAACTGATTTACATAGTCTTACATTCTTTTCCCTAAATATTTCATAATTACAAAAGAAAAAGTAGTAAGTCTGCAGCGGAGAATCCTAACAAAGACCACTTTGGGGATCAGAGTTAATTTTATCAGAACTCATATCAGCATTATACACAATGTACTTCATTATGTGCAATGTCATGCACCGAGAAGGGCACCTTACCTTAGTGGACTCCTTCCCAGTAATTTCAGTCTAATCATGAGGAAATATCACACATACCTAAATTAAGGTACATTCTCAAAATTTATTGACCAGTGCTCTTTAATAGAGTCATGGTCATGAAAGACAATGATAGATTGAGTAAATGTCACTGATTGGAGACATCTCTGTCAAATAAATACAATGTAGTATCCTGGACTGGATCCTATAACAACAGTAACAACAAGAAAATGCAGTACATTCATGGAAAAACCGGTGAAATCCGAATAAGTTTTCTACTTTCACTAATAGTATTGCATCAAGGTTATTTTCTTAGTTTTGATAAATGTGCTGTAGTTATATAAGGTGTTCATGGGGAAGTCAGCAGGAGGTTGTAGAAGTCTTTGTACTATTTTTGCAACTCTGTTATAAAGCTAAAATTATCTTAAAGATTAAAAAAAATCTCAAAACTTTAAAGTACCCACTCCTCCTTGCCCTTCCTCCCTCCTGGATTCATTGAGAATCTTCACATTCTTCTGTGAATTGTTTATGAAACAAATGTTGCTACTAGCAATCAATTACTTCTGTACTGTGTATTTGTCTTTTAATGGTACCCACTTGTCATGTAGCTCAGTTAAAATAGTATTTGTTTAATAACATGGGAGTATAACTGGGTAGAATCTGCAACTATCCTTTTTTGCAACTCTCTTCTATTAGAGAAAGATGCAGCTTCAGAGAATGCTTGCTTCAAGGCTTGGCATGCCTGGTGATGCCTAGAAAGTGTAAATTTTATAGCAACCCAGGGCTTCCTAACACACTCTGTTCTTGCTTTCTGAAGGTATATCTTTCAGTTGTTTCTTGATTACCCAGTGGTGGCAGGTGGGAGCTTCGCAGCTGCTTGATTCAGTGGCTGATACGTCTATTCTTTGAGAACACAATTGGCAGCTTGGCAGTCAGCGTTCTTAAATGATCAGTGGAGCTCAAACAAGATCCCTTGTTTTATGCAGCTCTTTCGTGAAGACTGCAATATGTGTGCCAGCTGAGAAAAATACCATACATAATGAGTCCTAAACTTTAAATCTAGTGAAGTCTAATTGCCTTTCTTTGGAATAGTGTTGCCACTGACTACAACAGCACTTTTGTGGTACCTTACATAAGCTGAATGGATTCGAATTAGACTATCTTAATCACATTGAGAAACCAGAGTGGAGGACATTTATATCCTTTTAGAAGACATATTACCTGCTGATGTGTATGTAGCGCCAACTTTGTAGCATATACACCAGTGTTAAAATTCAGCTTTTATAGGCACTCAGCAGCACCCCTGCTTTCGCCCCTTTTAACACTAAGAGCAAGACTCGTGTCCAACTCCTGACACAACAGCAAGAGAATATTTTCTTTTGAGGTCAAAAGAGGATATGAGGGAGGCAATAAAATAAAATGCAAAAAGACATGTATTAGGAATAAGAACACAGGATTTAGTACATAGTTCCTAATACTTAGCCTTCTATCTGTGGGGAAGTCATCTTAATGTTCTCAATTTCAATTTCTTTCCTTATAAAATACTAATAATAGGAACTGTCCTCTTTACATCATAGGGTTGTGACATTAATGACTTCGGAAGAGCTGCTATGTACAATGCAAAATTCCAAATGTATTTAAGTGGATAGTGCTGTAGTTTTGTTTTGAATTGATATGGCTATGGCTTCTAAGTTCTCATCTTGGTAATTTTACCAACAATTCCTAAGTAAAAGTTTCTGAGGCAGTAATACCAAGTGGCAATTAAATAAAATTACTCTCATTTATTACTGAAATTAAATTTATGCAGAAGTCTACTGAATAGAAGAAACCTAAGTTTTATATCATTTAGAGCTGGATTTTCTCTAGATTTTTTTTTTTTAATAAAAAGGCTAGAGAGTCAATTTGAATATTAAACTTCACACTGGCATGCAGTGAGACTCATTTTGGGACTATATACGTAGCAAGGAGAGAATTCAACTTATACATCATCCTTGTTTTAGCAAGTCTCTTTCTTTGGCTACAGATTTAAAAAGCATCATTTCTTTTTTTTTTTTTTTAGATTTTTTATTTATTTATTTGAGAGAGAGAGAATGATAGAGAGCAAGCACATGAGAGGGGGGAGGGTCAGAGGGAGAAGCAGACTCCCTGCCGAGCAGGGAGCCCGATGCGGGACTCGATCCAGGGACTCCAGGATCATGACCTGAGCCGAAGGCAGTCGTAAAAAGCATCATTTCTATGAGACTTTCCTTGTGTATCTTTTCTAAAATTACAATCATTTTTGTCACCCCTGACATGTATTTTTCCCTTCCTGGCTTTATTTTCCTCTTCAGCACCTATAATTATTTCACTTACTATATGTTGTATTCATTTATATTCTTTAATATCTGTTGTCCTACTAAAGTGTAAGTTCCAGGAGGTAAGATAGTTTTGTCTGTCTTCTTTATGATTATATCTTCAGCATCCACAATGGTGCCTCACATAGTAGCCTCTCAAAATATTTATTCAATAAATGATAAAATTAAAAAAAAAGATATTTATATCTGTTTTTCTCTCTCCATTTTTCTCCCCTAACTAAACATGTCAAATATCATTGGGTACTACAGGAATCTTAATTTTTAAAAAAATAACCAAATTTGAATTTACATTTTTGGTCTCATTTAATGTTTTTAATAAACAGTATTAATATATTTATTACCATTGAGGGGCACCTGGGTGGCTCAGTCAGTTAAACGGCCGACTCTTGATTTCTGGTCAGGTCATGATCTCAGGATAGTGAGATTGAGCCCCACATTGGGTTCCACACTCAGCGCAGAGTCTACTTGAGATTCTCTTTCTCCCTCTCCCCATGCTCACACTCTTTCTAAATAAATAAATAATAAATAAATAATAAATACAATCCTATATATATATATGTATAGATATATATACATAACCTTTGAAAATGCATTCACTTTGAGTATTACATTAATTTGCCCAGTTATAAATCTTTAATCTTAATTTTATAAATTATTGCTACACATGGATTAGTCAGTAATAGTGATGGTCACAATGAAGTGATCTGGATTTATCCATTTAATTCATTAAGCTTTCCAACCTTCCTAGGAAGAAAGGCTTCTTGGTACTATTCCTGTGTTCCAGTGAGCTCTACATACACTTTTCAGCCCCCAAATAAGCCATTCTTTTAATTCTGTGTATCATCACACATTAGTCAGACCAAAATGGGAGTATTGGTCACAGTTGTGGTTACCATAGTTTAAAGGGAAATTTAACATTTTGAAGAAAAACAGAGATTGTCAGTTATTAAGTTTTTCAAAGCAAAACAAATACATAATATATTCCAAAAAAACCGATGCATGCCTAATGTAATGGTAAGAATACATATACTGAATCTTTGACCATCTGCTATATACATTTTAGAAGGAATGCTATGTATGTTTTAGAAAGAATGTTTTAGAGGAAGTGTTAACTATATTACCTATAAATACCCTTCTAACTCTAAGATTCTATGATTTTATTGCTCTGTTATGTTCTCTAAAATACACTCAAGTGGATCTTTTACAAATAAAATGCATTCTTGGCTAGATGACTACAACCAACAGTGTAAGATACATATCCTTTAAGTCTGAAATGATTTCAAGAATGGATATTTTGATTATAAGAACATTCCATTGCTAATTAAAAAAAATACCTGCATATATTGTAATATTCATGTTTGTGTGGTATGTGTATGGTATGTACATGCATTTTATTTATTTTGGGCCTGCTATAGATAGTGGAATAATTGAATTTGAGAGATAGGCTCTTTCTTCTAGATTGTTTCACTGACTTTGTAAAAAAAAAAAAAAAAAGTGATGATGGGACCTTTGAGAACATCAAATAGTTGGATGAAAATCATGCTTTACTGAGTTAACTTTTGTTACTTTTCTGTGTACTGAAGATTAGATATTACAAAACCTTAAATTTGTAAATGGCTAAATTAATTATAATCAAATAATTATGCAGTGCTTGAGTTTTATATATATTTCTTCATTATTTATGTATACTGCTTAAATCTGCACTTTCAAATATATATTTTCTTATCATTTCCTATCATACTTTGATTATTTGCATAGTTACATATTTTTTATACAGTATTCATTCTGTTTGATTTTCTAGTAATTGGATGAATTTTTTCTTTGTTTCAGTTTTAAAATGGATTTCACCTAATTTGATAATATTTATTTGAAGATAACTCTCCTTGGTAATTTGAGTTCCAATATGAGATGGTGATTTTTTTTCTAGGTTGTGATTAATTTTATAACTGCATACTGATTATTCATCAAAATTAAGCGCTAGTCCCCTCTCACTGGTTCCTCTATAGTAATGGTCCTTACTTAACTCTGCACATCAGAATCTACTGAAGAACTTTAGAAACAGTGATCTCAAAGCCCAGTGTTGCAAAAATTAAATCATGATTCTCATGACACAAAGGTCATTTTTTGCTTTTAACACTCCAGTGATTCCAATGTGCTTCCAGGACTGACAAGTATTAGTCTTCATCCTCTGTGATGACTTTGTCAACAATGTTATTAGGGGACATTTCTTTTGTAGTTCCAACCTGAAAGATGTCCAATAATTAAATTCCCAGTCCATTCATATATCCTGATGTATGTTTTTTCCTAATCAGTATTAGGAAAACACCAACATCTCATCTTATTAGGGTGGAGAATAAATCAGTATTTTTGTATCCTTTGGGCAAATATCTAGTAGTGCAATTGCTGAATCATAGGGTAGTTCTTTTTTTAACTTTCTGAGAAGCCTCCATACTGTTTTTCAGATTGGCTGCACCAGTTTGCTTTCCCATCAACAGCGTAAGAGTGTTCCCCATTTAATCTGCATCCTCAACAACATCTATTGTTTCCTGTATTGTTAATTTTAGTCATTCTGACTAGTGTGAGGTGATCTCATTGTAGGTTTTTTTAAAGATTTTTTTTTATTTATTTGAGAAGGAAGGGTGAGAGAGAGCACACGTGAGTGAGGGGGGAGGGGTAGAGAGAGAGATCGAGAATCAGGCTCCCACTTGAGCAGGAAGCCCGACGCGGGGCTTGATCCCAGGACCTCGGAAGCCAAAGGCAGACACTTAACTTATTGAGCGACCCAGGTGCCCCTCTCGTTAGAGATTTGATTTGTATTTTCCTGATGATGAGTGATAGATCAGACCTTCTTAAGATGAAAATTCTGATTGTCCATGAATCCTCCAGAACTGTAAATTTGTATGCATTTTTATATGTATTTTTTTCCTAGGGAAAGGAACTATACATTTTATTAGGTTCTCAGTGACATCTGTGACCTTCAAAGGAGTGAACAGTGTTGGGGCTACATGATCTTTGAATGCATTGCATTCTAGAAAGTTAGTTTTCTAGTTCCCAGAATGCTTGCAAGGATCAAATGAGAAAATGTGTCTGAAAGGATGTATGAACTATAAATACTAAACAAATATGTCATGAAAATCATAATTTCATATGGAGAAATCAATTATAAGAAATGTGTATACTTGGTGATTTAAAATAGAAAAACATTCTAGTCTTGGGGGATAAAAAGATTGTGGTATTAAAAAGGGTGGATTTGCTTAAGGAAGACTGGAAGAAGATGGGTGTCATGAACAGTATTTTAAAGCTAATGACGAGACTATTCATTTGTCCCCAAGAAGCTCTCCTGCTAAAAATAGGTTGCAGAATTTTAAAACTAACAGTTTATTTTCAAAGATATACTTACAACCTGTTAGATGGCTATTTTTTAAAAAGGCCACCCTTTTCATGTAAGAGAAAATAATACAAAATGTTCTTTAGTAATGGAAAAAAAAGACACGGTAAGTAAAGTAGAACACAGTGATCTTAAATAAAGGAATGAGAAGCCTTCAAGCATATTTGAAAATTAGACCTCAAATTGAATTTATAACTGGGTTTATATTGCACCTTTAATCACAGTAGCTGATGCATGAACTTAGAACAAAATTTATTTCTATTTAGCAATTATAGAGCAGTCATATAGGATTTGGTCAATTGTATGCATTTTAAAAATGATTTTCAAAAATTTTATTCATCATCCCAGACAACAGCCCCATAAAAAAATAATAATCTAGACATTTTTCTGAGAAACATGAAAAATGTACCTCCTAACTTGGCGACTATGTTTGATAGTAACAGATTTTTAAAAGATTTTGTGCAGATCCAAAGATAAGTGGAAACAGGCTGAGTATATAATCTATGGTTATCCCTAGTGATCATAAGTTAGTGAGTTTAATTGGGAATGTTTCATTATAAAACCTCAAGCTTCATTTGTATAATGAAGTGTAAAACTGGTAACAACTGGGTAGACTCATGAGCTTCATTAAAATGCCTTGAGTTGATCTGAATATTCTTTCATAATAGTTTTTAATATTAATTGAGTTATGTAGTTGACCTGCCTTTTGTTGGGGGAAAGAAGGTCATAGAAGATTTTTTTTTTTTATGTTATTGTTGTGGACATTCTATTTTAATTGTTGTGTCTAAGATAAGACTATTGTTTCCTCCCACATTTTCCCTTGTGTCTCAAGTTATAAAATATCTATAATAGTCAAAGTATTTAAAATTTTGGTTCATTAAGGCACCTGGGTGGCTCAGCCGGTTAAGCATCTGCCTTCGGCTCAGATCATAATCCCAGGGTCCTGAGATTGAGGCCTGAATCAGGCTCCCTGCTCAGCAGGGAGTCTGCTTCTCCTTCTCCCTCTGCCTCTCCCTGCCTCGTGCTCTCTCTCTCTCTCGGTCTCAAATAAATTAAAAAAAAATAAAATGAAATAAAATTTTGGTTCATTCAAAAATACATATGCTTAAAAAGTAATCTTTCTTTTTTTTCTGTTTATGAATTGGAAAAGAATTTGAAATAAAAGAAAAAAGGTGATATGACCTATTTGACCCAAGTGTAGGGAAACCTTCCCTGATGTTGTAGAACAAATTGGTATTAAGCAAATGATAGGATTATTATTAAGACCTATATGGCTAATGGCTGATTTTTTTGGAGTGAAGATATCATTACTGTGTTTCATATTGCTTATTATCAATTGTATTTGTATTTGAAAATTTTCTCATATGCCTTGCTTTATTTAGTTCACCCGCTAAAAATCATGAGGAAGTAATAGCTTTATCTTTGTGTATTGAGCCTCTTTTCTATTAAAGGCTAAACATTAGAATCTGAGGTGTCATGTTAGGTACCCAAGAAAATCATGTCTTGCTTACTCATTACAAACAGTATGCCTAAAGGGATTTAAACCAAATCCATAGAACAGCTGAATGTTAATTGTAATATTGCTCTGCAGCTCATTTGTTTCAAATGGATTATAAATTATGCATGAAGCAAGCAACATACTAGCAATATTTCTGTTAACTGAGGTCATGACCCTTCTTTTAGCTAATCTTTTAATGTGAAGTTAATAATAAAAAGTCCAGTTATTAACTAACAGAGTAGGTAAGCAACCCAGTGTGTGTACATAATGATTCCCACTACACATTTTTAAAAACATTTTCTACTATAAATACTGTTTTTTTAATGGCCAGTTATAGGAATGTGGATATTTTTATAAAGCAGTAAATGTCAACTTTAGGATAAACAGAAAATAATATAATAAAGGAAATTATTATTTTTTGGCACACATCTTTCTATCTTTTCTCCCCTAAGTATATATTTCATAGCTGATATATATACATGCGTATTCATATTCTTCTCTTTTTCCCTAAACATGATAATTTTATATCCTCAACAATGAAATTTTTAAAAGTTTGAAAGTAATTCAGTATATCCACTATTACATTCATCATAAAAATAAGATGAATAATATTAGCACTATAAAATATTAATGAATATTCTGCAAACCAACTTTAATCATACAGTTCTAAAATACCCAAATAAAAAATATACTACATTTATATTTGTCCAAAAAAATGGGTGACTAAACTCATTCATTATTCATTAAACTAAGATTTTTTGAACACATACTGTGTGTCAGCCAAAGTATCAAAAGCTGTGAGTACAATGTTAAAATAAATAGGTTTGGCCCTTGATTGTTTAGTATATATTTATATATATATATATGTCATATGGCAAAATATACAGAAAATAATACAGATATTTAAGTTAGTAATGCTTCACATCCTAAGTATTCTTAATGCTAAAACAAATAGATTGAATAAATTTGTTGCTAAATAATGGTAACACATTTTTCTTTCCTGATTTATTCTCTAAAGCAAGGGTCATCTATCTTTGGGTAATGTCTCAAAAATGCAACAGATTGTAAATAGTGTACTGCATATTAAGAAAATTTTATCTCTCTGCACCTGAATATATTTTTGTCTTAACTGGAGGTTTTTGATCACAGTTTAAAATGCTCTTAGTAAAATTCAAAGATAAAATGCCCTAAATTTCATTCATTAAATTTGTTTTTTTTTGTATCATAACTGTCACTAAAATTAAACTATGATTCCAAGAAAAACAATGGAAATCATGAATTTGTTTCTCAATATTAGAGTATTAATATAGCATACTAAGGACACTTACTCTAGATTAATAATATAATAATTTTAAATATTTTAATAAATATTAATCAAAACTTTGTTAGAAAATAGATCTTATTGATATAACCAAATATACACAATACTAAAATAAAAACTAGATAAGATAAAAACTCAGCTAGCCAATGTCTTCTTCCTATATGGAATCAAAAACAAATAAAAAAAAAAAACAAACAGTTAACTATTTTTCTATTCAAGGAATTTACCTGACTAAATATTCTGGGTTTTTTAAATTTAATTAATTAAATTATTTTAGAGAGAGAGCAGAGGGTAGGGGCAGAGGGAGAGGGAAAGAGAGAACCTCCAGCAGACTCCCTGCTGAGCGCCGAGTGAGAAGCCCAACAAGGGTCTTGATCCCACAACCCCAAGATCACGACCTGAGCCGAAATCAAAAGTTGGACGCTTAACTAACTGAACCACCAAAGTGCCCCCAAAATATTCAGGTTTTAAATAGACCCAGCTTCTGCCTGACATTAAATACCATGTGAAATAATTTTTCACATTTTAAAATGTTTTTCATTTTAAATACTCCATAATAGAAATCAAGTTATTTTTTGACATTGATTATTTACTTGTACATTTATATCTTATAGAATTTCTTGCAATCTTTTTATTTCTGTTTGGGGATTACATATATTTCTAAGAATGTTTGGATTTTTTATCCATATTGAAATTTTACCTCAATTATATAACTATCTGCACTTAAATGAGATAATAAATACAAAGCACTTACAATAGTGCCTGGTTCATAGTCAATACTGTTAGAATTATCAGACATGACTATTAAAAAGGATAATTCTGGGCACACCCAACTCCTATAGGAGAATACGAAAAGTTAGATAGGAATTCCTTTTAGGCAAGAAATTCTCTTATCACCATATACCTGACATCTGGAAGCCCACCATCCTCCCTCAACAAAAGAACAATTTTGAAATCAGTGTTGAAGTGGATTTTTTTCATAAACTTGCATCTAACTGGATGATTTCTGATTTGGCTTTGCAGAAGAGAGACATTTCATTGGTACCATGCCCCAGTGCCCAGTGTTAATTCTAAGACACTCTTGCTGGGTCCTTGTGACTCTTCTTCATTTCTCTTGCTTAACAACTCTTTGTGATTGTACAACATTAAGAAACTGGATATAAATGTAAAAGAAACTTCTTTCCTTCTGAAGTATTATAAATTATTTTTCTTCGGAAAATTTATTCTAGTCTTTAAAAATACTTTATTATTTCATCATGTCACATTAAAAAGGTTACTATGAAGAGATAATTTTAGTCTAATATTCTTAAGAAAAAAAGGCAGACAAGAATAAGGCAAAAACAATGTTAATGTGCATATTTCTCATATACATAAAATGTAGTTCACATTTCATCAGTTATTTGTATTGAAGCAAAACAAAAAGGCACTGGCATTATTTTCTTTTTTTAAGGCAGACTTTTGGTTATTATGCAGGTATGAATTCCAATAATATTTGACAACCAAATATGCAAACTAACAATATGTCAAATGTGTCTACTAGAATTTTTACAATGATCCATTATGTGCTATAATTTAAGTAACCTAGATTCTTTTAGAAATGAAATTATATAAAAAATTACTATTCTAATGTAAATTATCTGAAACTGACATTAATTTGGTTTGATTAAAATATTGTAGAAAACTTCAGATTAATTTGTAAGATTTTTTAATTAAATGATGTCTTATATTTGTATTATAATTTGAAAATATTTCAAAGTTTTACACCTGTGTTTATGACAATGTGTTAGAGTGGAAAAATTCCTGAATTGGGAGAAAAGACTTGGAATCTGCCTTTAAGTACATCTGGAAAACAAAACAAAAATCTAATGATGCTGGAAGTTCAGCTCTCCTAATCAATTCATTGTAGCCTCTTTGAAACTCAATTTTCCTAGAAGTTAAATGGGAATACTAGCATCTAACCATGCTCTAATAGAATGATATAAGGTAAATTCTATTAAATACTTAAAATACATTAAAAATTTAAACTATGCACATATAAGTTATCTGATCATGTTAATAGTAATTAGAATAAAGTATTCTTGTTATGGTCTTATATAGCATTTATCAGAATAAAAGCACATATTTTTTCTTTTAAAATAAGTGCATGTAATCACAGAATTTGATTATATGTTCATGGTAAGTGTTTTGATTAGAAAAAAGAGAATGAATTAAACTTTACCCTAATTTACTTTTTAACTATCTTTAGGGGATACTGCTTATAAAAATGTAAGAAGAATGTATAATCTGGGCTTAAATTGAACTGATTATGTAAATATATTGAAAATGAGTTGGAGGTATAAATCACAGATGTCGACTTGATGGAAAGTTTGTTAGGAGCAAAATCTACTGCTCCCAAATCCCAAAGTGTTAATTACAAGAAAGCATCTGGTATACAAATTTATGCTAAGCTAAGAAACATACAGATTAATGATGAGTACAGTATGTCAGATAGATATGGGACCATCTACTTTTACTTGCCGAATGATTTAAGCCATGGTTGTTGCATTGGCGTACATCACTGAAACTGATTGTGATTATTAAGTACAATTAATACTACTACAGTTAAGAGAGGTGTATTTGTGTGTATGTTGCACACTTTACAAATATGCATAAAGAGTTGAGAGTCTGGGAGAAAAAGGTTATTGCATGTGAATCATTATACTCTGGGAAAAAAGAAAAAAACATTTTTAAATTTAAAATAAAATACCAATGTAAGGATAGGAGGAATTTAGAAAAATAATATAAGAATAGGGGAGCTTGAGGTCATGTAATATTAGCCAAGCACATTCCTCATCAACTGATCAAATATTACTAAAAGAAGCCTTATGAATGTTGTGCTGTCTTCCTCAGGAGTACTACTTCCCCTCTGAAAGTAAAATTTGATGTCTTTTTATAGGGCCTAAAATTTTTTGTTCCTCTATTTATAGATCATCTATGTGGATATGTCATTACTCACCTGACTCTTCATAATTTTAGCCATATTGATGGCTTCTTGAGTTGGTCATGTAGACTTACAATAAAAAAGACATAGGATCTGTACCCAAAAATTTCCACTTTCCATTACTTCCTAATTATTCATAAATGTTATTACAAATTAAAAATGACTTTGTAAGGGGATGCCTGGGTAGCTCAATTGGTTGAGCGTCTGCCTTTGGTTCAGGTCATGATCCCGGGGTCCTGGGATCGAGTCCCATGTCGGGCTCCCTGCTCAGCTGGGAGCCTGCTTCTCCCTCTGCCTCCCCCCCCACCCCGGCTTGTGCTCTCTCTGGCTCTCGCTCTCTCTCTTTCTGTAAATAAATAAAAATCTTTAAAAAAAGTGACTTTATAAAATACTGCAGAGTTCATGTCTTCAGAGATCTAATTCTTATGTCTTCATTGATATAAAAATGCAAAATAATTAGAAACGTGCATTCCTCAATAAAAAAAGGAGACATGATCTATTAATTTTATGAAATCAAAGCTAATTGTGATTATATGATGTAACCCCATTGCAAACATGAATCTTGTCAATATATCACTTTTGAGAATTATTCGTGACTACTCATTTTTATGCACCCCTTTATCAATTATTTATTAAACACAATATATGCTGGGTATGCTTATAACTGTTGGGTATGTAAAAGTGAACAAGACAATAAAGCTCCTTGCATTCAGGAAGCTTACAATCTAGTGAAGATATCAAAAGAGTAAAATTTTTTAAAGTCAGCAAATATAATGCTAATGGTAAGCTCTACACCCAGTATTAAATAGGGAAATGTGTGAGTGATACTAGGTATGGCATTCTACTTACAATCTACTTCTTCAAGAATTTGCACAGTATGATAAGTTGTGAAGTTTTAATAATTGAAAACAGACATTAAAAAAAAATATGCTAAAAGACAGATGATGCATAAACAGAGTTTCCCGGGAGATCAAACAATGCACAAGAATGTCTCTGCCTGAACTATATGAACAAGAAATGTTATAAAATAACAGGGCTTAGTTACGTAGGGTTTTTTGCACCAACAAAAACTAGTGTCAGACATAATTTAAAGACAAGAAGTAAACCATAATCTGTATAAGCAGATCATAGAGAAAAATTGAAATGTAAATTGGGGTCACTGCAGAATGATTTGAATTCCATTAAAAAATTCTGTAGGTAGATTAATCCAGTGATTTTATGCCAAATTGATTTGAGATGGAAAGGAAGGAGGTGTCTATATATGCAGGGAGCTCATTGAAATATTAATTAATAATTTGAGCACAATATAATAATAGCCTACATTAGGATGATGGCAGAGATTGTTTTTATGAAAAAATTTTAATAAACATGAGATTTTTCCTATTTTATTGTAGATTAATGCATATTGGTTGTCAAATATTTAAATAATCATTAATATAAAATAAAATGTATAAATGTCATCACACACAATTTTTACAATTTTATCTAAAGGGTATCCATAATTTCCAAATATTCAGTTTTCTTATTCACCATTTAGATTGCTCTGCAGAGGAGGAGACTGTTGTAATATATGTATATATGCACACACACACACACACACACCCACATACCCTAGTGGACTGGTCACATAAACAATTAGGTCCCCTTTATTTTATTTTTTTTTTATTTTTTTTTTTAAAGATTTTATTTATTTATTTGAGAGAGAGAATGACAGAGAGCATGAGAGGGAGGAGGGTCAGAGGGAGAAGCAGACTCCCTGCCGAGCAGGGAGCCCGATGTGGGACTCGATTCCGGGACTCCAGGATCATGACCTGAGCCGAAGGCAGTCGCTTAACCAACTGAGCCACCCAGGCGCCCAATTAGGTCCCCTTTAAATTTACATCCCTACTTAGCACTAACATCTATCGTGTCACATAGATCACATCCATATATATTCATATATATTTGATTAGATAAGAATATCTGAAATATATAGAAATGTGTAAGAAATAATCTAGAACACGCAAAATTGCATATTTTGAGATAGTTAATAGTGGCAATGTAGGAACTGTTAATAAAATGATACTGTGAAGTGAAGTTAATCATATTGACATAGGAGAACTGTTTTTTTCATACTAAAGCCATTCACAATTAAGATCCGGCAGAGTTAAGTTAGCATTTCATGAAGAAAAGAAATGACAGAAAGATGGAATGACCTGTGCTAAAAATGGAATAATTTGAATATCAAATGTGTTTTTAAAAAGCCCTTGGGAACACAAAGAATCTTTAGAATATTTTTTGCAAAAATTGAATAGGTTGTGAAAATCAAATATAATAATTTAAAGTGTGCCATCATACATGTTTATTTAAAAAATTGTGGCAAAAATCAGCACTGCATGTATGAGAGGTCGTGGGGTTGTCTTTATTGCAATAAAATCCTGTTACCTATTGGATAAACAAATTTCTTTTTTTTTTTCTAAAGACCCTTTTAACATTTTTATGGTGTTACCTTATTTTCTTCTTTTTTTTTTCTAAAGATTTTATTTATTTATTTGAGAGAGAGAATGAGATAGAGCATAAGAGAGGGGAGGTTCAGAGGGAGAAGCAGACTCCCTGCTGAGCAGGGAGCCCGATGCGGGACTCAATCCTGGGACTCCAGGATCATGACCTGAGCCGAAGGCAGTCACTTAACCAACTGAGCCACACAGGCGCCCGTCTTATTTTCTTTCTAATTCAAGTAATTACAATTATTCAATTTTTGCTTGTCTCTGTCAGTAGAATTTAAGTTTCATGAGGGCAAAAACATTTTTAGTTTTAGCCATTATTATATCCTTAATGTCTAAAAGTATGCCTGCTTATGGCAGGTACTCAATATTTAATGAAACTTTTGTCGAAATTAACACATAATGTCAGTGAAATATGTAAATAAATATTTGAGAGAGTTGGAAAGTAGTCAGCTTTGTAAAATGCTGCTGAAAAATGAAGTACAAAGGGGACTAAAATTTTTCCATTCATTTTGTTTATATGGGGACAGGGAACATCATTAGTGCTGCTACAAGAGGAATTTCCAAGGGTTAGTGGAGGAAGGGGCAGTAATCCTGGAGTTGGTTCAAGATGGTTCCTTTATATATAATTTAAGCTGTGAATGGGAGTAGAGAGAGATACTGCTCATAGGTTGCAATATTTTTGTTGTTGATGACATTTAACTATTTCGGTATTTCACATTTCGCATCTTTGTTGTGGTTGTCTTTTAAATTTGATCATATCATTTTCTGCCTTAAGAATGTTTTAGATTTTTATGTAATGATATTTGTTAATGTTTTTGTTTTGTGTTTTTGTCTTCATATCCTCCTGTGCAAAAGTTTCCACTATAAAGATCATAAAATATTTTCTTTTAATGTTGTATGTCTTTGATGTTGTATGTCTTTGTTTTTGCATTTTGCATTTTTAGTCTTTAACCATATATAATTTATTTCAGTCTAAGCAATGAAAGACATATTCCACAGTTGGAATTCTTTTTGTATTTTCTTGTAATTTCTAGTTTCTTGCCCTGTAAACAAAATACATTTTGTTTCTGCTTTGGAAAATTATTAAGGAATATATATGATGTAACAGAGGTTGAGGTAGTGTTCACATATGGGTGAAAAGAAGGTGTATTTTCTATTTGAAGGATTTATAGTTAAAATACCTGATTAGAAGATGGATTGGATTAATTAGATTATTCAGATCTTCCATATAAAAAGTGTTATATTTGATCTCTCCAGTTTGTTAAGTCTAGTTACTACCACATTTATGTCAAATTATTAGAATTTATACATTCCTAATATACAGTTGTTTATTAGGGTGAGTGGGTGGCTCAGTCAGTTAAATGGTTGACTCATGATTTTGGCTCAGGTCATGATCTCAGAGTCCTGGGATTGACCCCTGCCTCAGGCTCTGTGCTAAGCAGGGAGTCTGCTTCAGGATTCTTTCTCCCTCTGCTCCTCTCCCTGCTCTCTTTCTGTCTCTCTCTCTCTCTCTCGAAAATAAATAAATAAATCTTTAGAAAAAAATATATACAGTTGTTTATTATGTGACTTTTATATAAAGGTCCATGGCAGGTAAAATTTTAGTTTTCATAAAGTATCTTTGTTGCATTTAAGTTTTAAAATTTATCATTAACATTAATATTGATTATATCTTCTTTCTCCCTTTGTATTTGTGTGGCAATTAATTGCTCCCCTTTAGATTTCAAGTTTTTCAATTCACTTTCTTACACCAGTGACTTTTTTATATAATGTATAGGCTATTTTTTTATTGTATTTAATAACACTGTGTCCTTGCTTCTTTATTTGTTTGTTTTGGTGAGTTGATCTTCCAACATTTATTTTTATAACTGTTACTGTTTTTGCATACCTGAAACTAATACAAAATTATGTGTCAACTATAATTTAAAAATTAAGCTTATATGCTTGCACCAATTTTCAGTTGCTAAACTTTAGAGACAAGTGGAATCTGCTGATTGTCTCCATAATAAAAGATGGATAAGTGCAGTTATATTTTTTACAAATCCTCACTCCAACTCTACCACTACTCTTTCTGGGTTTTGTCTCTGTGCTTTAGAATTTTTATCCCAGTTTGTTCTACTCTATGGATGTTTTTACTATATAGTATACCTATGAAGAGTTTTAACATTTAACAGTTATGAGTAGTCATCATCAGTTCATACCTGTTATGACTTACTTATCATTCATTCAGTCATTCACTTACTTATACATTCATGTTCAATAAATAAATTTTGATTTGTCCATGTGTCAGTCACTGAGCTAAGAGATCTGGATAACAGATAAAGCAAATTTTGATCTATTTTAATGATAATCTCTATTTTTTCTTTTTTTTAAGATTTTATTTATTTATTTGACAGAGAGAGAGAGAGAGAGAGAGAGCAGGGAGAGGGAGAAGCAGGCCTCCCGCTGAGCAGGGAGCCCGATGCAGGGCTGGATCCCAGGACCCTGGGATCATGACCTGAGCCGAAGGCAGACACTTAATGACTGAGCCACCCAGGTGCCCTGATAATCTCTATTTTTTAATAAATAAGTTATACGTGAATTTTATATTATCTGGCACAGGAGTGTGTACCAATTAAATGTTGATTCCCATCATTTTTCCTCTTCCTCTTTCCTTCCCTCTCCAAAACCCAATAGATTTTATATGAGAAAAACAGCCTTTCATTTTGTGGGTTTCATTGAGTTATATTTAAAGTCAAGAAAAGAAGGTAAGAGGACTAAAATAAAATAAGTGGAGGAGGAAAACTTTACCATATTTTTTTTTTCTATTTTCACTAGTTCTTTAGAAGATCTCTATTATTAGAGGATTCCATAACTCAGATCAACAATTTCTTATATGACCAATTTTGTGGTCAAATTTAAAATGGGTGCCGCATCCCTTTGCTAACTGTGAATGACACAAGGGAATTAGAGTTCCCAAAACTGATTGAGCACCAAATCCAGGTATGGATTGTTTTACAGATATGTTTGAACCTCATTTCAGACCTCTAGCTCAGTATTTTTAAGCACCATGAGTGATCTATGTGCAACCAGAATTTGAGGAAGCTGACCTGGAGTTGTCTTATATTGATGACTCAGGTCATGGAACTCTAGGGAGAAACTGGCAGAGCCCAGCAGAGCAGACCAACAAGTACCATAAGGAAAGGTAGATTTTGAACATACTATTTATTACTCCTAAAATGTTCTTCCACCTACCCTTAAACCAGCTTTGAAAATAATCATACAATATACTGAATCTGCCTTAAATCAAAGAGACTTTTCTAAAACTAGCATAAATACCCGGTAGACAAGGGCTTTCATGCCCTGATGATGTTCTCTTGGCTTCCTGTGAGATCTCCTCTGTCACTTTGCATCTGCTGAATCCACACAAGCAATCTGTACTGCTTTACATTCTGTCCTTCAATTCTTTTTTAATTTCTCCTGTAATTTTCACCTCCCCACTCCATCATTGTCCATCAGATTATTTTTTGTAACTTTTTGTTTTCTTGAAGCATATCTGTGAATCCTCTTCTGTGATTCATTTCAGGTTGCTTTCAAGAAGGATAAATGGATGATATACTTCCTGAGTCTGCTATATTGATAAATATTTTTGTTACATTCAATATGAAAAACATACTAGTTGTAATTTGAGTTGTACACTTTTCCCATGAAACTCCAGTAGGGTATTTTCTAGCATCTAAATAAACTGTAGAGAATACTGAATACAGTTTCCTTTTCTACTTTGTAAATGACACTTCATTTCTTTGTGTATATGAGGAACATTTTCTTAAATGTCATGACTTAATGATGTCATTACAATGTCTTGCTGTTTAGCATCTCTTATTAAGTTTTAAAAAATATAGAGTAGGCTGAGGTGCCTGGGTGGCTTAGTTGGTTGAGCATCTGACTCTTGATTTTGGCTCAGGTCTTGATCTCATGGCTCTGGGATGGAGTCATGCATTGGGTTCCACACCCAGAGGAGTCTGCTTCAGCATTCTCTCTCTCTCTCCTGCCCTCTGACCCCCAGCCTCACTCACTCTCTATAAAGTAAATAAGTAAATCTTAAAAAAAAAAAAATAGAATAGGCCTACAAATCTTCAAATCTATTCTCTGCAACATGAAGGTTTTTTGTTTATTATTATTATTATTATTATTATGCATTTGTGTAGAATTGAGTAGAGATTTTTTGTTTACTCTACAGTCTACTATTTGAAGTAGACACAGCAATTATCTATAATTTGAATTTTATTCTTTAACATTCTTTAAATTTTCCAGTATATTAATGTTTGTTCTTTTTTTTTCTATCAATGCACTCTAACCCCTTCAAGTTTCTCTTCCATGTCTTAGTGCATCAATGCTAGTCTACAATTTAATGTTTTAAATCTAATAAGTTCTATTAGGTCTCTATTTTATTCTATTTACTTATTTTTACCTTTGTTTCCTTATAGTCTACATTTTTGAAATGTGTTCCTGTAGTAATGAAATTGTATTTATCTAATATTTTCTTCTGTTCTTGGAGGGACTATTTTTTCCAGTATCTTTTTATAGTTTTTTGCATGCTGTGTTCTTTTCTTCCTTCCTTATTGTTTCATAAGTTTATAAAAAAATATTGGGTTTTTTTTCTGTTTATTAAATCTACAAATATGGTACACATTTGCCACCAAAATAATGCTTGATATATCACATTGACTCTCCCTGTCAGGTATGAAAGTTGTATTTCATTCTCCTTTTATTGGTGAATTATACCAAACATTTAAAAGATAATTAATGACAATCTTTCTCAAAATCTTACAAATAATGGAATAGAGGGAACCATTCAAAATGATTCCCTGAGGCCAGTACTACTCTGATACCAAAGAAGAATACAAAAAATACAAAAGCAAAAAAAAGTTTAGTTTGCCCAATATAAGTATTGCTACTCGAACTTTCTTTTGACATCATTTTTAGGACAAATTTTTCTCCACCCCCTCACTATCAATCTACATGTGTCTTTAAGTCTAAAATGAGTCTCTTGTAGGCAGCATTTTTAATCCATTCCAACACCCTATGTCTTTTGATTGGAGCTTATAATCCATTTACATTCAAACTAATATTGATAAACATGTGTTTATTGCCATTTTATTGCTTGTTTTATCATAGTTTCTGGAGATTTTCTCTGATCCTTTCTTGTCTTTGTCACTTTTGGTATCTCTTTTGCACTCAAAGAGTCTTCTTTAATATTTCTTGCAGGGCTGGTTTAGTGGTCATGAACTCCATTAGTTTTTGTTTGTTTGGTAAACTCCCTATCTCTCCTTCTATTCTGAATGATAGCCTTGTTGGTTAGAGTTTTCTTGGCTGCAGATTTTCCCCATTCATCACTTTAAATATATCATGGCATACCCTTCTGGCTTGCAGAGTTTCTGTTGAAAAATCCCCTGCTACCCTTATGAGTTTCCCCTTGTAAGTTACTGAGTTCTTTTGCTGCTTTAAATTATTTTTATTTATCACTTTATTTTGGCAATTTAATTACAATATGTCTTGGTGTGGGTTTGCTTTTGTTGGTTTTGCTGGGAGTTCCCCTGCCTCCTGGATCTGGATGTCTGTTTCCTTGCCCAGATTAGGGAAGTTTTTAGCTATTATTTCTTCAGATAAAATTTTTTGCCCCCTTTTCTCTCTCTTCTTCTGGGACTCCTATAATAGAAATGTTATTATGCTTGATGTAGTCGCTGAGGTCCCTAAGTCTATTCTCGTGTTACATAATTCTTTTTCTCTTTTGTTCACTTTCATTATTTTTCCATTAGTCTGCTCGGTCATTAATTCATTCCTCTGCTTCTTCCAATCTCCTTTTCATTACATGAAGCCTGTTTTCAATCTCATTTATGGCATTCTTCATCTTTGATTGATTCTTTTTTACTCTTATATCTCTGTGGTAAGGGTCTCCCTGATATCTTCTATTCTTTTCTCAAGCTCTGCAAGTATCCTTATGATTGTTGCTTTAGATTCTCCACCAGGCATGTCACTTATATCTGTTTCATTTAGATCTGTGGCCTTGGCCTTATCTTGTTCTTTCATTTGGGATAAATTCCTCCATCTTGGCATTTTATCTAAGTCTCTGCCTTCTTCTCTGTGTTAGAAAAATCAGTTATGTCTCCTGCTTCTGACAGTAATGGCCTTATGAAGAAGAGGTCATGTAGTGCCCTGGTCCTGGTACTTCAGGGACTGTCTCTGGTGTGTGCTGCATATGCTCTACTGTTGTATTTTGGCTGCTTTGTCCATCAGGCCAGTTGTCTGCCAAGGATCTCCTTGCCTACTATGGGCAGTGTTTGATCCCTGGCCTGTGGGCAGTTTTAACTAGGTGCGCCCTGGTCTGCTTGTGAAATGTAACCTGACACCAACTCCACCAGACCTGAAGTCTTGCAGAACTCTCTGACTGGGAGATGTAGTGTGTGCAAGGGTTTGTGCTGGTCTTCTGAGGGAGGGACCTATCATTCTGAGACTTAGGCAAACTGGACTTAGAAAGGGAGTCCCATCAGAGTGCAGGGGGTGGGGCTTGGTGAGGCAAGTTAGGCAGTCAGTGTTGACCCTGCACTGCCTCCAGCTGGTGGCTCTGTTTTTGCTGAGGGATGTGGGAAGAGAATGATGCAGCCCAGCTCCCCTGTTCTGAGAGGTGTCTGTGTGAATGTTGCCTCCCAAGGACACTCTCTGAGACAAGTAAATAATCTCCCCACTATGTGCCCCAGGCGTTCTTAAGATCACTCTTTACATGACATCCACCCCCAGGTTGTTTGCCTGCCTTCTCTTCAGGAGCAGGGCAGTACCTTCTGGAATCTATCCCAGCTAAACTTGCTGACCTTTAAAACACCAGGCTTTCAGGTCCACTGGTTGTAAGAACTCACAGATTTCAGCCCCTCTCATTTTCCAAGCCAATCACTTTGGGGAAAACCTTCTCCTTGTGCATTCCCCTTGTGCTCCTCTCTCTCTATCTCTCTATCTCTCACTCTCTCCTTCTCCATAAGCATGGCTCACTCCCCTCTGCAGCAATCACAATCCATTTCTCCCCTAAACCATGTCTCTGCACTTCTTACCTTCTCTGATGTGGCTTCTTCTCTCCCTTTAGTTGTGGATTGTGTTCCATCAGTCTTCAGGGAGATTTCTGGGGTGCTTAAGATGATTTGATAGTTATCTAGTTGTGTTCATGGGATGAGAGGACAGGGTCCTCCTCTCAGCCACCATCTTTGATCCCCTCATTCTCCTTTTAATACCAAGTGGAGGGCTGGAATTTGATGGTTTCTACTTGCTACTCATCATTCTCAGCTGCCTGATAGAGGATGGATAGGACTTCAAACTACTGAAGCCACACTGAAGGGAATTCTATTACTTGTTCTTGTCTTTTGAAACTTATGTACTGTGGATAAATCAGGCTGGCCCTGGAATGAATCATCATCTAAATGTGGTAGATTTGTCAAGGGGATGTGGAGTTGGGTTTTTACCTCCTGTGTTTAAATGCCACTTCCAGGAAAATAGGGCATAAAACCATTAGCATGGGGACATTTGTTTTTTTGGATTCCACTTGTATCAGGGTGATAATAGTTATTCATATCTGTCTTCCTGTCATGTCTTGCCTCCAGATTTATCCCTTCTCATTAGGGGATGGAAAACTCAGGACCTCAAAATAAAATAATAATAATAATAATAATAATAAGGCCATGAATTTTCTTCAACATCCCTGCCAAATACAGTCCCTTCAGATAGAATAGTTTTGAGAGAGTCCTTAAGAATAGTCTATACTTTTCCCAACCACAAACTATTCGTGATTAATGGAGTTGTGACTTCATTCCTGGTGTCTTGTTCAGCACTTTTCAAACTATATTCTATCCTCCTATTTATTCTTCAGAATATGTGGTATACGGTTGAAGTCATATTCAGAGTGTACATTCAGTTTTGGTTTCTAGAGCATCCCCTTTTTCTCCATCTTTCTTGAAAGGAATGTGTTTTTATATAAAAGGCCAAAATCTGAAAGTTAGTCAGTGTTGTCCCTATTACAGAAAAGTAGCCCTAGTCTTAGTTGTTCTTTGTGTAAATCCTGGGATACAGGTTTAGAACATAATATAACTGGATGCTAATTTGGAGGCTGAAAAATCTGTACCATAATTTTGTAGCATTCCAAGGACTCTAAGATGATGAGTGTTCTATTTATACCTTTTATTTTAGCCTACTCAAACATTCTGTAAACAAAATCACCACCAGAAAACTTTATTTCTGACTTAATTACATTGTAATTCTTTTGTAAAGTTCATTTAATTATTAAAAAGTATTAGTTTTGAAAACCCTTTTAAAAATTCTGTCCTGTATTTTCTTCTTTTTAAAAAGTTAAAAAAATTATGTTTTGAAAAACATGAAAGATGATTTAAACATTAACTTAAGAATTTTATTTTAGAATCTCATTAGAAAATACATGTGAATACTTTGCTGAATTTTCTTAATTGTTGCATTGCAGTTATCATAAGGGAAATACAGTATTCAAATCTGTAGACAGTAGTGTTTATTTCTGAAATTTTCCTCAGCTTGGATAAGTGAAAGTTTATTTGAGAGATATTATGGAAGCATGGTGAGTGGACTTGGGTATGTTATTTAATTAAAGATGAACACTAGAAATAGTGAAATAAAAGTTTAGTGTTTCAGCTAGAAAAGAAATCAGGCAATCTGAATTACTTTAGTTCACTAATTTAATGTGATTTTTTATAGTTTAATTATCTGTTCCTCAGCTGCCCCAAACCAGACAATGGAAAGATGCATTTTATAGGCAAGAATCTAAATAAAGTTTTTTGTTGTTGTTGTTGTTGTTGTTTTTATAGATTACTTCCTTTGGAAAGTGCTAGGTGCTCTCCAGATATGGGTATTATCCACAGTGTTCATATGTGAATGTTATGGCTCAGGGCATTCAAATTGTATGTTCAAGTCACACAGTAAAATGACAAGATTAGACTTAGAACTTTATGGTTTAGACAACATGATGTTATTTGTAAGTAAAAGCCAGGCTTCTTGCCATTTCCCTAATAATGTTTATTAGGTTTTAAATGAAACACGATAATTAGTTTATGTATTTTAGTTAGTTTGATATACTCTAATTTTTAGGTGGTGTTCTGATTGAAGCCTTGCATTGTTAAAACTTTCTCTTCTAGAGGATTCTAACACTAAATGAAATTCTAACACTAAATTCTGGATATTAAGAGAAGTTATTTGACTCTTATTATGTAGCAATAACAGGAAGAAGAATTAATAATGATCCTTTTTCATGAGTTCTAAGAATATTTAGTCTTCACTAATCTCTTGAAACTTTTCAAATATTAGCATAATTGAGCACTATTGGTTTTGTTTGTTTATTTGTTTGTTTGTTTGTTTGTTTTTCCCATTTGGAAGTAGTAGTGGGATTTGGAAAATAATGAATTCATAAAAAAGAAAATGTCAATCAGAAACGGTGCTATTATTGGGGCACCTGGGTGGCTCAGGTGGTTAGGCATCTGACTTTTCTTTTCTTAAGATTTATTATTTTTTGAGAGAGAGAGAATGCACAGGCTTGGGGAGGGGCAGAGGGAGAGGGAGAGAATCTCAAGCAGACTTCCCGTTGAGTGCAGAGCCCAATGTGGGGCTCAATCTCAGGACCTTGAGATCATGACATATATATATATATATATACACTCTCCAGTATGGGCTTCTGAGAGAAATGTTCCTAGTTTTAAGTTGGATTTTGTTTTTCGTAATTATTCTTTATTGCCTATGCTAACCTTTCTGTGTTCTGCTTTCTTCAAATTTTCCTTTTTTTAAAGCCAATAGTACACAAGAATGATTGAATTTAATGTGGCCACATGTGTCACATGACAAAGATGCTAAATTTTCATGCAGACCAATTTGAAGTACTTGAATGAATTTTGGGTATTGTAGGATGCTATTACAATTTAATTGTAATATCATATGATCATACACATTGAAACAATCTTAATGTATTACATGAATTAAGTACTCAATTTATTTTAATTTTTTTTTTTTTTTAAGATTTTATTTATTTGCGAGAAAGAGAATGAGAGACAGAGAGCATGAGAGGGAGGAGGGTCAGAGGGAGAAGCAGACTCCCTGCTGAGCAGGGAGCCCGATGTGGGACTCGATCCAGGGACTCCAGGATCATGACCTGAGCCAAAGGCAGTCGCTTAACCAACTGAGCCACCCAGGCGCCCAGTACTCAATTTATTTATATCTCTTGTTTACTCACATTTAATTATTTGAAAATGCCAAGAAATATGTTTTATTCAATTTTTTCTTCATGTGCCTTTTTTGAAATAATTTTGAATAGAATTTTTATTATAATTATGATTGTTTTCTTAATACAGAAAATTATTTAGGTTTCATGTATCAGGTATGCATTCAATTTGAATTTCCTATAATGTCATAAGTGTTTTCTTTGCATTTAAAAGAACTCTTAAAAAGAACTTAGGCACAGAGATAAAAGGAAGAAAATCTGGTTCTGAACATTTTGTCTTCTCTCCAGTGTTGGATAATGTTCAAAAGAAGGTTGCTATTTTATGTAGCAGTTAGTCCAGTTATTTTGAAGATGCCCAGCAACTCCTGCTCAGCCTTGTCAAAGCCAAAGTAACCTATAGATTGTGGTTGCTGATACTTCACTGACATTGCCACAGATCCCTGCCAGCCCCCAGTACTCCATCTTGCTTAAAAATTGGGTTTTCCAGACATTCTATGTTAAAGAAATTCAAGGTTTGTGGACCACATTTAAATTATTGAAAGCTAGGGTGCCTGGGCAGCTCAATCAGTTAAGCGGCTGCCTTTGGCTCAGGTCATGATCCCAGGGTCCTGGGTTCTAGCCCTGCGTGGAGCTCCCGGCTCAGCAGGGAGTTTGCTTCTCCATCTTCCTCTGGCCCTCCCCACTGCCCACCCACTCATGCATGTTCTCTCTTTCATTTTCAAATAAATAAAATCTTAAAAAAATAAATTTTGAAAGCTAAATTCCTACTTTCTGTAATGTGAATCTTAACAAAAATTTAATAGCACACACATTTAATTTTAAGATGCCTTTCTGGATTTTACAAAATAAATAAGTTGTAATATTGGTGACCTAAGAAGTGTGGGAAAATAGGTTCATTGTGTATGAAGTGCTAAAACCAAACATCATTTTCACACTTTTCATTTTTCTAAGCTTATTCTAATAACCTCTGAGGACTTGAGACAAGTCCTTAACTTACCTATTCTAGTTAAAGTTATCTTAAGAATCCTATAATTTGGGATGCCTGGGTGGCTCAGTCAGTTTAGCGTCTGCTGTCAGCTCAGGTCATGATCCCAGGGTCCTAGGATGGAGCCCTGCATCAGGCTCCCTGCTCAGCGGGAAGCCTGCTTCTCCCTCTGCCACTCCCCCTGCTTGTGTTCCCTCTCTGGCTGTGTCTCTGTCAGATAAATAAAATCTTTTAAAAAAATTTTAAAAAGAATCCAGTAATTTAAAATTTATATATAATAGTTTGCATTTACTAAAATGTAGCAAGAGTTTTTACATTTTATGATATTTTATAAACTATATAAAGTTTTGTTGTTGGGTGTGTCTTTTTTGAAATAAGACACAAACCAAGAGAATGACAATAAAGATCATTCTTTGAATCCATCTGACCTTGTGACTGCTTCAGTATTTAATCTCTGCTGATATTTTGTGGCTATTTGTGTTCATTTTTTTTCAATCAAATAATTATTTTCAAGTTTTCATTTTAAAGTAAAATTGACCACACAAATTATTTTCAGAAGTACCTTCAATTGAAAAAATAAAACATTTTATAGTTATGCCTATTATAACAATGACTTATTTATCCATATATCATGAATGTTTCCATAATGACTTTATGAGCAAAATACTATTAATTTAAAATTGCAGGAGAACTTTGCTTTTGAGCATTCACTATGTTCTAGGCACTGTGCTAAGACTTTAATATGGTTATTTAACTTAATTTTCACAACTACCAGATTTGGAAACTGTAGCTTGGAGAAAACAGGAAGCAAGGACAAAATCATATAAATACTGAAATATAAGTCAGATTACAAAGCAGGACAGTTTTAAACTACAGCCACTATTAACAATTAAATTCTAGTGCTACACTATCTGGTGACACTTTAAGATTTTGAAAATTCAGATAAATAAAAACATACAAAAATAATGTGACTGACACTCATGTCCCTCCCACCCCCTCAGATTCAATAGATGTTGACATTGTGTCATTTTAATTCAGACCCTTTTGTTCCCTTCCCCTCCCCTCTCATTTTGAAAACTAATACCAAAGACTTAGTTGGCTACAGTGGTTCTCAACTGGAAGCAATTTTGCCTCTGGAGAACTTTAAACAATTTCTGGAGATAGTTTTAATTGTCAGAACTGGGAGGAGGGGTGCAACTCTCATCTAATGGGTAGAGCCAGGAGGCTACTAAATATCCAACAATACACAGGGCAGTCTCCACAACAAAGACCCTGTTCTTCTTCATTATTTTCCTCTTCTCTTTCTCCCAGAGGGCACCACTATCTGGAAGTTGATGTATATCATCTTCTGGAAGGTTTTCATACTTTTTTTACATATGTGTATGTTGAAACATAATTTTGTACATTTATATTTTACATAAATTGTATCATATTTTAAGAACAGGAGGGTTTTTAACTTGATATTGAAATCCATTTACTATGATAATCTTATTTACTATAGCTACATAGTACTATATAATGTATTTTGATCTCTCGCAGCTGAGTTCACACTTTCTTATTCTTATATTGCTCTCTTAACTCTTTACTGTTCCCTGAGCTTTAGTATAAGTTTTTTGTGTTTCATAAAAATTCCACTGGGATTTCATTTGGAAGGCACTACACCCGTAGTTTAGTTCTTTGCCATCTTTAATGGTCCTCCTTCCAAGAAAAATGATTTACTTTATTTATGTACATCTTCTTGTGTCCTTATGGTTTGTAAATATCTCCAATTATTTTGTTAAATTTCTTACCTTATACCTTATAGCTTCGTTCCTTTTGTGAATGCTACCTTTTAAGACATTTTCCAGAGTTCTGTTGCTTGTGCATAGGAAAAAAGACTTGCTGAACATTCTTATTTGCATCAGAATTGTTTAAATTTTCTATGTGGACAACCTCATTATCAGTGGGTTGTTTCTTCCTTTTGATTGCTGTCTCTTTTGCCTACTTTGAAATTGAGTATATTATTATTTTTTTTATTTTTATATTATCCATCTCTTTTTATGGTTATGTTAATCACCATACATTACATCATTAGTTTTTTTTTTTTTTTTAAAGATTTTATTTATTTATTTGACAGAGAGAGACACAGTGAGAGAGGGAACACAAGCAGGGGGAGTGGGAGAGGGAGAAGCAGGCTTCCCGCAGAGCTGGGAGCCTGATGCGGGGCTCGATCCCAGGACCCTGGGATCATGACCTGAGCCAAAGGCAGACGCTTAACGCACTGAGCCACCCAGGCACCCCTACATCATTAGTTTTTGATGTAGTGTTCCATGATTCATTGTTTGTGCATAACACCCAGTGCTCCATTCAATACATGCCCTCTTTAATACCCATCACCAGGCTAACCCATCCTCCCACTCCCCTCCCCTCTAGAACCTTCAGTTTGTTTTTCAGAGTCCCTCGTCTCTCATGGTTCGTCTCCCCCTCCGACTTCCACCCCTTCATTTTTCCCTCCCTACTATCTTCTTTTTTTTATAACATATAATGTATATTATTTTCTCTTTCATTGAATTTTGATTGATAAACAGTGTTAATTGTTTAGCCTACTGATGTATTGAATTATCCGTTTACTTCTGGGTTAAATGATACCATTAATTTTTTGGGGTTTTTTTGTTATATCTTTAATATTTAGTCAACTAATAAGGCTAATCTCTGATTTCATAAGATATGGATTTAGAATCATAACTAGCTCACAAGAAATATGATGCATCTCTATTATGGTTTTTCTTTCCTTCTTTCTTCACCTTTTGATGTAGGAGGTACATGTCTTTCTGCATGCTTTTCTCTCCTCACAGCAGTTATAAAGATCAGAAACATTTTTCATTTCTAATGTTAAAATTATTTCTATATTTATAGTTGCACATCTACTTCGTGTAAAAAATGCTTATTTTTTTTTTTTTTTAGTAAATCATTATTGCCCAGTTTTTTATACTAGTCAACTTCTGTGCCCAGAAGGGCTTTCATTTATTTATTGTTATTTTCTCAGTCTCTGCAGAATAAAATTGTGGTAAATTTTATGAAAGTTCACATGTCTGAAACTGTCTCTCATCTTCATATATGAATGACAACTTGCTGTGGTAAAGCAAAGTTTTTGGATCACACCTCTTTTTTTGTAAGACTCTGAAGTTATTCCTCTATATTACCTTCTGATGTTGACTGTCACAGCAGAAAGGCCTGAAACAATAATGTTTTGCCTTCTTTGAAAGATTTTTGCTTTTGTTCTTTTAGAGATATAGAAAAAAACTTTTCCTTTTCCTTGAAATTTAAAACTATTTCCTTGGTAATTTTATTGAAGTCATTGTGACTTCAATCTCAATGCTTTTATGAAGTTCTGGAAAGTTTTCTTTAATTTTATATTTCTACCTCAAATCCTTTTCTAAAGAGGTGTAAACAAGATGGGTCACAATAAACAACTTACTCTTGGTTATTAATTCAGTTCTACTTCTTCTATGTTCTATGTTTTCAATATTTGTCATCTCCTCTTGTATTCTTCTTGCCTCTATTAAATTGGTTTTTATTTTATATGCATTTTCAGCTTCCTTCTGGCTTACTAATACATTTTTATCCAACATAAATTCTAATATACAGTTGTCTGAATGACTTTTCAGGTAAATGCATTTTTAAATTATAACAACAAAAACCTGTTAAACCAACATTCAAAACTATTTGTTATTATTCCATATTCTGGAATATATAAACATGTAATCATGTCATGACATATACCCATAATTATATCTATATTTATAATAATGTTAGAGTTCTTTATCTATTTTTGAGTCAACATTATGTCACAGACATAACTTACAATTTCATAAAGAATGTAGAAATTTTAGAAAAGCAAGAGAAACATATCATATATGATAACAATATCAAAAGGTTATGACTACTATTCAGTTGGGTGTCGCCATTGAGAATATACATACAATTTATATAGAGTTCCTAGATCTTGTTGATTTTATTGATCCAACCTATTTTAATAATTTCTGTGGCCCTAAAATTTTTTGTATTCATTTGAAGTGCTCTGTTAATATTAAGCCCTTTTATGTACTATTGTCTGTATGCATGTATAAATGTATGTGTATGTGTGTGTGTGTGTGTGTGTGTGTATGCATGTGAATGTGTGTGTATAATGAGTAATGCTACAAAGGACATTACTAAACAGAAATCCATGAAGCATTTCTGTGCATTCTTTTAGAAAAGGTATTTAGAAATTGCAAAGTTTATATTGTCCTTGTGGCCTTTTTCATAGCTGAAATATACTACTTTATTAATATGGAGTTGCTAATAGTTCTTTCTAATAAACCAGTTCATTCGATTACTAAAAGAGTGAACTATCTGGGTTTAAAATTAAGTGATAATGGGTAAGCCTATTGTTGTATAACTAAGGGGCCAGTCCAACCTGCCTTGTGTACTGACCACAGGGATGGATGAGAATCCACTTCCCCGAGCCTATGAAATTTCCAAGCTTCTGCTGTTCAGACATTTGGACATTGGTTGAATTAGTGGCAGTATTTTTTGCATTGAGGGAGCAGGGTCGGGTGGCACTTTTACCTTTCTGTTTCTAAGATCATAACATAATTGGTCATTCCAGTAACTATCTCCATAGCATGAATTTTAAATGATTGCCTTTTCTGTGCTAGTATCTGAGGTATGTATTGCTGTTACTATTAATTTCCCTTTTTCATTGGGATGGTATTTTGTATCAATGCTTACAAGAATCTGGATTTTTGTTTTAAAGTTTATTTATTTCAATATACGCTGTGTGTTTCTGTGTGTATGCTAATGAGTATGAATTTATTTATATCCCATAGGTTTCCACTGTGTGTCTGGAAAGAAGGCAAATGAATGATCAAAAGGAAAAAGGGAGGCTATTTCCATGGCAAACTAATTTTCACAAATTCTTCATAGGTATTCCTTGAAAAAATATTCTTTTGCCAAATAACTTTAGAAATGCTGGATTGCATGAATTTAAGGGGAATCTATAGAGGCTTTAATAGACTAAAGTCATTTTAAATTTTTATCATCCATTTTACAACATTATACTACTTTTCTGTACACAGCAAAAAATATGTCCTATAACAAGTCTTCCTTGTGATACAATTTTTGAGATACATTATATTTTACTTATACTAATTTTCTTTTTTCCCAGACACCTTGTCCCTACCTCACTGAGCTATTAATGATATCTTATTTCCACTGTTTGGGAAGGGAGACTGGAAGAAATAAGGACATCATCCTCTTATCCTAGAGAGAAATGTTTTTGAGGTCTTTTTTCCCTGGATGGTTTGTCACGTATTCTGGTTATATCTTATATTCTGTGCTCCACGGTTTAGGATGCTCTGAAGAGCACAGGCTACTGAGTGAGGAAGAAAGAACCTCGTGCCTCCTCTGCCACTTACTAGATGTATGATGTTAGGGAATCGTTTTACCTCTCAGGACCTCATTTACACCATTATTAAAGTGGAGTTAGTATTCTCTTTCTCAAAAGCCATGGGGATAGATAAGACTCATTTCCAGGTTATATAAAGTAATCCTACAAATATATTTAAAAGGGGAATTACCCAAATGGCCACTATTCAAATAAAACTATTTTTAACATCAGTTCTTCAACAGAGAAATACAAATATAAACTACAGAGAAATATCACAGTAACACACTCAATTGCAGGGCAATTTACTGACCATGTGAAGTTTTTGGCAAAAATATAGAGAAATTAAACACTCATGTATTTTTCAATGGAAATGAAAATTGCCACAAACATTTTGGAAAACTCTTGGGCAGTTTCTACTAAGAGTAAATGTATGCCAGCAACAGGATTTTGCAATTGCACTCCTAGAGTATTAAGTGTTCATTGCCATTTTAGCTATAGATAAAATCAATAAGAGAAGCAATAAAATGTGGCATATTCCTAAAATGGAATGCTATTCTACTAATGCATGTGGGAACATTGAAAGATCTTTCAGAAAGAACTCAGTCTTGATAGACTATATGATGTAAAATATCATTGATATGAAGTTCATGAGCAAGCAAAGCTAATCTATAGTAATAAAAGTCCAAATAATGGTACCTCCATGGAATGAGATGGGTATGGACTGAAAAGAGGCAAAAGGGAACTTTCTGAAGAGAGGGAGATATTCAGTGTCTTAATCTAGGTGGCCATTCCATAGATGTATACACATATACAAATGTATCCAACTGAGAATTTAAGGTGTTTGCACTTTATGTACTTAATGTGAGTATGAATTAGCTCAATTAAAAACAAAAAAAAGTGATTAGGATAGCAATGAGATATAATATACATAATATATAATTTGGCATTTAGTAGATCTTCAATAAATTGAAGCTTCTTTGGCTTTTATAAGTTAGTCTGAGACTGATATACTGCTTAAAGGCATTCTGAAGAGAAAATGTGTTTCCTATTCCTAGCTACTAATTTAAAAAATGAGTGTTTGGACTACTACTAGTTCATAAGTTGGGATCAGCCTATATATATGCAATGAACTTCCTAACAAGGAGAGTCCTAGAGACTGAAATGAGTTATATTCTGTATCATCTGCAGGCTATTTGAAGAAAATTAAGGAAGGATAAAACAGAAAGACCATAAATTTGTTTTCATTGCATTACTGGCAAGAGAAGGGTAGTAAGAAAAGATGGCAAACTGAAAGAGATGCATCTCTAAATCTGGACAAATCTGGTGTGTCTGAGCTCATCTTACTGTTCTGCCTGAATTTATGTCCTTTTTCCAGAGAAAAGTGCTGTTTACTTGATGACTACACCATAATACATAGTTGTTAATAAAAACAAGCAAATAATAAGAGAAAAAAATAAAAAATTGATAGTTTTTTAAGATATAGTATGAATATCTGGATTTAATGTGTCCCTGGAATTAGATTTCTCCCTTGATCTTTAAAAAAATACAAATGAATTGAGATGCTTCCACGTCTAGTAGTGCTAACCAAAGCTATCATGCTCAGTGATTGTATGGTGGGTGCAGCACACATTATGCAGAGGGTTTGATTCACTTGGTGAATGGAGCTTTAAAAATGATTATCAGGTTTTTAAACAATGGTAGCTATGAAATGGTGTTTCAAAACAGCTCTTTAAAACTACACCCATTTAATTTGTTCTATTTTTCTGTTATATTTTTATAGGTTCCCATTTCTCCGGCTGCAGAAATTGCTTAGCCTTATCAAGTTTTATGAATGGAGACACAGTCTCAAGTAGTTTATTTAATGTATCCAATCTATCTGTGCATTTCATCTTTACTTAATAGACAAAGACCACAAGATTTCCTTCCACATGGTTCTAGTGAGCCTGAGGCATAAACAATTTTTAGGTGGCTTATAATAAACAAAGCTACATAATAAGAGCACTCAAAGAAAACGGGATCAGAGTTTAGAAACAAAAGTCTAATATGTTTTTTATAACTCTGCATTAAATCTTTTTCTGTGATTTATTAGCAGTACAAGCAAAAAAGGAAACACAATTGGCCATATATTTCTTTTTTAAAAATATTTATTTATTTATTTATTTATTTTAGGGAGAGCAAGAGAGTGAACAGGGGGGATGGGCAGAGGGAGAGAGAATCCTGAAACAGACTCCCCATTGAGCACAGAGTTCAACATAGGGCTTGATCCCAGGACTCTGAGCTGAAATCAAGAGTCTGCCATTTAACCAACTGAGCTACCCAGGTGCCCCAGTCATATATTTCTTAAAATCTACTTCAAGTAATCATATTTGTTGGACGTAATAGGTTTTTTCTTTTTTAAAGATTTTATTTATTTATTTGAAGAGAGAGACATAGTGAGAGAGGGAACACAAGCAGGGGGAGTGGGAGAGGGACAATCAGGCTTCCCATCAAGCAGGGAGCCCGATGTGGGGCTCGATCCCAAGACCCTGAGATCATGACCTGAGCCGAAGGCAGACGCTTAATGACTGAGCCACCCAGGCACCCGTTTTTTTTTTCTTATAAATGAATGCTGAAGAAGAATTTATGCCACATCAAAGTTGAGCAAATTAGTGACAGAAGTTTTATTGGCCCTCAACTAAAGATGAATGCTTCCCATGAATATCTATCCCAATTGTGTGTTAAATGGTAGTGGAGGGAAAAGAAGCGGGGGGCGGGGGGTAGGAGGAGATAGTGTGTACCAACAAAGCACAACAGGAATGAAGAACTACAGAGTGAGGTCAAAGCCTAAGTAATTACAGGGTTAAATTGTTGCTGAATGTGAAGTGTGGCTGGGGCATCTGTGTGAAATTGTCCAAAAGATCTTTTAACATGCAGGTATGAACTTTTAAAGGAGAGACCAAGAAAAGAAATGCAGAGATAGATGTTTTTGCATAAGATGACAATTGGAGGCATAAAATTTCCAAGAGGAGTACAGTAAAGAAATAGAACTAAATACTGAACTTAGATAGAAAGGCTTTAAGATTCAAAAGAAGGAGAAAGACTTAGTATAACTGAGATATAGAAGAAACATAAGAGTTACTTTGCCTAAGCTAAAGAAGGAGAGATTTTTAAAATTATTATTATTACTTAAGTATGGTTGATATACAATGTTACATTAGCTTCAGGTATACAACTTAGTGATTTGAAAAGTTTATGCATTATGCTATGTTCACCACAAGTATCGCTTCCATCTGTCTCATTACATTGCTATTACAATATCATTGACTATATTCCTTGATTCTCATGACTTACTCCGTAACTAGAGGCCTGTATCTCCCTCTCCCTTTCACCCATTTTACCCAAGCCCTCTTGCAGCCATCAGTTTATTCCCTATATGTATGGTTCTGTTTCTGCTTTTTGTTTGTTATTCATATTTTTTTAGATTCCATTTATGAGTGGAATCATATGGCATTTGTCATTCTCAGGCTGACTTATTTCACTTAGCATAATTCCTTCCATGTTTTCTCAACATGTTTCATCCATGTTGTCTCAAATGGCGCAATCTCATCCCCATTTATAGCTGTGTAACATTCCATTGTGTGTGTATGTGTGTGTGTGTTAAATTTTCCTTATCCATCCATCCATTGATAGACCCTTAGGTTGCTTCCATGTCTTTGCTCTCGTAAATAATGGGGCAATAAACATAAGGGTGCATACATCTTTTCAAGGGATCCACAAATAACTTGTACCAAATATTTAAAGAAGACCTTTCCTCCTCAAATTATTCTCCTCAAACTATTCCAAAACATAGAAGAGGAAGAAAAGACTTCCAAATACATTCTATGAGGCCAGCATTACCCTGATACCAAAACCAGAGAAACAGACTACAAAAAAAAGAAAACTATAGACCAATATCCTGATGATCACAGATGCAAAAATCCCTCACAAAATATTAACAAACTGCATACAACAATACATTAAAACGATTATTCCCAGGATACAAATATGATTCAGTATTCACAAATTAGTCAACATCTTACACCACATCAACAAAACAAAGGATAGAAATCATATGATCATCTCAGTAGATATGGAAAAAGCATTTGCCAAGATTCAACGATGATTCATGATCAAAAACTCTCAGCAAAATGGGGTTAGAGGGAACATACCTCAACATAATAAAAGCCATATATGAAAAACCCGCAGCTAACATGATTCTCAATGGTGAAAAACTGAGAGCTTTTCCTCTAAAGTCAGGAACAAGACAAGGATGTCCACTCTCACCACTTTTATTCAACATAGTACTGGAAGTCATAGCCACAGCAATTGGAGAAGAAAAATAAATGACAGGCATCCATATAGGTAAAGAAAAAGGTAAACTGTCACTATTTGCAGACAATAAGGAGATATTTTTTAAGAAATCTATGGTCAGCAATGCTACAGAGGTTCTAAGGGAGACTGAAAAGAATTAGATCATCAATTTTTGTCAAGAAGATCATTGGTTGGGATGCCTGGGTGGCTCAGTCATTAAGCGTCTGCCTTCGGCTCAGGTCATGATCTCCAGGTCCTGGGATCGAGCCCTGCATGGGCTCCCTGCTCAGTGGGGAGTCTGCTTCTCCCTCTCCCTCTGCCTCTCCCCACTGCTCCTACTCTCTCTCTCTCTCTCTCTGTATCTCTCTGTCTCAAATGAATTAAAAAAAAAGATTCTTAAAAAAATAAATAAATAAAAGAAGATCATTGGTTAGGGGTGCCTGGGTGGCTCAGTCATTAAGGGTCTGCCTTCAGCTCGGGTCATGGTCCCAGGGTCCTGGTATCGAGCCCCACATTGGGCTCCCTGCTCCACGGGAAGCCTGCTTCTCCCTCTCCCACTTCCCTGCTTGTGTTCCTTCTCTCGCTGTGTCTCTCTATGTCAAATAAATAAATAAATTCTTAGGAAAAAAAAAGAAGATCATTGGTTAGGGGCGCCTGGGTGGCTCAGTCATTAAGCATCTGCCTTTGGCTTAGGTCATGATCCCAGCGTCCAGGATCAAGCCCTGCATCGGGCTCCCTGCTCTGCGGGAAGCCTGCTTCTCCCTCTCCCACTCCCCCTGCTTGTGTTCCCTCTCTCGCTGTGTCTCTCTCTGTCAAATAAATAAATAAAATCTTTAAAAAAAAAGAAGATAATTGGTTAGTATGAGTGAGATTTCTTACAATATAGGGAGACAGAAAACCAATGACAAGGTGATAAAAATACAGATCACTCTTTTCCTCTCTGGAAAAATCACTTTAAAAATATTTGTGTGTACTTCTCAAGCTTTACTTTCTTATCTCTTAATGAGTTTAGTTTTATTTTATTTAATCCTCACAGCAACTCTCTCTGTTTTCAGATAGATACATAGATGGATATTATATATAATACGTTATATTATATATAATACATTATATTATATATATAATACATATATATGTACATTTAGCAGAGGGCTTGAAAAAAAAAGAAAATCAATGTAAGATTCTTAGAATTAAAAAAAAAAAAAAATGCATGGGGCGCCTGGGTGGCTCAGTTGGTTAAGTGATTGCCTTCAGCTCAGGTCATGATCCTGGAGTCCCGGGATCGAGTCCTGCATCGGGCTCCCTGCTCAGCAGGGAGTCTGCTTCTCCCTCTGACCCTCCCCACCCATGCTATCTCTCTTTATCTCATTCTCTCTCTCAAATAAATAAATAAAATCTTAAAAAAAAATGCATGCATCCTTCGAGTACACAGAGACAAGTAAATGGAAGAAAGATCCAAAGGAAAGAATAACAAACTGATGCAAATCCTGAATGAAGCTAGAGATCAAAAAATGAAAAAAAGCATCATGATGAACACATATTTCAAGACAGTAACCATGGGAGAGAAAAACTGTGGAATACATTTAAGGTAGAGGAGAGCAAGTTTTCCATGTAATGGTTTGTATCTTTTCAGCAAAGCAGGAAATATAGTCTAATGTGAGTAGCAGTGGTGGGGTTGGTGGAAATGGGTATTGAGAATAATTTGTCTTGGTATAGCTTTTTTGGTGATGATAAAGGATAGGAAATCAATTACAGATTTAAAAAAATGTATTTTGATGAGTTTCTATGACCTGTGGAGCTTGGAGAATATGTATTTTCATGGTGAGACTGTAAAGCTCTGTGATTTTCTCCAAAACCATCAGCACGTTAAGGATAAGAGTGAGGAAGAGAAAAGGCAGTTATATCTGGTATTGGGAAGAGGTGGCAGATATTCAGGAAAGTGGGGAAATATGTGGCCTTTGTGATTAAATGCCTGAAATAAAAAAAAAAAAAACAAAACAGAAATTCAGGTAATTAGATGCTAATTAGATGATACTGAGGAATGGATATTTGGTAGGTATAGTTTGTTAATTTTTTATAAGAACAGACTCAAATGACAAGGTGATTTCCCCTAGCCATTAAGGACTCCTGGATAAAATTCTGCCTTTTGCTTGTTTTCAGAAAATACATAATTTTGTCACAAAAGAACTTTGGATGCCAGTCTACTGTTTGGGGATAACCTTTCTTAAAAAACTAAAAGCATAACATAATAAAATTTAAAAAAGAACTCAGAATCATCTCAAAAAAAAACAACAACAACAACAAAACTAAGAGCAGAACATCGAAAACCAAAAGAAGTGACTGTTGTCAAGTTCCAATGAACAATGTCTATGGGCAATGGATATACTCAATATGTAATATTTTGAGAACAAGCCTTCTTAGAAAAAGCTTACCTCATGGAATTGGTTTAAATAACTATGTACACATGTTTATTGAAGTTTCTTGAACCACTTTGATTTTGGCTTCCAGATTTCTTATTTCCTTGGGAATCTGAGGCAAAAAAGTAGAAACAATGCAAGTTGAGTCAGGAAAGGTGTGAACAACAAGGGAGAAGGTAGCATTTGAAGATTTAGAAATTGAAAGGAGGATAGACTTCACTGGGGAATTCCTGCTAGATTAGGTTATATTTACTTTATTTCTTCACTGCTGACTTACAGTGTTTTTTGTTTTGTTTTGTTTTTTTCCAATTTGGATTTTTCCCCCGTACTATAAAAAGACTGCTCTTTTGAAGTTCAGTAATGGCCTTTTTGTTTTTCATTTGGTTAATTGAACTCTTAATAATCTTCCTCTTTGGCTTCTATTTTGCTTTATTTTTTGAAACACGACCCCTTCACTGCTGTGAAAAAGTGCTATCCTAGATAGCATGCCCTCCTATTTCTTTGAATATACCTCTTCTTACTTCTCGGGGGAACTTTACTCTTCCTGCTTTGTAAATATAGTCTTTGCACAGAGCTTTGTTACTAAACCTATAAAATTTTTATGATCTTTTAGTGTTTAAATATCTCTTGGTTGTGGTAAACATTTTTCTAAGGAAAAGAGAAAATTCACATAATAATTTTTGTAGTAGGTATTGTCCCTTATCAAATTCTAATATATGAAAACTTCAAGTAATTAGTAATTCATAGCATAGAACTTTATAGGCATAATACTTGAAGTGTTAAACATAAAGATAAACATAAAGATACATTATGTTAAACATAAAGATACCCAAATATTATAAGGTTTAAAGATTGGACATTCAATGAATAGTTGTTGATTAATGAAGAAATCACATGTAAATCACATGCTGTATTGACTACAGAGCTTTTTATATGCATTATCCTTTTTGAATATAATAGTGTATTAATAAGGGCACTTCAAAAAGACTTTGAAAATGCTCTTGAACTAGTAGCTTCTTATACTAATCTCACTGAAATGAAATAGAAATTGTAAATGAAAAAGGACATAAAAGGAGATATAAAAGATTTTTACTTCAGGAGCTTATGGGCAAAGGCCTATTTTGCTATTGGGTATGATTTTATTTTTTGTTTCTCTTTATTCTCAGAGAAGAAATAATTAAGCATTAGCTATGAAATAATACCTTGAACTCATACTGTGAAATTCCTGTAGTATTCAACACATAACTAGGGTCAAGTTCAGTTTTGTTTAATTTTGATCAGATGAATGTTCTCATCATTTAAGAACAGTCTAGAAAGACAATCCTTAAATCTTAAAATAAGTTTAAAAAGTATTGATACTAAGAATAAGTAATCAAAATGGGCCTAATTTCCAATTGGAAAATATACAGAAATCCTTTAGAAAGTGAAAACCTTTTGCAGACCTTAATACAAAAATAATAGGAACATTAATAGCATCTACTTTGTGCCACACATTGATCTAGGTGATGAATGTATCAGAGTCACTTAATCCTTTAAACAACACTATGAGGTAGATACTATTTTTTATTAAGTTATTTTTTAATTTATTTATTCGAGAGAGTGAGTGAGAGAGAGACAGAGAGAGAAGGAGTGGGGGGGGGCAGAGGGCAAGGAAGAAGCAGACTCCCCACTGAGCAGGGAGCCAGACGTGGGGCTGGATCCCAGGACTCTAGGATCATGACCTGTGCCAAAGGCAGACGCTTAACCAACTAAGCCACCCAGGCTCGCTGAGGTAAATACTATTTTAATCACCAGTTTACAGATAATGAACTATGGTGGAGACATGTTCAAGGTCTCATAGTGAGAAGTGGAAGAGCCCAAATTCAAACCCAGGAGGTCTGGTTAAGGCTTTCATCCATGCTACTAAAATCCATTTCACTATTAAAAAAGAAAAAGCCTTAAGTGCAGTGGAATGACTTTATCATGTAAAATAAAAGGATGACATGTGTTAATCACAGTCTACAGCCACTTCATAAACTAATTCTCTAGTGAATTGTTGAAATAAGCAGGTGGAATTAATCAAGCAGAACAATGATTTATTCTTTTCCTTGGCCCCAGAGCACCTTTAACAGTGTTTTGTTTGTAACAGAGTCTCAAGTTAATATTTATTGAATTAATGAATATTTTGCTGCTTGAGGTGTTTCAGTGGGTCAAATTGATCAGAAATAACAAATTAAATATACTTAAATACCTTTAAAAACTTTTCAATGTGGTAGATTAAAAACATGAAAAAGCTCTGACTTTTGGAAGGCCGCTATGCTCACCACCATACCACCAATGCTGGCTAAGCTCTGACTTTTGAATAAAATTTCAAAATTATCATGTGGTGTTGAGTGGCACTTAAAAAACCCTTTAGTGAATTAAATGTAAGTGTATCAAGAATAGTGGTTTCGACCTCTCAGAGTATTCATGGATTTTTGTAAATTAAATGTATTAAGAGTAATTTAAAGAATTTGGAGATCTAAATAAATAACCATTATTTTCTTATCAAAGAATGTTAAGTGCTCCAAAAATAATAACAGGAAGGGAAGAATGAAGGGGGGCAAATCGGAGGGGGAGATGAACCCTGAGAGACTATGGACTCTGAGAAACAAACTGAGGGTTCTGGAGGGGAGGGGGGTGGGGCATGGGTTAGCCCGGTGATGGGTATTAAGGAGGGTACGTTCTGCATGGAGCACTGGGTGTTATACGCAAACAATGAATCATGGAACGCTACATCAAAAACTAATGGTGTAATGTATGGTGATTAACATAACATAATAAAAAAAAGATCTCAAAGATCTTTAAAAATGCAAAGAAAAAAAAAACAGCTAACAATTGAGTAGGACTTAATTGTAAGACAGCAGTCACGATTACCAATATCTTTTTAAGGGTTTGAATCAAGCATTTTCGTATCAGCAATGCCAATAGAATGGTTTTAAATAATAACTACAAACTGATCAGTGCATAGACTGAGGAAAGTACATTAGCCAATAAACATGACAGCAAAATATACGATCAAACGTTAATAATATAGTTCTTTCCAAGGGCAATAGCTTAATTTGAACTGGAATTGGGCTTTTCTCTTACTTTTTGCTTGCTTAAGGATTTATAAAATATATACTACAGATTAGGGACTATAAATTTTGAAAGGCTCTGAATAAAGCAATAAATAATTGTGGTACACATTCTTAAAATTTCTCTGAATTATTGACAAATAGCATGACTTCAAGAACATTGATTGCTCATAGTTCCCAGCAGCAAGCTAATATGACAATTAGATAAAGAAGTTAAGCATATATTTTATTATGTGACATATATATGAGAAATTTTTAAATCATGTTGATCTTTTTCAGCTTAATAAAATGAGTGAGTAGTATTTTCATTAAATAGAAAGATTACTAAGTTAAACACTTAGCAAAGATTCTAAATTTAGAGAAGCATGAAATATTAGTAGGAAAAAATAGCGGGGTTAGGGGATGCCCCCTCCCTTTACTTGGAGAGAATGGGCTCTTCTTTGGCTGTAATGTGATACCTTGAACAGAACATAGGATTAGGAAAGGGGCAGATGTAGACTCTTCTCACTCTGCCAGTTATTAGGCTGGCTCTTTGGCAAAGTTATTAAATTTTCTTAGCTCTAATATCCTCATATGTGAAATAGGAACAAAAAGAAATAAAAAATGGTCTACTCATTTTAGTAGATAGTTGTGAAGAGGAAATCAGTCCATACATGTGAAGTTTGTACCACAGCGTGAGGTATGTTTAAGGTGTCCATTAATATTTGCCACCTTATCACTTCCTATTACTTGTCTTATCTATGTTTCAGATGAACTACCCTTTCCCAAATATAATATTTAGTGCTAACCTGATTTGTATCATCTCAAGAAAGAATGGGACAAGAGTCCTTAGGACAACTGCAGTATTCCCTATCACTTTTGTCTGTGCAGGGAAAAATGAAATGTGTAGCTATCTGCATACACAGAAACTTGCCTCTGGGTTATCCTCTATCTGGTCAGTGTCCCGAGATCCAAGCTATCACCAACTCTCTAATTATAGATTATTTGTCATATAAGCCCAACAGTTTGCAAGACTTAAAACTTTAAGTCAGGAATTTTTCCATAGCATTTTGTTAAAGTAGAACAATACAGTAGAATTAATGCTGTCATACGAATCAAAAAGACTTGAATGTGTAGCCCAAGCTCTGATCCCTGATACTATATATAATCCCCAATTGAATTAAAATATTTGGGCCTCTATTTCCTCATCTGTGAGAAAAAAACAAGATATATAGATACAGATATCAATAGATTTATACACATATATGTATATACACATTAAATATATATGATACAGACATACATACAAACACACACGCATATGCACACACAAATCTATAAAACATCCTTATTTTCTCATAAGCTATCATGAGGACTATGTGTGCCAGTCTCTGCAAATGGTATCCAATGTGAGTGTTCTCACCATTCTCCTAACACTTGTGCTTGATCTTAACTTTCTTTATTAATATAAAGTCTGAAGAACCCAACTGGCCTTTTCCACTGTCTTATGTATGACCCAGCATCACTTATACTGCATTATTTGAAGTATTAGAACAGGAATGAGTAGTTCAAGGGCATCAAGTCTAATCTTTTCCCTTGAAGCAAATTCTGGAGGGCAGGTCAGTTGCCTGGTCACACCTCACAGGTATGGAGGTCTCCTGATTCCCAGTCCTGCAGGCCTGGCTCTACTTTTCTGTATTTCTCTCTGTCCTTAAGAGATCAAAACAAGTAAATATTTATTTATATGCAGTGTGATTAGTTCTATTTTTGCTTCTCAGTGCTCCAAAACATAAAATGTGGAAGGCTGAGAAATGAGAGAAGGAATGGTAGAAGATAAATTGTCATGAAGAAGGATTATATTTCAGAAATTACAGACAAAAACTATACATGTTTCCCCTAAGCCCCTTAGAAGCCAGAATGTTCGGAGAGAAGTAGAGGCATGTGAAAAACTGAGAGGATTAATAAAAGCATATGAGTGCCTAAAGCTACCTTCAACCCAGGTGGATGAGAGTGCAGAATCTGACAGAGAATGCTATTGGCCTAACTTAGAGTTTTCTCATTAATTTCATGGCAGTTATTTCTCTACATACCGTGTGCTTCTGTCAGAGACAGCCCATGTAAGACCCTGGCTCAGACGGATGCTCTCTTTTTATCTGCTAGTGAAGATTCCCTTGTTGGGGGCCAGGAAATCTGGAAATGGAACTCTTATTCCTAAAAGCTGCTTCCACTACAGGAATTGCCCTCCCAGGGTACATGGGATAAAATTTGGTAAGAGTTTTCTGTCTGAAATGCTAATTCTCAACACTTTTTCAGGCAGATTATTATTACATTGTTCTGAAGTGCTTATATTTACCAGAGAATAGTTGGACAAATCATCTTATTTAACACCCTTTGCAATTACATGAAGAGTTCTGTAAATGTGTCTCTGCTTGTGTATATATGGGATTCTCTCCATATTCTCTATAACTGGAAGTATATAAATGCGGCCAGTATGTTATGGCACAAATATTAGGCCCCATGATTTTTTGCAGTTCTTTTCAGAGTAATTGCTCTCTTCATGGATTCACAGTTTCCTTTTAAACACACATAATATTGAAACGGTTTGTCTCCTTGATATGCAAAACTCTCCTGAGGTTTAAGGGTGATTAGGGTAGCAAATTTTCTTGCAAATAAATCAAACATCAAGTGCAATGGCTTCCTGCCATGTACACACAATATGTAACAACTTCACTTAGACACACTTAGGTCTTATTTTATTTAATGATATCTTGCTCTTCAGTTTGAAAAGAATACTTTTATGATTTTTTTTTTTTTTTTTTATCTAGAGCTTAGTATTTTTACTACACTATTTGATTTTTGTGAAGTCTTTGGGAAGTATATTGAGTCCCACTAGAAGATGACAATTTCAAAATATTTCATCTTTTAGGTCTGTAATGGTTGTCACAGGAAAGGAATTGTTTTAATAAAAAGTTCATCCAAACCAGCACTACTGCTCAATAGTTCTTACATTCTTCTCTTCTGGACTCCCTTGAAGATTCCACAGAGCAGTTATACTAGACCCTTCTTACTTACTTCAACCTCCATCTCCTCCTGCAACTCTTTCCCCTCCATATATTTAAAAGATGACATAATCTGTCACATTATTAGATCAAAGATGTCAAATGTGACTCAGCTTCCTTCATTTCCACCCAGGACTATATTTGTACCTTTACATTCTTTCTCTTTTTTATATTTCAGAGGAGGAGAAAGGGCTTTTCTTTTTCTATGTATTTGTTTGTTTTTAAATTTGAGTATAGTTTACGCACAATATTACTTTAGTTACAGGTATATAACATTCAGCAGCTCTGAACATTATACTGTGCTGACCACAGCTGTAGCAGCCATCTGTTACCATGCAACACTATTAGAGTATCACTGACGGTATTCCCGATGATGTACTTTTTATTCCCATGACTTTTTCATTCCTTAACCAGAAGCCTGTATCTTCCACTCCCCTTCATTCATTCTCCCACCCCTTACCGTTTGGCAACCATCAGTTTGTTCTTTGTATTTATAGGTAGGCCTGATTCCGTTTGTGTTTGTTTATTCACTCGTTTTGTTTTTTAGATTCCACATATGAGTGAAATTAGTAGCATTTGTACTTCTCTGTTTGACTTATTTCACTTAGCATAAGTGAAACAACCCTCTAGGTCTATCCATGTTGTTTTAAATGACAAGATCTCATCATTTTTATGGCTGAGTAATATTCCTCTGTGTGTGTGTGTGTGTGTGTGTGTGTGTGTGTGTGTGTGTGTGTGTACACCGTATCTTTTCTATTCATTCATTTAATGGTGGACATTTGGGCTGCTTCCATATCTTGACTATTGTAACTAATGCTGCAATATACATAGGGGTGCATATATCTTTTCATATTAGTGTTTGTATTTTCTTTGGGTAAATACCCCGTAGTGGAGTTAGTGAGTCATATGGTATTTTTATTTTTAATATTTTGAGGAACATTCATACTTTTTTCTAGATATGTCTCCTAAGGGGAAGGAATTAAAAGCAAAAATAAACTATCAGGACTGTCAGAATAACAAACTTTTGTACGGTGAAGGAAACCATTAACAAGATGATAAAGCAACCCACTGAATGGGAAAATATATTTACAAGTGATATGTCCAATAAAGAGTTAATATCCAACATATATAATGAACTTCTACACCTTAACACCAGAAAAAAACAACCTGATTGAAAAATAGGCAGAGGACATGAGTAGAGATTTCTCCAAAGAAGCTACACAGATGACCAACTGACACATGAAAAGATGTCCAACATCACTAATTATCAGAGAAATGTAAATCAAAACCACAATGAGATGTCACCTTACCCCTGTCAGAATGGCTAGAATCAAGACAAGAAATAACAAGTATTGGTGAAGATGTAGAGAAAAAGGGCTTTTCATTTTCCAAAGGCTTACTTTGTTGGCTTGAATTTGGATATCTCAACCTCTTTTTTTTTTTTTTTTTTTATTTAATTTTTTATTGTTATGTTAATCCCCATACATTACATCATTAGTTTTAGATATAGTGTTCCATGATTCATTGTTTGTGCATAACACCCAGTGCTCCATGCAGAACGTGCCCTCCTCAATACCCATCACCAGGCTAACCCATCCTCCCAACCCCCTCCCCTCTAGAACCCCCAGTTTGTTTTTCAGAGTCCATCGTCTCTCATGGTTCTTCTCCCCCTCCGATTTCCCCCCCTTCATTCTTCCCCTCCTGCTAGATGTTGGCGGGGATGCGGAGAAAGGGGAACCCTCCTACACTGTTGGTGGGAATGCAAGCTGGTGCAGCCACTCTGGAAAACAGTATGGAGGTTCCTCAAAAAGTTGAAAATAGAGCTACCATATGATCCAGCAATTGCACTACTGGGTATTTACCCCAAAGATACAAAAGTAGGGACCTGAAAGGCTACGTGCACCCCGATGTTTATAGCAGCAATGTCCACAATAGCCAAACTGTGGAAAGAGCCAAGATGTCCATCAACAGATGAATGGATAAAGAAGATGTGGTATATATATGCAATGGAATATTATGCAGCCATCAAAAGGAATAAGATCTTGCCATTTGCAACGACGTGGATGGAACTGGAGGGTATTATGCTGAGCGAAATAAGTCAAACAGAGAAAGACATGTATCATATGACCTCACTGATATGAGGAATTCTTAATCTCAGGAAACAAACTGAGGGTTGCTGGAGTGGGGGGTGGGGTGGGAGGGATGGGGTGACTGGGTGATGGACACTGGGGAGGGTATGTGTTCTGGTAAGCGCTGTGAATTGTGCAGGACTGTTGAATCTCAGATCTGTACCTCTGAAACAAATAATGCAATATATATCTCAACCTCTTTATTGCGTTAATAATCTTTGTTGAAAACTTGACATCCCCCTCTCTATTTGGCTGTTTTCACTATTGAATAAACACACTTTGACATGCCTGCTCCTAAATCAAAATGAGAAACAACAAGAGCTCCTGCCTATTGAAAATATATTCTGTTTGTTCTTATATTCTTCAGCACTACAATTCTGGGGAGCAGACCTCAGTTATTTTCCCTTTCTCACACCTCATCTTGTCTTGATTTTATGCCTTCCTTCTGGTACCCATACTCATCATCAGGCATCATGTTTTTGTTGGAGTGTTGTGTTAGGACTTCCCAAATTGTGTTCCATCCACCTGACCCCTTCTCTCAAGCCACCCCTTGCCTCTGACCCATATTATCTTACTGGTACTGGAATGTTTCTCCAGTCACACAAACCAGATTCTAAATACTTCAACTCTTCTCTCCTTTGTTTCTAATTGGTTACTAAATCCAGTATATATAGATCTTCTATATATTTTTCAAATGCTTTTCCTTCTTTCTATTTCTATTGCCACAGTGATAGTTTAGGCTTTCATTTACCTTGCTTCTATTGCAGACATCTCCCTAACTTCCTTGTTTCTGTAGCTTCTCTCTGCATCTGCCTAAAAAAGTAACTCTGATGGTTCTCTTCTGCCCAAGTTCTTTGAAATAAATAATTGCAACTCAGAAGTTCTAACTCCTCCTCAATCAACAAGGCCTTCTGTGATTTGGCTATAATTTATCTTTGTGGGTTTAGCTAATACTCCTTCACTGTAATTAATCCATTCTCCAACCATAAGAGTATCTTGGTTTCTGATGCTTTTTTTGCTCTCTCTCCCTTTTGTTTCTTTTCTTCAAAAGAAATACCTTCTCATCAAGGCATTTAACTTATGTATAACTTTGGAATCCTGAATGCCTTTTACTCTTTACTGATCATCTTAACTGATCTCAATTTTCACTCCTCCAGACCAGCAGTAGCTGGTTTGCACTTCCTTTAAGAAACTTTGTATTTTCTGCATCTTTTTTTTAATTTCTATATATGGGCAATTTCTATGGGAGAAGTGGCTTTCCTAAGGTTATTTAACATAAGTAAAATATATTTATTGAAGGAAAAAAATCAGTTGATTTGAAACAAAAAGTCTTTTACTTAGGAAGACCATCTAATCATAGTGTTTCCAAAATTACAAGACAATTTTATTTCACTTCACTGTATTGGAATTGGAAGTTTTGTTTAGTTCTTTCTTTTCTCTTTGTTGCTGGCTTTCATGGAATTATAGGGTACTTTATTACCTTCTAAAATAAACTTTAGCATTAATCTTTCCTCTTATTTCATGCAGTTGCCATAGATGATGTTTACTTTGTAATGAAATAGTCATTTTATAGAAACATAGATGCTGCTATATTTCCTTGACTGCTGGATTTAAAACAATAGTGTCATGAGTTCTAAAATACAGGTGTAAAAAAGTTAACAAATATCAATTACCTATTAATATGAACTTGGAAGAGTTGAATAATTCTGACTATATTTATATCTATAGAGGATTTTTTTAACCTACTTACCGTTATGGGACTATATATTATTCAGATAGGCCATATTACTCTGTATAAATAATTACCTGTCTTTACTTTATTATTTAAGATATATATCTTGTCTACTTTGAAAGCATCTAAATTGCATGTAAATTTAAAACACAGAAAATAATATATTTTAGAATAAAACAGAACAGAGGTAATCAACCTAAGGAGGTAAATTGGGTAAAACCAGGTACATAGAGAAACTGATAATTTTCTTATTTGGTTTCTAAGTATTCTGGCCACTAAGACAGAAATATAAGCATGTTGGCTTAAATGGTCACCGGATAATTACTGACCCTTGACTTCAATTTATATAATCTGAACTTGGCAGCAATGTGAATTTTGAGCAACCAGCTTAAAGGAAGCTTTAAGGACTCACCATCAGGACTCTGTTGCTTATTAATATACGTGGATTAAAGTAATGTATAGGAGATACCAGCAAGTGAATTGAATAAGCAAACTCCAGGATTTCTCATAAGAGGTTGTGGAAATGTTATTGATGTGCACTTGTGGTGAACGCCTCAATGTAGTTTTAACTTCTAAGCTCTTTTTTTTTTTTTTTTCTTAGTTTGCATCTTCTGAAGTCAGGCACTTTATGAAATAGCATTATATTTAGCAACTAATGGACACTAATATTGAGGAGAAATCCTAAGGGAAAGACAAGGATACCTCACTGAAAGCTCTTTAGCAATAAATCTTATTTGGTTTAAGAATATCTGCATTCCAAGCAAAGAGAAAAAATAAATGAAGCATAAAGTAATGTAACGTAAAAGTATAAATGGGTATATATTGAAGTAAGTGAATGTATTTTAAAGGGAATTTCATTTACCTTACTCAAAATATTTCTTTTTTCAGTGTTATTATGAACTCTTTGTGACCTCATATAAAAGAAAATTTTACAAGGAGATACTAGTATGCCAAATTGGTTTTGATTCAAGGGACAGTTGGCGAATGCTACATCGAGTCTGGATTGCAGGCTAAGAGAAGTTAGTTTAGAAGATTTACTACCATAGATTGAATCTAACATCTCACCATAAACCCAATTTATCATCAGACATTACTTTATCAGGTAGTTACACAAGGTAGAAAAATTATGCTGCAGGTTTCATTAATTTTTGGCATATGTGACTGGATTCTAAGAATATATAGCCTCAACATGAACATTTTATTGTGGACTGACTTTATTTCCATCAGTTCACTTGAACACAGGACTATATCTCTAATAAAAAACACCAACATCATCCAAGAAAGTTTTTTTTCCCCTTCTTAAATTGCTCATATTGGAAAGCAGACTTCTATTTCTCTGTTCATTTTCCCAGTTATCTTAAAATGTAGAACTGAATACTGAAGGAAAAAGTTGTACCTGATGTGTATTCTTTTAATCTTTATGACAATAAATTTAATTAAAGCCACAATACAGTTTCTCCTCATAAACATGGATACTTACTTTGACTTTTTAGCAAACATAAAATCACCATATAGTGGAATTAACATTATAAAATTTCAGAGCTGAAGGGACACTTGAAGTTGTAAATTCTAGTCTCCTGCTTCCAGATGACACAATTTTTTTTTTTTACAATAAGTCAACATTTACTAAGCAAATTTGGTTGTTAACATTATTTTAGGTAGATACATATATCAAACCATTTAATCTTCATGATAGCCCTATGATGAAAGTACCATTATTGTTCTCATTTACTTTTTTAAACATATCCATCACCTCATATAACTACAATTCTCTTCTTCATTTCTTTTTAACCAAATGCTTCTTATAAGAAGAATATTAGATCAGAACCTTGTATATACATTCATTTCTAGCACATAGAGCAATTGCATAATGCATGTTAATATAAGCTATTTTGTCAGTTGTATAAAAATATAAAAAATTCAGATGTCACTCTATGTACTATATTCTAATAATTAGTGTATCTCTTTTTCTTAACAAGTAAAATTAAGGCCATAACACTACTAATTTAAACTGTTTACTCTTGTAAGCAATATTTAACAATTATTTTACAAGCAGAAACAAAGATTTATATTCAACTTTTTTTCTCTTTGAATTTACTTTAAATCTACATATTTTAAAGTAAATTGATACTTTTTACAGGAATCCAGCAATGCCAGTTATCCCATTTCTCTTGATTATTTGCTACCAACTTCCCTTTGCTATTAGGATTTGCCATGCTATTTTACCTATTTGGGGGAAAAAAAAACAGGAGCAAATCTGAGCAAATCCCTTGCTAACTTTACTTTGTCTTTAGAGTCATTTTTCAGAATCTATTGGATTACTCCTTCACTATGCCTTTTTTAAAACCAAGACCACAGTAAATTTATCCTTATAGATTAGAGCATTAGTAACATTCCCTTACCCTTCAGACTTATATAATCCTGAGCTTTGGAACTAATAAAATTAACTTAGCAAACACAGCTCAAAGTCCCCATAACTATGGCAAATCCCTTTGACTGTTTAATACCCTTTCTCCTTGATCTTAGGTTGGTCTCATAACAAAAGGATGGTGACTTTGCCAAAGAATAATTAAATCTTGATAGAAAGTAGATTGAAGAAACATTTCCGGTTACATTTATTCAATAATCAATAAGTGATTCTGCATGCAAGGTATTTTAGCTGAGGACACTAACTCAAATCAATTGGATTTCACTAAGCTCAAGAGCTGGATTTTTTTAGAATTTTATTAGAGAATCAGCTATTGTTGGTGATTGCATTGGTTCCTCAAGCATTTATATTTAGCCTATACTAAAATGCAAAATTGACTTTTTTTTTCATTTTTTCAACTTTTCCCCCCAGTTGCTTTTTTAATCATCAGACTAAATTTGTCTTTGTCAACAGACAAGTTTAGTCTTGCCAACTGATAGGCAATGATTGCAATTGGCTTTACATATGAAAATGAATATGTAAACATTAAGTAGAGAATACCTCTTTTTATATCATATCCTTATGTTGCTACTGCATTTATTTGCCTTGTATTTATTTTATTCAGACCACTCATAAATTTATACATCCTGATTTATTAACTACCTGTTGTAGGTAGCAAGTATGTATTAGTACTGCAAATAATTTTATAATATTGTCACTGCCATTCTTTGACTGATGGTTAAGTGGAAGTATGAACTCATGTCCAGATGATTAGAACAAAGTGATGAACCTGAAAGCAAGGGCAAGTCATGATGTGATGGGAACACAAAAGAAGGAGTAGTTTCTTTGAAAGGATTGGAAAGCTTCCAGAGAAAGATGACATTTAAACTGGGGCTTGAAATATACATGTGATAAGTCTGCTGGATGGCAAAAAGAGGAAATTCTGAGTAGAAGAAACTTTATTTGAAAAGATAGCAGCTTGGAAGAACCTGACACACATAAGAAAATTCAAAATATTCTAGATGGCTGGGTCGCCTGATGCATGGGAGAGAAAAGTTGGAGGTTATGATGGCCTCCTACTACTTGTATAGAGGTAATCAGAGTTCACATCAAGAAGGGCCTTTCACTTTCACTCTGTGTTCCAGATATGGACTATCATATGTGGAAAACAATGGAATGATTGTAAGATAACTGATACGGGAGACTTTCATTTAAATGCATCACTCTAATGGCAATGTGGGTGATAAACTACTGGGGAGAAAAATTGGAGGGCAGGAAAGCAAAGTCTGTGTTTGAAATGGTGAGGTGCAGAACTAGATTATGGTTTTAGAATGTTGAGGACATGGTGCATTTCCCCCATTCTTTGAAATGTTTTGGTGTTTTCTTTAAAATTAAACATTAAAATGATTTTTTTATCAAAATAGAGGTATTAAATGTATGAACATAGTTATTCAGGATTCAGCGGTTTTGTCTCTAGGATCCTATATTCCATCTCTCAGGATCCTTCTAATTCTAAATTAGTACCCTTGGAACAACTCTTTGCACTGGGGATTCATGTTAAGGCAAATAGAACCAGGCAGGATTTCTGTTCTCTTGCACCTTAATATTTGTTTTAATTTCAGAAACTGTATCCTTTTAGAAAGATAATCTATTAAAATAGGCTATTTTTTTTAAATATTGTTGGCCTTCGAGATTAAAAAAGCTTACCTGATCTTGATTTCTCATTGCCTATTACTTCGGAGTTGGGTCTACATCCACCATTAATCAATTTACTCTTTTAATTTTAGTCCCTTCTTACTCAACCTTCTGCTACTATCCTGCCCTCCTTTTTCTCCATATCCCCTCTCTAGTTTTTCCTCTGTTTTGCCTATTCATTTCTTTTCTTTTAGTTCTACAGGCCACTTTCTTTTTATACATAAATTACCGGCAAATTTCCAGCCGTTGCTTAAAATATTTCCCCGGAGTTCTCCCATCTATATTGACATGGTTTATACGGCACTACTGTGTATTTCATAACAAATTATATTTTGAAGAAGTTCTCTTTAATTCATAGCAGTAACTTTAAAACCTGACTCAACTGACAACAAAAATAAAGTTTGTGCCATCTTGGGAAATACAATTTTAACTTACTGAGTATTTAGGGGAACACCGAATGCTGCAAACCAAAAACATCTACTTCTTACAGTTTCCTATAATACACCCAAGATTAATTATTGCAGCAAAAAATATTCATTATGTCACCAAAGCGTACTTGTTACTAGTTATTACAACTAGTAACTTAGAGTTGCTTGTAGTTATTAGTAATAGCAACAGCAGTAGATCTTCCACCATTTGTGTAAAAGCTTGATTAGGATATTTAGCTTAGTAGACCCAACATTTAAATTGGAAACTGATATATTATCTCTCTAAGTATATTCTGAATCTATACCCCCTGACACACATGCATACACATACGCAATAACAGATGATTACTTGGGGGTTTTCTACCCAATTTACAGATAACAGGAGATTAAAATAAAGTATAAATACATGTACTGTACAAGAAACATTATCTGTGGAAAAAATTTTGATGTTCACTTCCACGCCCTCTACCTGCTCTTTGTCACTTTTGCATCATTGCAAATAAAAGGAGAGGGAGACAGAGGAGGAGAGCAGAGGAGAGAAGCAAAAATAATTGTGGGAAATTTTTCCTAAGAGTCTGTGTCTTATTTTCCTTTTTGTTTGTTTTGTTGTTATTTTGTTCTTTTTTCAAGTTCAGTTTATACTTTGCACAAAAATATGCCACATTTGTCTTTGCTTCTATCCATAGTTAATTTCTGCTAACTAGACAGTAAAAGCAGAGTTTAGGGAGTTTCTCATCCTGTTCTTCATCCTTAAATATGTGTCCAAGCCCACTGCATTATAAATAAATGTTTCAGTGTGACTTCAATGTTAACAATTCTATATTTATGTATTTTACAGGCTAGTACTTTTTCCTAGAATAAAATATAATTTAACAAAAGTAATCTAGATGTAAAGTTATTTGTCTATTTGTTTGTTCACAGTTTACCATAATGAAAACATCAGTTGTACTAGATAAGGGAGCAGTAACGATGCATGGGGCATGCTGTTGCCCCCTAACTGGGTCATGAAAAATCCTCCCATGGGAAACACTCAAACATATTACATGCTGAACCTGGACCAAAGCCTCTGTATCAGTTGTCTGTTGCTGTGAAATATATGAAATGGCTTAACACATTCTGTGAGTTGACAATTTGAGTTTGGTGGTGGTGGAGTCATCAGCAGCAAGAGAGGATGAGCTCCAATGGGAAAGTGCTTATCAAGCTTGTACTTGTGTCATATTTGTTAATTCCCCATTTAAACAGGTAAGTCACTTGGTCTTTGTGGTTAAACCCTGAGTCTATGAGGAAAGAGACTGCAAAAGTCATGGATGCAAAAAGACATGTTTCATTATTTTCACATTCTACCATGGTTTCTTTCATATCCTCTCTTCTGACTCAGAAGAGGGACTGTGGCCATGGAGTAGGTGACAGCTACCCACCAAACACTCAGAAGTTAGATAAAACTTTTCCTACGCGTGATGACAATATATGCTCTGTATTATGAGAAGACTGAATTAATGAGCTTTGGAATAGAAAAAATTCCAAAACTGTTTTGTCTCCCACAGTATGCCAGACCCTACACTAAACTGTGAATACAGAGGTCTTCAAAGAGATCTACATATATTGCTCAAATAGGAATTAATAAGAAATAGAAATAAGAACTAGTAAACCAAGAAAAAAAAAAAAAAACAATAAGAACTATTGTCATGATGGAATGTGAATTCAACCAGTTGCCAAGAAACCTGGAAAAGACACTGATTTGGGGTCCAAAGACATAAATTCTTTGACTTTGGTGTCCATCTCTGATTTCCTTCAATTTCTTAAATGCCTAGAGTGCTATCTGCCACAATATAGGCTCTTGGTATTTGCTAAAGGAATGACAAATAATCCAACAAGAGAAGTGGCAAAGAAAATTATTTACTTAAATATTAGAATACCTTTGCTTAATCTTGGCCCTAGCACTTAATACAAAGCTACTTTGAATAAATCACATTTTTTATAAAATAGGAATGATATCTTCACTATATATATTTACCTGGTAAAATAAAAATGTAACAATTTATTTAATAGATGGAATTTTTGAGGATAGAAACTATGCCACTTTTCTTCAAATGTAACTACTGTTCAGTGCAATATTGCAGATGTGTTCTATAATAGGTAAAGTAGATTTAAATACAGACATGAAAATATTTACAGTATTCAGTGAAGTAAACCTAACTTTTATTTATTTTTTTTAAAGATTTTATTTATTTATTTGTCAGAGAGAGAGAGAGAGACAGAGAGAGAGCACAAGCAGGGGGAGCTTCAGGCAGAGGGAGAAGCACGCTCCTCACTGAGCAAGGAGCCGGTTGCGGGACTTGATCCCAGGACCCTACGATCCTGACCTGAGCCCAGGGCAGCTGCTTAACCAACTGAGCCACCCAGGCATCCCATAAACCTAAACTTTAAAGGAAAATCTCAAGCCCTGAAGAACAATCAAACATTATTCACACATAATCTAGTATCCTTGATATAGCTTCCGATATCCGGCTGTGTTAATTTTTGGATGAGAAATTCCATGTTGATTTTGTGTTACATGATCTGAAAATCAGACTGGAAATACAACATTAATGCTGATCAGATTTAATTGGCAACACCTTAAATAGTATCTGGAAATTCAGAAGAAGAGCTATTAATTTGTAATACTTTGAATATATTTATTTGTTCAATCTCATTTATATGAAATTTTAAAATCTGATTCATTGTTGATTTTTTGGTTCACATTATTCTTTGTTTTGCTTAGTTTTTTTCAGTGACATTTTCTTTTTACTTATCTTCTTTCTTTCTTTTTTTAAATAGACTTTCTTTATAGAGTAGTTTTAAGTTCCAGCAAAATTGATGGAAGGTGCAGAGATTTCCCTTATATCCACTGCCATAACACATGCACAGCCTCCCTTGTTATCAACATCTCTCATCAGGGTGGTACATTTGTCACAATTGATGAACCTACATTGACACATCATTATCATCCAGAGTCAGTTGTTTCCTTAAGTTCTTGGTGTTGTATGTTCTGTGGGTTTGGACAAATGTATAATGACACGTATCCACCATTACAGTATTGTAAAGAGGAGTTTCACTGCCCTAAAATTCTTCCGGGCGCTGTTATTCATCTCTCTCTTCCCCCTAGCTCCTGGCAGCTGCTGATATTTTTACTTGTCTCCATAGTTTTGCCTTTTCTAGCATGTCATATAGTTGGAACTCATACAGTCTAGACTTTTCTGATTGGCTTCTGTCACCCAATAATATGCATTTAAGTTTCCTCCATATTCTTTCAATGGCTTAATAGTTCATTTCTTTTTAGCATTAAATAATATTCTGTTGTCTGAATGTACTACAGTTTAACTTTTCACCTACTGAAGGACATCTTGATTGCTTCCAGATTTTGTCAATTATGTGTAAAGCTGCTACAAACAGCCATGTACAGGTTGTTGTTTGAACATATATTTTTACATCAATTGAGTTCACATTTTTTAAAATAAATTTACTTCTAAAAACGACTCCTCTAAAAAGAGATTGGCTATCTAACTATTGAAATGTGGATTCCTATGTGTATTTCAAATTTCACAAAGTCCCATAAGAATCACTAATGATAAAAGAAAGCTAGTATGTAGGAATGGTGGGTCCTGAAGATATAGAAGTTTTCAGGGAAGCATGGGATATTGTAAAATTAGGTCGAGTTGCTCTGCTAAGGGAGTGGTTATTGCACATCTACTTATCTCAGCAGTTAAGAAACTGCTTCCAAATGACTACACAGTTAAGTTCAGCCCACGCGTTGGAACTTAACTGACAAGTTGGCGCATACAAGTGGACATCTTGCACCCACATTTAGTACACGTTTAGTTCTCTGAATATATTGTCTCTTAAACTTTATTTTCAAGACCCTCCTGAACGAAGGCTCAGACATTAGTTCTCCATTCCTACATGGCATTCTTGAATGTTTGACAAGCTCACAAACACAAAACCTACATGTCAGTATTTTTGACAGAGATATAGCCAGATAAAACAGGAAATAGAAATAAGATGAAGAATAATTTTTTTAAATATCATTTTTTCTTAAATTGATTACACTTATTTCAGGCAGTGGAAGAGATTATAGTAAGAGTCCATTCATTCTTGATATAGGCAGGAAAAATATAGTGAAGACTAATTCATAATGATTTAATCTGTTTCTAAAATGGCACATATTAAATCTTGTCTTAAAGACTTAATACGGCACAAAGTATGGTACAAACTTTGAATGAAGGCCATTGTCAGTGAAGGGTGAGAGTAGAACACCATTTTCCTTTCTGTAAGTTTTTAAAATAAATAAGAACACTGGAAACAATTTATGCATGTAATTTATATATTATACACAATTATATATACACATAAATATATATGTGTTTGTGCAGATAAATATTATATATATGTGTGTGTATATATATATATATATATATATATACATATGAGAGAGAGAAAGCCAGAGAATTAATTTTGCATCTTGATCACAGCTCTGACTTTTTAAGAAAAACATTACATTCCTTCTTTTGACATATTATTGTCTTCAGATGTGTCCTAAAAGAGCCATTTATTGAAAGTGTTTTTCTTCTCAGAAACTTGGCAAATGGTCACAATGATACTAAGTGACTTTTGAAGCCTCTTTCATTTCATTCTATACCCTTTTCATTATCTCAGAAGGTAGCTAGTCCAGAAATAGCTTATTTTCTCTATATAGTGTACTTTCGTGTATATAGAAACAAAATGTAGGTAATTTTAAAGTTCTTAACACATAGAAAGGGCCTTAAGGCATAAAAAAGCAACGTTGCTTCTGAACACTTGATTTGTTTAGTAGACTGAATTTTAGAACTCACTGTTTTTTCTCGTTTTGACTATTTAGTGTGTGAGAACCAAAGTGCGTAACCGTCATCAAATAATTATACAAGAAAATGAAATATATTATGTGTATAACCATTAGTCCATTTATGTCAATGAAATTCATCTGTTTTTTTCTAACTCTACTGTCAGCGTTTCAATATTTTTGGAATGAACAAGTATAATATCAATAAATAAGAATAACTTAAAGGCATGCTTTACAGTGGAGTTCTAATGCAATGATGAGCAACTTGATACAGCAAAAAAGAACAAAGCAGCAGGAGTAAGGGAAATTTGGATTGAAAGCTTGGCCCTGTCCATCATTATTCATGGGTCCCTGGATAAGTCACTTTCCCTGTCTGTCCTTCAGTTTCCTTCTGTAAAATGGAGATATTAGGCCATTGTGAAAATGAGTGTGGAAGTGCTCTGAGAAAACTGATGTTCTGTAAGAATGGTGTAAAGTGCTGCTAGGGTGTTTTTGCAATGTTTTAAAGACAGCGCTTTTGGAAGATATGGATTTCCTGCTGGATCTTGTTCATTTGCGCCATTAGCATTGGATTCAATTGAGGGGATAATCACTCTCCTTATTCACTTTCCATAGATTGTACTTCTGAAGTTTAGTTTCAAATATTGCCAGCTTGCATTGGCTTCCTTCGGTCCTTGAAGCAATAATGCCTCTTCTGCAGGAAATAATGAGCAAAGTACCCTTTGAAAATATCCTTATTCTAGATTCCAATAAAAATGAAAATAAACACTTCACAGTTTCATATTTGCTCTCTGCTTTTTCCCCGACCCAAAACTCTACTCCAGTTCTTGGAGGAAACAAAGGGTTTGTGGATCACTCAAATATTCAAAGATGAGGTCCAAATATTCAGATGCAGGTGCCAGTACCATGCTTATTGGGAGCTATCATCTAGCCAGATTTATATGATTGATAAAAATGGAGAAAAAGCAGAAACTACAATGACATGTAGTAAAGGTCTCATTGTGCAGAACGAAAAATAAATTATTTCAAAAAAATTACATGCAGAGAAAAAAAATCTCCACCAATAGCAATCATGGGGGAAAGTGTTGCTTCTATCTGAAATAACAATGTCTTACCTCCTAGAGTTTCAAACAATCTCTGTAGGCATATATTTTGTTATGAATATGTTAGCATTTATTATGAATGAAGACATGTTATAATAGTTAGTGCTAATTAGCATATTCAAAGAAAGGGCATTGTTTTTAAGAGAATGGCATCTTTCCTTTACATTCTTGCATATTTAAATTGCTAAAATAAATATAAAATAGGTAAGAAAACTAATGATCATTATCCTCTAATTTAGATCATTTAACTTGTATTAAAAGTTGACAATTAAGTCAACTTATTTGCTTGACTTATTTATTTATTTATTATTTATTTATTAATTGAAGAGCAGTACTGAATTTCTGTAGTCTAGATGCTGTCATCTAATATATTTGCATCATGCTTCTTAGTTTAAAAAAGTACTTGAGGTACATTTTCATGTGGAAATAATACAAATATTTGTTACCTTTAGATGGGAGGTTAAGAGATGCTTAACAAGTTTATTCAAACATATTTAATACATATTGAAGATGATACTAAGAGATCCCTACTAAAATATCATATTAATTTACTATGTAACATGATAGAGAATCACAATAGCTGGAGTATAGGGTGACTTTTATTCATGAAATTTATACATTTTGAAATGAACATGCAAAGAGTCATCTATTTAATGACATTTCAAAACAATTTTCCTTAATATTACATCCCAACCCTACATTAGATGTTTAATTAAGTACAGAAACAGTCAATTAAATTTGAAATAAAATAAGTAATTGCACTCTCACATCATTGCAAACATATTTTTGTGGGCTACGAGATGTAGTTAAGGACTTTAAGATGTCTCTTCTCTATCTTGACATTTAAAATGTATTCCTAAGATTAAAAGCTGAATATTAATTGCGTTCATAATTTTCTGAACTACCACAGGTGTCTTTGGAAGTAAGAACACAATTACTTTTTTCTTTAATTGATTTATTACATTGCTAATGGCACTCCAAATAAGTATGTAATAGATTAAAATATAGTGTTATGATCAGTTATGAGTTTAAAATAGCACCTAGAGTATTTTATTTATTCTACAAATACTTTTTTCTTAAACTTCCTGAGAAAGGTTTTAAATATCTATGTTAAAGGCATTCTTTAATGTAAATATTGTTACTAATATTGCCTGTCATCTCCTAAACATAGATCCTGGGGGTCAACTTTTAGTTTTGCACACTGAGTAATTATAAAATTGTCACCTTTCTCCATATAATGTTTTATTCCCTCCCACCATTGTTTTTTGAAGAGAGAGAGAGAGAGTGTAAATGGGAAGTGGGGGTGAGGGGAGAGAGGAGGGTTAGTGGGAGGGAATCTTAAACAGGCTCCACACCCAATGTGGAGCCCAACGCAGGGAACAATCTCATCATCCCAAGATCATGACCTGAGCCAAAATCAAGAATTGGATGCTTACCCGGGTGAGCCACCCAGGTGCCTCAACCCTCCTATCATTTTTATTTATTTCCAAATAGTCAAGCATTCAGATTCCATTGTCATGTGCTTTCTTTTCGAACTTTCCTCCCTCCCTGTTAATTTCATATATTCCATATGGCTTTTAAATCTGATGAACACACCCTCCAAATTAGGTGACAAGTATTTTTTATGTGGTACATCCAACAGACAGATACATGATATTATTAGATAGAACATGAGAACATATTCCTTCCTAGGTGAAAGAATCACAATCATGTTATAATCTTCAGAGTTGAAATGCCAAGAGCAGTCATACCTGCAAATGAGGGATGAGGTTAGGACTGGCTTTACAGTGAATGAGACCCCTGAGCTCTATAGACTAATAGGTGTTTGTTTTATATACCTTGGTAGCAGAACCAGAAAGCATCTATAACAAGATGCACCCAAGATACTTGTGCATGGTAACTGCCAGCATATGTCTTAAAAAGATACTTTTATATTAATGAAACCATAGCAAATGGCATAAGAGCCTGTGTACAAAAACTTCTATGTACAGATATAGGTTAAAGTAAAGGAATAGGAAAAAAAAAATAAAGGAGTAGGAAAGATAAATGGTTTCTTTTTATATGGGCTTTCAGATGAGTGAATTGCATGATGGCTGCTTTTGAGCAAGCAACATTTTCCCTGAAGAAAGGGACTGAAAACATACATAATTGTCTCTGAACACTTTGAAATATAGCAATACTTAATACAATGACAGTGTTGAAAATAAAACAAAAATAGAAGGAGCTATATTAGTAAGATGGATTTATGTGTAGACCTGATGATAAAGGCAAACAAGCATTCTCAATGGAAGGCTGATCTGATGGCAGATGGAAAGGGGGAGGGATCAGACCCAGTTAAGAAAGAGTGCCAGGCACCAGGAGCAAAAATAAAGAGGTATGAAATCAGCCTGGTATCTCAAGAAATATGAGTAATTTGTTCATTTTTAGCATTCATGTATAAAGGAGACATGTGGGTGAAGAATGTCTAGGAGGCTGGCCCTACAGCCTAGAAGACAAATGAAGATCAGAAGAGCCTCATATGCTATTACAAAACATTTAAGCATCATTCTTTAGATAACAGTGGGTGGGGAGGGGCACTGGTGTTTTATCAGTGTAATAAAATTATCTATTTTGAAATTTTAGAATGTCATTTGGGTAGCATTATGGAGAATGGGTTAGGTAATTGGAAGACTAGGGTCAGTGATGGTTTTGAGTCCAATCCTAAACTGAGAAGTAGTGGGGATGGAAGGAAAAAAGAATAGAAAAGTACTAAGGAGCTAGAGATGATAGCACTTGGTAAGGGACTGGTTTTGGGAAAAAAGAGGGAAGGGTAGAAAAAATTAGTTGAGAAATTGAAGTTAGAAAGAAACCTTTCAGAAGGTTACCTTTTCCACTTTTTATCAAGACTAATACTTATTAATGCTAAAGTTCTATACATATATTTCAATTATTTTTAAATCACACAAGCATAATTTATTAGCATGATTATGACTGTGATGGATGTAATCAGTCTTTTATACACTGTTGTTTCGGTGTTCAATAAATATAAAGGACTAAATAAAATATTATGTTACATTAAATATGTTAATTTTAAATATAAAAACAGGGACACCTAAGTAGCTAAGTCAGTTGAGCGTCTGACTCTCAATTTCAGCTGAGGTCTTGATATCAGGGTTGTGAGTTCAAGCCCTGCGTTGGGCTCTACTTTGGACATGAAGCCTACTTAAAAATATAAATAAATAAAAATTTAAAAAATATATAAAAACATATACCATCTAAAAAGTGAAAATGCGGGCGCCTGGGTGGCTCAGTTGGTTGAGCGACTGCCTTCGGCTCAGGTCATGATCCCGGAGTCCTGGGATCGAGTCCCACATCGGGCTCCCGGCTCAGTGGGGAGCCTGCTTCTCCCTCTGACCCTATCCCCTCTCATGCTGTTTCTCTCTTTCTGTCAAATAAATAAATAAACAAAATCTTTAAAAAATAAAAATTAAAAAAAAAAAGTGAAAATGCTTTCTCATTTATAAGCTTGTACAGCTTATATTTCAAATAAAAGTTGTTTATTCATTTTCTGGCATAATGAATAGTTTTACATGTTATATTGTAGTATATATTTATATATGTATATACATATATAAAAAGGTTATATGTATATTTTATATGTATATATAAGTATATATATATGTATATACATTTATATATATATATAGAGAGAGAGAGAGAGGAAAAGGCATACATACACACATATGAGGTTATTTAAGCATTATTTAAATGATAAATGTAGGAAAACATTTGTAGTTTTTTAAAGATTTATTTATTTATTTATTTGATGGGGAAGAGGGGCAGAGGGAGAGGAAGAGAGAAACTCAAGCAGCCTCTGCTCTGAGCATGGACCCCGACATGGGGCTTGATCTCACCACCCTGAGATCATGACCTGAGCTGAAACCAAGAGTTGGATGCTTAACCGACTGTGCCACCCAGGTGCCCCATTCATTTGTAGTTTTATATTAATCTGAGTTTTAATTTCCTTTTTTTTTTACGATTAAAGTAAAAATTAATTTGAGATAAAATCATCAATAATTGTCTAAATGTGATATGTTGAGAATATCCAATTGTCTTTAAAAACATTTTATAAGAATTATAAAGTTTTCTGGGGGCATCTGGGTGGCTCAGGCAGTTAAGCATCTAACTTCGGCTCAGGTCATGATCCCAGGATCTTGGGATCAAGTCCTGCATCGGGGTCCCTGCTCAGCAGGGAGTCTGCGTGTCCCTCTCCCTCTGCCCTTCCCCCTGTTTGTGCTCTCTCTTGTTCTCTCAAATAAGTAAATATAATGATTAAAAGAAAGAATTACAAATTTTTCTGAATTGCTTGATCTGAATCATACAATAGTATATCTCATACAGAGGGAGCTACATGAAGTTTGTTATATATTTATTCAGGCTAAGTTATTTATATAAAACATAACTATTCTTTGGACATAAACTATTAAAAAAATGAAGGTCCATAAAGAATAGCAAATATATCAGTGATGGCACAGGAGCAGCATAGGGTTTAGGGTAATTTTGATTTTAATTGTATATTTGACAGTGAAAAACTTTGTGAATATAGGCAAATTCTTCCAACACTCTGAGCCTGAAATACTTTATTTAAGAAAGGAGACAATGGCTTACTTCCTAGAGTTTGGAGACAAATTAATAAATCTATTAAATAGTAATTCATAAAGTACTGTAAAGTACTATATCAAGTTGGACATTATTTTTATTGATACAAATTTGTATAAAATTAAGTGAGTGTTATATTTCCAGAAAAATTTATTTTTTATTTTATTTTTTTTAAAGATTTTATTCATTTATTTGACAGACACAGCGAGAGAAGGAACACAAGCAGGGGGAGTGGGAGAGGGAGAAGCAGGCTTCCCGCTGAGCAGGGAGCCCGTTGCGGGGCTCGATCCCAGGACCCTGGGACCATGACCTGAGCCGAAGGCAGATGCTTAATGACTGAGCCACCCAGGTGCCCCCAGAAAAATTTAAACCCTAGATGAACTAGATGGTAATGATAATTAATTTGATATTTGGTTATTTGATTTTCTAGCCTTATTAAAGACTTATTATGACCCATCCATTACCTTATTCAACCCTATGAGACCAGTGCTATTAATACCCTTATATCTCAACTAAAGGCTTATTAATTGTAAGGAAGTTGTTTAAGGTCACATCTAGTACATAACAAAGCTAACTGTGTCTGACTACAGACCCTTACATACATACTAGACTGCACTTCCTCAAATCAAGAGGAGTTATCAGAGCACCTCTAGAATTTTCAGACATTTCCTTCCCTGTCAAACTGTATCATTCATTCTTTACTGTGCCAAAAAGTGAGATAAGCCATAAACCTGTTCTGTAGATTTTAATGAAAGATGTTTGGCCAAATAGATTTTTGCTCCTAACTTATTTTGACCCTTTATATTGACCATTTAATACTAGCTTGTGAAAAATAAAGTCCATTCTGAACCTATATGTGGCATGAGAAAATTGGGATCTTAAGGTTGAGTCTTCCAGGTTTCTTCCACACAAAGTTTTCTTACTCTCTAATACTCCCTAAAACATAAAATAAACAAAATTATCAATAGCATTGAAATTTTTAAAAAGTACTAATAGCTGTTTGGAATATGTGCAGAAAATATCTTATCCCAAAGTTGTAGCTTATTGATTTTAAAAGGTTGCTGTTTAAAAATTTACCTGTTATGAGCTAGCCATGTTACTAAGACATTAAAAAGAAATTTCTCGCTATAAAAGTTTAAATGAAGTTTAAATTTGTATTTATTCAATCTTATTATTTAAATGAAATATTTTTATTTTTATTTATTTATTTATTTTTTAAAGATTTTATTTATTTATTTGACAGAGAGAGGGAGAGACACAGCGAGAGAAGGAACACAAGCAGGGGGAGTGGGAGAGGGAGAAGCAGGCTTCCCGTGGAGCAGGGAGCCCGATGTGGGGCTTGATCCCAGGACCCTGGGACCATGACCTGAGCTGAAGGCAGACGCTTAACGACTGAGCCACCCAGGCACCCCTAAATGAAATATTTTTAAACACTTTTACAACTATGCTTGTAATTGTGGAAAACTGATGTAAGAGTTTTGAAAGAATATGCCTAAGTTGTAATATGCTCCTATACTACATTTTTTTCACAAAATTTATGCCACTAAATAGCATGAAAATATTTTTAAAAGAATAGAATAATGCATATGTAGGTCGTTGATATTTTTAATGGTCAGTTACTCTCCCTAAAATATTTTAGCAAACCTTTTCCACCCCAGTGTGATATCGTTTTATTATATTTAGGGTAGTTTTCAATGAAAGTGACTAATTAGTATCTAGTCGGACCAGGCTGTACATGTTAGCTTAGGCTTTGAGTGTTTTATGATAAGCATATAGCTCTAGTGAATTTTGTCCGAATGACCGTATGTTGCGATGGGTAGAGTTGCTGCCAGCGGCCAATTGGCCATCTGGAATAACGCTTACTAAGTACTCTAAAGACCGCTCAAAAGTGCAGGTGAGAGCCAACAGCCCCTGGAATAGGTCTTGATCCCTTCCCATCAAAACCTGAATGTGACCTTAGCCAACCGAGTCTCTTAGAGGCATAATAAAAGGTAAATATTTTTGCCAATTTTTTTACATGTTATAATCATATTTAGCAAGTCATATGTTTCATAGTGATGTGAAAATCTACATTCCATTTATTTGGAAGAAATCTTGTCATTTTATCAGGAAGATGTTCGTAGTTAAAATGATAGTACGAATGTTAGCCAAAAACATAACCATTGATTTTTTTTTATTTTATTTTATTATGTTATGTTAGTTACCATACAATACATCATTAGTTTTTGATGTAGTGTTCCACAATTCATTGTTTTCGTATAACACCCAGTGCCCCATGCAGTACATGCCCTCCTTAATACCCATCACCAGGCTAACCCATCCCTCCACCACCTCCCCTCTAGAACCCTCAGTTTGTTTCTCAGAGTCCATCGTCTCTCATGGTTCATCTCTCCCTCCTATTTCCCCCCCTTCATTTTTCCCGTCCTTCTCCTAATGTCCTCCATGCTATTCCTTATGTTCCACAAATAAGTGAAACCATATGATAATTGACTTCCTCTGCTTGACTTATTTCACTTAGCATAATCCCCTCCAGTCCCATTCATGTTGATGTAAAAGTTGGGTATTCATCCTTTCTGATGGCTGAGTAATATTCCATTGTATATATGGACCACATCTTCTTTATCCATTCATCTGTTGAAGGACATCTTGGCTTTTTCCACAGTTTGGCTATTGCGGACATTGCTGCTATGAACATTGGGGTGCATATGGCCCTTCTTTTCACTACATCTGTGTCTTTGGGGTAAATACCCAGTAGTGCAATTGCTGGGTCATAAGGTAGCTCTATTTTTAAGTTTTTGAGGAACCTTCACACTGTTTTCCAAAGTAGCTGTACCAACTTGCATTCCTACCAACAGTGTAAGAGGGTTCCCCTTTCTCCACAACCCCTCCAACATTTGTTATTTCTTGCCTTGTCAATTTTTGCCATTCTAACTGGTGTAAGGTGGTATGTCAATGTGGTTTTGATTTGAATTTCCCTGATGATGGCCACTGATTTTTATATGCCATTGCATATAAAGGAGAGGCTGCTATTTAAAACATAGATTTACATACTGATTTTATTTTTTAAATACTTTGCAAATAAGTGATATGCAATAATGCAATTAATAAAAGAAAAAATGACACCAAAATTCCTCTTTTCAGTAATAGTATGGAGCCTTTGTGTAGACTTCTCTTATAGAATCATTTAATTTTCATAGTATTGATATGCTGGGGTGTCTTTGACATCTTTGCTATCTAAAAACAATTTGAGAAATATACTTAGCTCTGAAATTCATGACGCTTGAAATTGTTGAGAACACTGACAGTCCTCCTTTGCCCACATGTATCCTATGGACTTGTAAGTAGAAGAATAAGAAGTTTGGCAGATGCTTATTGGCTGTTCAGGGCAATATCCCAAAACCAACAGTGATTTTTAGTTTTCATTTTTACCTCTGAGAAAGTTAAAATCTACCTAGGTAGATACAAAGATAGCACTGTTACCATGTGAAAAGCTGGCCCTTACTTTGATTGATGCATACTACCAGTCCGCAGAAGTGAAGACATCTCTTTGTTAGTATCAAGCTGCAGTGCTATCTCATCTTGTCTCTTTCTTGACTAAGAATGAATCTCTTGGGGCACCTGGGTGGCTCAGTCGTTAAGCGTCTGCCTTCGGCTCAGGTCAGATCCCAGGGTCCTGGGATCGAGCCCCGCATCGGGCTCTCTGCTCAGCAGGAAGCCTGCTTCTCCCTCTTCCATTCCCCCCTGCTTGTGTTCCCTCTCTCACTGTCTCTCTCTCTCTGTCAAAATAAATAAATAAAATCTTTAAAAAAAAAAAAAAAAGAATGAATCTCTTTAAGATATCTGGAAAACAGTATGGATATAAACTGATGGCTTTAAACAAAGCAAAGCAGTTTTCACAGGAAAACCCCTAATATTTCTGCTTTTGGTGGAAACCACAGTTTTCTGAGTAAAATTGCAGAGAATTATATACACAAGTCCTTTGAGACTTAGGCTTTTGAAGAAAAAAAAGTGCAAGGTAACTGATAAGAGTTAACAAGAGTTAGGGCTTCACAGAGGAAAAATAAAATAACTCTGAGCAATGAGATTACTCATGACATGAGAATTGATTACTTTAAACTTAGAGTTTTTGTTCAACGCCCTTTAGTAAAGATGAATTTTGCCATTAAATAAAAAAAAAAAGAGTGCTGATTTTAGCAGTAATGACAAGCTAAAATATGGAAAGCATTATCCACATGAAAGGCGAGGTATATGCAGTGATCTCTTAATTAAGGGCTTTGTATTGCATTATTTTTTGTTATAAAAATACAAAGAGTGGAATGATTTGTATCCAAAATGTTTATATATTTTATATACTTATATTCATAATTGTGCAAGTATATATTCATATATATGTGCATGTATGTATATGTGCATATATACATATAATTGAATATGTATGTACTAAATATCTGCAAAGAAAAAGCTCAACTTAATAAGACAGGCAAAAAAGTAAATAAAGTTGTATATGAATTATGATTGTAATCACATGTACAGCATGTGTTTTAATATATTTTAGAATAATTGAGTCAGCCTGCTATTAGTTTAATTAAATTTTTTACACCTTCTTGATTAGGCAGCTAGTTTAATGACATCTTCCACACTTTGAGCTATGAAGTGTGGCTCATTTTAAAGTTCTGTAATGAGAAGGAAAATGTAAATCTGATGAACATCTCGACAGAATTAAAAAAAAAAATTCAGTTTTCACTTGTGAAAAAAAACAACAGAATCCAGAGATGATTAGCATTTTGCTTAAAACAAATTTAGTATGAGCATGATGTAATTGGGCATTAAATGGGTGAAAACCTTTATAAGGGATTGTACTCTATAGGGACATACCTCAGTGCTGAGAGAGCAAAGTAGCATGTTACAGATGGGATTGTGTGTGTGTGTCTGTGTGTTGCTGTAAATTAGGCAAATAACACTGCAAAAGTGAACAAAGAGAATGTTGTTCTGGTGACGATAGGTAATACAGGAACAGATATTCATTTAATGTATTATGAAGTATATATAAGATTGAAGACAAAATGAGATTGGATTTTACTTTAGCACTTTAATATTTCAGTAATTCCTTTATAAAGCAAACATTTGAATGACTCTAATGAGCTGACTGTAAGTTGCCAGCAACCTCAGCAGCCATTTTATATTTACTAGAAAATTTTCATTGGTCTCTGGAGCTGGTTATTTATAGCATGAGCTCTGAGACTCTTATCAAAATGTTTATTTTTATATTATTTTTAATTATATGGAATTCCTTGTAAAAATATAAACCATATATATATATATATATATATATATATATATATATATATAAGCTCTCTATTTTCACCTTTATTAAACTAAATGAACTGAAGAAATCATTTTGTCTTTGTATTTTAACTTGGAATGTAAAGTTAAAGTACTGTAATGCATGAATCCTTACTATTTTGGATAGGGTGCAAATGCTTGTTTAATTATTCATATTGTGTTAAAAAGTAATTATTAGGAAAACAGAACTAGCATGCTACTCAGTAATAACTGCAAGAATAGTAATATCTCTTACAGTTTTATTTATTTCCAACAAGGTGTTTTATTTTTTTTAATTTAATTTTATTATGTTATGTTAATCATCATACATTACATCATTAGTTTTTGATGTAGTGTTCCATGAAGAGAAAAACAGCCGTGAATATTTAGCACATAAATGCTTCAATCAGTGGCCATTTGCCATTTTTGAACATTAGAAACCCAGTGATGCTAGGTGTCCACACTCTTTACTTGTTCCTGGTTATATTGCATAGCCCTAACATATTTGTCCTCACTTTATTATCCACTTGTTTTTTGTAAGAGAAGTAACAGAAAGAGCATCAGAAGAACATCCACATTGAGACTCCCTCCTGTGTGACTGTCGATGTGTTATTTTTTGATAAATTTACAGTTTTCAAACCCTCCTGTTCAAACAGTAAATGAAGATTCCTGTGATGGATCATTGCCACAGAGACCCATTTATGGGCCATCTTGCTTTTGTAGGAATAATAGTTCTGAACAGTCAACTAAAAACATAACAGATCTCCTAATGTCTAAGAGAGAGGAAAAAAGGAAAACAATTCTGTAAAGCTTTATTTATGTCTATTTTGATTTAGATACCCTATTTTGTCAAACCTCGAAGATTCAATTACAATACATGATGGCCTCATAACTTAATAAATATAGTACATACTACTTTGATCTAATGTTAATTCATTATTCTTATAAAGTCCCTAAATATGACCATGATGTTGCCACACAGCTCATTTTGAACTCTCCAATATAGGTCTTAATTTAACTCAAACAAAAATTTTGAAATATAATCTATTTTTGTGCTTCTAAAACAAACTCTTTCAGTTGCTGAAGTAGCTTTCTGCAATTAATTTATCAGGTTATGAAAAGAAAATATCCTCTTAAAAAAAAAAAAAAAGAACATATCCTCTATTGGAACATCTTAGTGAGAGGCTTCTTGAGGATTCAACCTTCCATCAGTACATCAGTATTTAAAAAGAGAAGAAAAGGGAAGGAAAAAAAAAAAAACACTGCAATGAAATGTAGATTCCACCCTCTTCCCCAAATCAAGAGGATGAATTCCAAACCTAAAAACATACACTGGAAGTTACCATGTATTTATACTTACCATGGACTTGAAAGTTGTATTTTAAGTACAATTTTTAACTATGAATACATTTACTTTCAGATACTTTAACATTTAAATTCTGTTCCCTTTATCTTTGCCATAATATATCATTCTAAGCAATTGTCATTACTCTACTTTCAGAGGAGAATCTTTAAAAATGTCTCCTAACTGCCACATGAAATATAGTTTACTCTTGGCACTTTTAACTTTCGCAATTATAATTTGCTTTGAATGCTATTGGAGACTCTCTTGGAGAAATCTAATAAATAGAAACAAAAGAAGGAATGTTGTTAGTATTTATGTAGGGAGCATGACCATGATCTTCCTCAGAATAGGGACTAAATCATATTCATAATTTAATCACAATGTCTGGAGCATAGTAAGTACTTCATGATTATTTCTATAATGAATAAAATTTTTGCACTTCTTAAGTAATTCTTCATACTACACTATAACATTGTGTCTGGGCCAACCTTTCTGAGTTTCCACTGAGTTTTTTGGAATAATAATAAAGGACTGTGTTATTAGCAAAATGGGGATAGTTAGCCATAACATAAAAAAAAAAAAGTGAATGCAAAACTAGGATTATAGATAAACTGGAATACAAAACAGGAAGAAAAATGGAAATTAAGTTAAAGAAAATAACAATAACAAGACTCTATAGAAGGGATGGATGCTGACGAGTAGTTTCAGAAACCACATCTGTTAATTCTGACAATGTAAAAATGGTACAGCTCTGATGTATGATATAAAATGCCTTGTGGAGCTAGTGTATAGAAACCGAAGTGGACAGCATGACTCAAATTGGACAGGAAGCTCATTGTTATAATTTATCACCAGCTCTTTAAAATGGCTCCTTAAAAACAGAAGTGGCATTTTCATATCTTTATTAGATTTAGTCAATTAGACATGGCTAAAGAATTTACCCACAGTGTAGTCCGTAACTCTTCTATCTGGACGTGTTACCATTACGATAAAATTATGTTCTCTATTATCTAAACAGGCTGACATCGTATGTTGGAGACTGTGTAAATATAAAGAGCAGGGTGAAGGAGGAAAAGGGATGGAAAATGTAATTCTGTTTGAGGTCCAAATGCCACAAATACCTAGCTAAGGAACTCCTCTGATCCGTGGTGCCGAACATACTTGTTTCATGAAGTAGTGAGTTCTGTTGCAGATGGTCAATGCAAAATGGCTTCCTAGATAAAGAAGAGATCAAACTCCTGTAACAGTAAAGAAAATATGGAACCCTTAGAAAGGTAGGGCTAAATCAATTAATATCCATTATCATAACTGATAGAAAAATGAAATGAGGGAGGCATTTATTTCTGACAGTGCAGGACACACACTGAGAACTTTTAAAGCATATTAAAGTGACAGGAAACATAAAATTTAGACTAAATAAGAGAATGCAGCTCAAAACTGTAAGTGCTGTTTGATGAAATTTAAGCCATATAATAAGCAAAGTTATTTGAAGCCACTGGGGTTAGGGAGAATGAGTTCAATTATTTCTTTAAAATAAGCCAGGGAATGTGCCCAGTGCTTGGAGAAAAAGTGCTTTCCTCTTGGTTGTTCAGCTGGCCCAGCCTACTTCTCACTTGCACTTTGAATGACCAATAGTGATACAAAATAAAGAAAATAGAGTAAATTAGCTCACCCAGGGTTTGTTTCTGACTCATAATCACTCTCATCCTTATTCAAGGATCTCTATGTCTCTTTTAACCTAGTTCTAGTCTCTACACCTAGATAAATTACATCTCATAATAATGAAAGAATTTGCAGAATTCTTAAGCCACTATCAATATTCCCTGAGAAACCTTAAATGTTTTCAAAGGTGACAAAGGACAAGAGATGACCTATTTCTCATCTGTATATTAAGAGAGCATAAATTCTGCCCGGGAGTAAACTCAATATTAATTCCTGAAAAAAGTGCAGAAACAATTATGAACTGGATTGTGAAAATTAGAAAATTTATTGGTGACCTGTAGAAGCTAATATATGTTGATTAAAAATGTCATGCAGATTATTAATATCATTACTTCCATTTTTTCAGAACTACATTTTGTTCAGAACTACAATTATGTTTGGGGCTTAGATATTATATAATGACAAACCTAATTTTTCTTAAATTATAATGTTGTTGTAAATTGTTGATTTTTGTAATGTTGAATTACAACATTATGATGTTGAATTTTCCTCTTTGTTAATCCTTAGGAATTGACAAGATATCTATAAAAAGGTTTCTGAAATTTAGTGCAACATGAAAAGCACTAGACTTTTGATTAAGATGTGCAATGAATCATGGAACACTACATCAAAAACTAATGATGTAATGTATGGTGATTAACATAACATAAAAAAAAAAAAGATGTACATTCCCATTTCCGCCTCTAGAAGTTTTAATTCAGTACAAGTGGAGGTACAGTTCAGGGATCTTTATTTTTTATAAACATTTCAGGTTACTAGGATGCACATAATCTTGAACCTCATTCTGAGAAATATTGAATCTAGCCTGAAACAGGAAAGAGATCAGACATAAACTTTGAGGAATATTATAATTAGAAAAATAATCTTAAATTTAGGAGCCAATAACAAATAAGAAAGTATAAAGTTCTATTCATTGGAGTTCAGGAAGATGATATTAGAACTCATATATGTTTTTGCTTCTACCTTAACAAAAAAGGAAATAACCTCTGATAGTAATTACAAACAGATCATCACTGGCACCCTTGCTGAGTTTCATGTTAGAGATCCCCACATCCTAAATAATCTAAATATCAGAGATAACTCCATCTGGTGTTTAGAGGTAGGGGCTTGAGAGCCTGGCCTCCTGCATTTGAATCCCAGCTCTACTGATAATAACAAGCAAGTACTTTCAGATCCTTGTGCTCCATTTTTTGGTCATCTATGAAAAGGGAATTATAATATCACCTGCTTCATGGGGTCTCAGTGAAGACTAAGTGGGTTAATACATGTAAATTGTCTAGAAAAATTCCGGGCACACATAAACTTCAAAATATGGTAGCTTCTGTCATTTTTGTTCCCTCTTCTTCCTCCTCTTTTTATCATTTCACTTTTTATTATTAACATTATTTTGATCATCATTTTCATCTTTAGGGACGAATGGAAATTAAAGAATGCACAGGTGTCAAGAGCGATATTCCATTTTTTGTTCACAACCAGTAATTTGAAATACTAATCAGATTACCTCTGCCTGGTTAAGTTAAAAACTGGTGGACTTGAACATGCTAGTGTGGGAATGAGTGGTTGGGAGCAAACTTTAACCAAATAAATAAAGCCAAATATTAAAAGTAGGTTTAAATATTGAATTATCTTGTTTTAATTGACATATCCCTGCTAAAAAGACATACAATTTTAACATATTAATGAAAAGAAATTTAAGGTTGTATATAAAAATAATAATGCATGCACAGCAAATAACAAGAAAATGTTATAGTAGAACATTTATGAATTCTAATCTGTCCTCTTCATTGGCACTTCATGGGATGAAAACAATCAACAGATCCAGCTAAAGCTTTTTTTCCCCCCTTTTCTGAAAAAAAAAAAATTATCAAGACAGCTCTTTGTAATATGGAGTCATTTTCTTTATCGTTAACAAGGAGTCTTGCCCAAAATGTATATTCTGTCCTTCTTGATTTGCTAATGATTAATATAAAGTCATTACAACTAAACAGCATTTAAAAATATTGTCATTTTATCTTTATCTATTTTTTCATTTCATTTTGCATAGAATTTATAATATCCAAAATTTGTTAGAAAATCACTGTGAAAGACTGATCAAATATTTTTAATTAAGTTTTATTAGAGTTTAAAAAAAAGTGTATCTTCCATTGATTTATAGTCTTGATAAAGTAGTAAACATCAATAAGTTCAAAGAGGAAAAAAGACTAGTGGGCTATAGGAACAGAACAGCAGAGTATGGTGTTCCGGAAGTAAAAATAATAAAAAGTTTAGATGAAAACAAAGTCATCTTTGTTGAGTACTGATGAGATAACACATAATTTCAGGCCTAAAAATTGCCTGCTGGATTTTGCAAATGGCACAATCATTGGTGATTTTTATACAAGTAATTTCCTTAGTGCTATGAAGCTTTGTACCCAAACCAACAGAGACCCTACTTTGGACCATTTTTTGTGTAGGCAAACCTAAGAAAAGAAAACTTCAGCACTGAAGCCAGGCTTAGTGGTATTCTTGACCACTTATATCTCAAGACTTTGTATTAGTAACGGTTCTCCAGAGAAATAGAACAACTAGGAAATCATAAGATAAAATAAACAGACAGACATACAGGTAGAAATTTATTATAAGGATTTGGTACATGCAATTATGGAGGCTGAGAAGTCCCAGAATCTGCAGTCAGCAGGCTGGAGATCTAGGAAAGCTAATGGGGTAAGTTCTCATCTGAGTCCAAAGGCAGGAGAAGACTATGTCCCAGATACAAGACAGTCAGACAGAAAGTAAATTCTGTTACTCTGCCTTTTTCTTTTATGCAGGCCTTCAGTGAATTGGATAAGGCCTTCCGCACTGGGGAGGGCAATCTGTTTTACTCAGACCTCAAATTTAAATGTTAATGTCATTAGGAAACAACCTCACAGACCCCAGAATAATGTTTAACTAAGTATCTGGGCACCTGGTGGCCCAGTCAAGTTGACACATAGAATTACCTATCATAACCGTCATATAAATTATCCTAGTATAATGAGAGTACAGGGGGAATCATGCCAAGGAAAAGTGAGGATACAGGCTCCTGCCAGAAGGGGTCTAGTCTTAGACCCTCTTTCCTATCAGCATGGTGAGATAAAAAATGAAACAGAAAATCACTTCCAGGAGGGCTTAGAAATCTAATGGTGACCTTCTTCCATGTAGCTCTGTTGCCCAATTAATCCTTAGAAGTAATTTCCTTCCTTTTTTCTCCCAACCCTTTCTTACTTTTCCCTCCTTTCCTACAATTAGTATTAATGATTACCAAAAGAAAGAAAGAAAGAAAAAATATATATATTAATGATTACCTACTACTTGGTAGACGCTGACTAGGGCTCTGGGAATAAAGCAGGCATAAAACAATGTTTCTGTGATTATGAAGCTGAACATTCTAGGGTGGGAGTAGGAGGGAGCAAAACTTAACCAAATAAATAATAACAAATATATAAAAATAACAGATATGCCAGATGGTGTTGAATGCTGTAGAGAAAAAGCAGAAATGTGTCTGTGTATGTCTGTGTGTCTGTGTGTAGAAGGGGAGGCTATATTTTATTTTATTTCATTTTTTTTTAAGGGGAGGCTATATTTTAAACATCATGGTCAAGGAAGTCCCCACTATGTGGGGAGAGCCCTCACAAATTAATCCTACTTTCTGTTTAATTAACCAAGGGCAAAGGGATACAAGAAAAGTTAACCAAGGGCAAAGTGTATATTTTTCACTTATAGATATTGTTTTAAATTATACTATTGTGAAACATAAAATGCTAATATATTTGTCTTGAGCTGGATTGCACAATCTCACTACATTAATAGATTTAATGCTTTTCAGCACTGAAGAACTTCAAAGATTTATAATTATACCATTATTATGCTTTCTTCATTTCCACTGCCTTTTAAAACAATAGCAAGCACTGTATATTTCATCCTGACTCGTAGACTTAATAGAAAACAACCTACATTACTTAATCATTTGTCTTTCATGGTTTCTTTCCCATTTCTTCTCCCTTTTCTCTGCTTTAGGAGACATCATTAACTAATCTCTTTAACTCCATAAATAAGTAAAATGATATATTCACAGTGTAAATGTTTTAAACCTTGGAAAAAAATCTGGAGTCATTTAATGAAGTCCTGAAGATATGTTAAAAATGAAGTGCTGCTGGCAAACTAATAGAAGATTTGAATATTCAAACAGTGAAGACTAGAATGCTTCTCTAATTGGGATTCAGTTCATGTTGGCTTTACTCAGAGCTGCTTGTCTTAGGTCCCAGTAATCCCCATGATTCCTCCTGGGGAATAGTCTTCCTTGACACTGCTGTTTTCTTTTCTTTTTTTTTTTTTTTTTTAACCAATTGGATAAATTATGAAATTTATTTATATTTCATGACGTTGTTTTCTAATTTTAATTTGAATTCTGTTATTTTCAATATTAACTAATAGCAATTTTTTAAGATTTTTTATTGTTTATTCATTTGAGACACAGAGAGTGAGAGAGAGAGCATGAGCAAGGGGAGAGGCAGAGGGAGAGGGAGAAGCAGGCTTCCTGCTGAGCAGGGAACCTGATGTGGGGCTCGATCCCAGGACCCTGAGATCATGACCTGAGCCAAAGGCAGACGTTTAACCATCTGAGCCACCCAGGCGCCCAACTAATAGCATGTATTAATAAATGCTTCAGAATCTAAATTCATTTTCCATGCATCATTCTTGATATACAGGTATTATAAGGCAGATAAATATCACCATATTTGTTATTAATTGTAATGCTTTTCATCTAAAATGTTTAAATAACAGTAACTTAGCAAAAGCATATCATATTTGCTATATTCATTAGTTATACCCACAAACTAAATGTCATAAGAATGTAAAGAAAGAGCATCCTTGAGATCTCAAGGAGGAAGAAAATAGCAAAATTCAAATAAAATAACAAAGAATTCTTTAAATTGTTAGAAATATTCATATTTTATAGCAAGATGACTATACTGATGGATTATTATAATGTAATGTATTTTGAAGATTTCTATTTTTCTTACTAAAACTTGATTGATTAACAATGAACTACCTATGTTTTGTCATCATCATCCATCCCTAGGAAAGGAATTCTTGCTCTATATGTGAAACATTTCTTGTTCTATGTAAAAAAAGAAGTAAGTGGAGCACAGAAACCTCTATACCCACACAGTTTACTGTCTTCACTAACAAAAGTTTATAATTCCACTGTCTTCATCAACTTGGCTTTGTTATTCAAGAAAACGCTTGCCCAGGGAGGTGAAAGTTCTGAAAAATTTGTTTATTTCAGGGACTTCCTGTAAAACTCATTTAAGTGGACATCAGGCTGTATAACTTTTCAATAACATCAAACAATTGATTATTTTCCAAGATTCTTTGAACTCTCACCTCAAAACCCTCCCCTTGCTTTGTCCGTCAGCCCTAAATTATTGCATCAGAATCCTTGCCTGATGGGAAGTTAGCCCTGTGTGGGAAGACCCACCTTAAGCCAGTATATATATATATTCATAAATATCTTGAGATTGGCCTCTCTTCTGAGACATTCCTAAGTCTCTGTCAAAGTAGTGATCTGTTTTACTAAGTAATAATAAACTCACTTTGCCATATGTTAAGTTAGTTTTTCTGTGGTATTTTCTGGCAGCTTGTAATTGACAGGGATGAATTTGAACTTTGTTCATAACATCTTGCTTTAAATTAAGCTGTTTTCTTTTACCACTTTTTCTCCCCCTCCCAGTTTTATTGAGATATAATTGACATAACATTCCCTAATTTTAAGGTGTACAACCTAATGATACATGTATATATTGCAAAATGATTACAGTAAGTTTAGTTAACATCTATCACCTCACAAAGTTACATTTTTTTTTTTTTTTTGTCTTATGATGAGAATTTTTAAGACCTACTCTCTTAGCCTCATCATTTTCTTTTTTATAACAGGGCATATGCTTTAAGTTAATTTTCCAATAAAAGTGATATATTTCATTCTCTACGCATTTCTTTAACACTCATCTTGAACATTCCTATCTCAAAAGTGTTATGTATTTTTTAAATACACCCTCTTTCTCCTGTCTTTGAGGGGGGGAAAAACACACTTTGTTGTCTTGCAAAATTAATCTTGGATTTGTACCTCAATAAAGGTGTTAAAAAATTAATTAATTTTGGACATTTTGCTGCCCATGTTCTAGAAATATTCTCTTTCCCCCTTTTGTTCCCCTCAGTTTTTCTCACTCTATGCATTATCTCTATCACTGTATCTTTGGTTTTTGCAATGCCCTTCTTGGTGATACCCTCTTTTCCTGTAAAAATAACCATCTGTTTTCTCTCTAAACCTTTCTCTTGCCGAGATCCATTTTTCTAGTTAAAAATACTATTGCTCATTCTTTTTTCTCATTTGGCTCCATGTCTTTATTTAAAAGTTCTTTCCAATATGCGGCATAACATTAAATAAATAGGATTTATTAGAGAATGGACGCATGTCATTAATAACCTCAGAAATTATAAAACTCAATTTTTATAAGCACAATAATGATACACACCATTATTTTTAATTAAGGATTTAAGTAATTTTAATTCATGTGCACTCTTAATTGGCATCATGAACATTCAAAATAATTTTACCTCACGTTTATTTACTTACAAATATGTGGCTATGTGTGAAATTTAAGTTAATCTCAATGTTTTCCTTTAATTATCATTATGAAACATCTAGTAACTCTCAGTTTTGTCACTTAGGGGCCACTGGAATTACCAATACTTATGTAAGGTTTATTGCACGAACATAGGGTTTATTAAGGAACCGTTAAAAGCTGTGTCAAGAGAGAACCAAAACTCCAATGGCTCAAGTAAGATGGAATTTATTTCTTACCTGTTCAACAATTCAGGCACAATTTTAGCTGATCAGCAATCAGCTCTAATCCAAGGGATAGTTCAGGAATTTAGGATGATGTTAGCTCTGCCAACTTTAACACATTCTTTCCTAAGTCACTTTGAGTATTACAATTCTGGAAATCAAAGAGAAATTCAGGGTCAAAAATTTCCTCTTAAGCAAGTGAGATAGAAATTACACTTATTTCAGTTACATTTCATTGACAAGAGCATAGACATACGGTTGCAGCTTTTCAAGGTGCCCTGGAAAATTCTCTGTCCCTAACTGGGCAGCCAAATACAAGTTACAAATTTTCTACTATATAAAAATAAAGAATTCTGGTGGCCAGCTAGCAGTATCCTTCAGTTAGGTCTATAATGCAATTGTTCTTCACTAGGTAATTTAAAGGCCTTCTGAGAACACAAAAATATTCCAATTCAGAGAAAAAGTACACTTAAAAATCTGCATTATCCAGCTTATTTTTATCGTGTCTGCTTACTGTTAACCTTATTCTAAACAATAATGTAAATGATTAAAAAAAATTAACAGGCTGTTGATCTTTTACCTTGTGCCAGCCTCTGTGCTAGTACTTGACATTAATTTTCTTGTTTATTGCCCAAAATAAGCAGTTTAAACTCCAGTTTTTTAAGTTAGGAATTTGGGAGCTGCATAGCTGGACAGTGTAGGCCAAAGATTTCTCATGAGGGGGCGCCTGGGTGGCTCAGTCAGTTAAGTGTTTGCCTTCGCAGGGTCCTGGGATGGAGCCCTGTGTTGGGCTCTCTGCTCAGTGGGGAGCCTGCTTCTCCCTCTTCCTCTGCTGCTCCCCCTGCTCGTGCTCTCTCTCTGTGTCAAATAAATAAATAAAATCTTAAAAAAAAAATCTATGCTGGTGCTGGTGGTGTGAGAAGTCTCAGATGCTCTGTATGGGTTTCTCCTTATATGTTGAAGACATGATGCTTGGCTTCCCCCCGGAGGGATGTGTAAAAAAAGAGCCAGGAAGAAGTTATAGTTTTTATGACTACAACTTGGAAGCAATATAGCACCAATTCTACCACTCCTATTCATTAGAAGCAAGTCCATAGCCTGGCCCACATGGAGGGGGATAAGGCTCCACTCTTTAAAGAGAAGAGTGTCAAAAACTTTTTAAAGAGTGTAATGTATTAAAACCACAATATATATGATACATGTAGTATTATCAGGAGTATCATATAGCTGGAATTACATATATATTTACTAAAAAAGTGGGAGATAAATTTCAGAAAGGAAAAACAGTTTGACCTTGAATATTTGGTAGAGGGATTTGAACTTGATTTTTTACTTTCATTTTGTATGTATTTATGTATGTGTTTTTGAGAAATGGAGTGATATGATAAAATGGTCTATTGAATGATTAGTATGACCTTGATATGAAGGATAAATTGTAGAGGGGAGAAGCTACAGAAAAGAATAGAAGTTTGTTAAAGCTGTATGAGTGGTTACTGATCTTTACAAATTTTAGAAATGCAGCAATTCATACAAAACTCATCAAGATAGTTTTCTAAGATTTATTTTTTCAAAAGATATTCTTATATTTTTAACTGAAGTCATGTTCTCTAGATTATTTATAGTAGCAATTGGCAAACTTTTTCTGGAAAGAACCAGTAGTAAATATCTTAGGTGTTGTGACTCATATACAATCTCTGTCATGTATTCTTTGTTTTTGTTTTGTTTGTTTTTTATAATCCCTTAAAATGTGAAAATCATACTTAGCTTGCTGGCAATACAGAAACAGGCAGCTGGCCAGATTTGGACCATGGACTATACTTTGCCATCCTCAGGTCTATAGTCTTACATTTAATTTAAATTTGTATTTATACTCTGTATATAGTTATTGAGCAGCTTTATAATCAGAGCACTTTTTAAACGTTATTCAGCATAATATAACAACATTTCACATATACTGAGCACTGAGGTGTACCAGACATCTTGTAAGGCATTGAGCATTATTTCTGTGATTCCCACAATGGCTTAAGATGTAGAAACTCAGAAGGGTAAACTGAGTCTTAGAATGATTAAGTAACTTGCTCAAGTGGGAGAGCAAGTAATTAAACCTAGGTCTTTAAGCAATAAACCCTGTGCCACTAGCATATGGAGAAGAGCAAGATCTACTACTTGTCTTCATGAGACCTATACTCTGTCAAAGGAAACAAGTATTGACAGAACTGCTTTAATCAGGCAAATGTCCATAAATGCGATTTTAGAGGTCCACATTATATTAAGCAGGAAGGATGAAATATAGTCAGCCTAAACCAGCTTTCTCATCCCAGCCCCAATTCCTAGCTGAATAAACTTGAGGAGTCATTAAAACTCACTGATATTTTATTACTTCATCTTTGATATGTATTTATTTCAGATGGTTTATTATTACAGGTTATCAGGTCTTTGCTTCTTCATGGACATTGTGAAAAATATTGGCCTTACATGGTGGGTTAGCTCCAAAGCTTACACGACATTCTTCTAAGGAAATAGCAGATACCGAGACAAACAGAGGCCAGCCCACAACCACATTCTTATGAGAGGGAGACTTGAAAGTGCCTATTTGGGGAAGGCTTCATTCCTGGTGCTAAAATCATTACCCAAAATTCATTTATTTGTCTAAAACTGGCCCCTTTGGTTGGGTGGCACTTGTTCTTAGAGAAATGGAAATCACAAAGAGAGGGAGAAGAAACTTGGAACAAAGACACTAGGCCAGGGAAATATAGTGCCTATTTTAAAATTGATCGGTAAGTCATTTTGTGGCAAGGAATGTGGTAGTGGAAAATGGGAAGAGAAGAGAGCTGAAAGTACTCATTCATATTATCTGTATTCCTCCATTTTAGCAAAAATACTATCAGAAAGCCATTTTTATAAAAATATTTAAATGCCTTCCAAAAACCAGGGACAGTTTTAGAAAAAAAAATTCCACTTAGGTTTATCATCAGACTAAATAGTAATGTCCTTCTCTTTTTGTATGGGTGTGTGTATTATATGTATATGGATATAACCTATCAGATCTGTAATATAGGACATTACATAAAAAATCTTTTAATAAATCATCAGTCTCTTCCATAAATTCCCCCATTAAAAAGAATTACTATGAGTTGATCATTTATGTCATTTGTATCTTATTCCATTTTGCTAATACATAAAGAATTGAATCATTTGCAAGGAATAGATGTTTAGCACAAAATATGGTTTCCTTTTCATTTATCTAGCAGACTATTACCATTTTACAAGAGCAGTATATATATATATAACCATCACTATCATATAGGTGATAGTGATGATATATCACTATCATCATCATCATTATCAAATGATAATCACATATCAGCACATATCATCATTATCAAAATAGACCGTAAATTTATACATACTGTTTTAGAAATGCCATCATCAATAAACAAAGTTCATTAAAGAGATTACTTTAGGTCAAATCACTGGGTATTTCTGACAACTTTCTAACAAGGTGTAAACCTCATAAACTTAGAACTGAAAATGTCTTTTACCTATGGAAAACTCTTTGGTGAGCTGAGGGATATTAGAGCCCTTTGCACCTGGCATGTATTAGGAATGGCACAAATCAGGCAACTATTTTAATAGGTTGGTTATATATTTTAATCTGTTTTTGTTTTCTTCTTGGTTTTTGAATAAATAGTTTATTCATAATAAAATGAAATTCAAGAGCATATTAATTCTGAAAAAATGGAAGCATTCTAACAAACTTGCTTAGATCTGTGTGTGAGAATGGCCTTCCTTATATATGTGTTTAACATTCATTCAATTATTATGCCATAGGGCATTTTAAATCCACAATCTAAGACTTTATTGGGTAAATACCATGATCATATAGAGCACTATTTTTATTTTAATTTTATGATTATAAATTAAAACTCCAAACTATTCAATAAGAAAACTTCCACTGACCTAGATAAGTCTGCCATGTAATAGTCTTTTTAGGTGAGAAGCAGTTGGGCATTGAAATACTTGTTTTGATGGGCATTGCAAGTAAATATTAAGAAATACATTGATAGAGAATAGTGGTTATGGTCTGATGATTTGGTGAAAAGATAAGTGGACATTGTCCATTTAACTTAACTACTGATACCACTGAAGGTGACCAACTATTTTTCTAGGAAATCAATAGCTGGGTAATGCCAACCTGTCTCTTACTATTCCCACTCACCACAGGGAGCCTGTGAAACTCTACAAACATCTTTCATCTAATAATTTTCAAACTCTTTCTGCCACTCCTTTTCCTGCTCACCCATGCGGATGTGTGAAAGCTAGCTCTCACACATGATTTGTGCTGATTAAACTGTAACACCCTTAGAGAAAATTGAAACGTACATGCTAATGGTGAAAATTCCCCTGTCATAGATACTTACAGCTAAAGATTCCGTGTGTATGCAGACCTCCATACACCAACAATGTGTTTCATAAAAGTTGCAGATATTTTGTTTTTGCATTTCATCTTTTTTTTTCTTGCGGTGCAACTGGTGTTGATGGGAAAGGAATTTCCCTAGAGGATATGGATGGATTTTTCTGGTTTTCAAAATTAGAATATTGTCAGGACTTTATACAAGATACATACAGTCCACCTTTCTGTATTTACTCAAATGAAGACTATGAAAACTATGTAGATATGACTTAAATATTTTTGCTATTTCTCTAATTTTCCCTTTTTGCTCCACTATGATATCAGAAATTTCATACAAATGTGAAATCATCTATTTTTTCTTCTTCTTTTTTTAAAACTCATTATTTAAATTCAATTAGATGAAATCATCTATTTTTAATTAAATTGGGTTATTTGATAGTTTAAAGGCCATTTATCATACCAATAAATATATAATGAATTTTTTTAAAGTAGTTATGACATTAACTGAAATTTTAAGCCTCTTTACCATATATAAGTACCAAGTACCATTCTTATTTCTATTTCATTCAAGATTTATCAACTAGGAGAAATGGTAAGATCAGTAATTTCTAAAGTATATGTATTAGAACATCTCATATATCAGCAAAATCATTGATCTGAGTTAGTATATCATATAGTTGATAAATTTCATATACATTCCATGATTTGTTCTTATAATATTCACCTGTAAATATAAGTTGATAGTTTTGTTTTGTTTTGTTTTTTTAAGATTTTATTTATTTATTTGACACAGAGAGAGAGATAGTGAGAGAGAGAAAGCACAAGCAGGGTTAGCAACAGGCAGAGGCAGAGGGAGAAGCAGGCTCTCCTCTGAGCAGGGAGCCCGATGCGAGGCTCTATCCCAGGACCCTGGGATCATGACCTGAAGCCAAAGGCAGCTGCTTAACCAACTGAGCCACCCAGGCACCCCTAAGTTGATAGAATTTAACAGCATTAATATGCTGTGGTATACAATTGAGGTAAAGCAATCTTCAATTTTGTACTTTATCTTCTCATATTTTTACATTATCTATTCCTATCATTAAGCAATTGTTCTAAAAAATTAGTTTGAATAAAGTCTTGATACCTATCAACTTCTCCCGAATTGCTATAATTGAGCTTTACCAAATCATTTTATTGTTGAGTTCATTTATATTTATTAGTTGAAGTGTTCTGTTGGGGTATATCAAACAATTGAGTTTCCATTTTATTGCATCTATTTGTAAAGATTCCGTGTGTATGCAGACCTCCATACACCAACAATGTGTTTCATAAAAGTTGCAGATAACCTGTCATTAGATCTTTATAAATTTTCTTTTGTATATGTGCCCTTAATCTTTAAACATAGTTGTGTAAACTAACATAAGTGGCTTAGGAGATTTGTAACCAGATAATTAGAAAAGAATGAAAATTTTAATATCAGCTGCTTTTATTTTATTTTATTCTTAGTGAATTAATTATAATGTTCATACTTTGTGCTATGGCAACTGTGTTGTTCTCTAACTCTTGTTCTGCTGTTCTGGTTACAATATTATTACATGTTTTATTTTTTTCACTCCTGGTCATGATAATTTATTTTTCTTATTAATAAATTTGTAGAAAGTGACAGCAAAAAATTCCAAGTAACTGTCATTTAAACAAGAGGATTATTTTTAACTAAAGAGTTACTTTTTGTAATGCCATCATCAAATGGAGATCCATCATAGATTGTTGAAGACCTTTGTTACCTGCCAAGGTTTCACAGTTAAGATAGTAATTTGACATCTTAACATGGACACCTCTAAGCAATGACCCCCCCCCCCCAGTTTTCTTCTTCTTCTCCTTCTCCTTCTCTTTCTTCTTCTTCTTCTTCTTTTCTTCTTCTTCTTCTTCTTCTTCTTCTTCTTCTTCTTCTTCTTCTTCTTCTTCTTCTTCTTCTTCTGTTGATTTTACAGTTTTTAAGCACTTGCCAGCCAGACATATATGCCTCTGGCCAGTTATTCATTGGTTAATCCAAGCATGCAATACAATCGTTCTACTGATTGTTCACAAGCAGGGAGAGGGCATGAGGTTAGGTCAACCCTAGATTGGCTCATGCCGTTCCACAGTATTTGTGGATTTCATACGTGGGCTTGATGATGGGATTGAAATGTCATCTCACAATGACTGTTCTCTCATTTAGGCCAGCCAACTGTACTCAGTAATTCAGAGGGCTAAGAAAGAGAATCGTATCCTAGCTCACTATGGTGAAGGACAGAGTAGACTTCTTGTAGACACTTAGAGTAGCAGATGTGTGTTTGCCAGGGCTAAGCCTCTGAGATTGGCTTGAGAACTATGGAGCTTCTCCTACTTCCAGCTTTCTAAATATCTTGTTATTAAGATTTCATATTTCATAGTGATCTCTTTGTGAGGGGTGCCTGGGTGGCTCAGTCGGTTAAGCATCTCACTTGTGATTTTGACTCAGGTCATGATCTCAGCTCAGGTCATGATTTCATGGATCATGAGATCAAGCTCCATGTAGGGCTCTGCACTCAGCACAGAGTCTGCTTGGGATTCGTTACCTCTCCCTCTGCCCCTCTCCCCACTCCCACTATCTCTCTCTCTCTCTAAAATTAAAAAAAAAAAATCAAATGATCCCTTTGTAATAATACAGTTGGGTATTCTAAATGAAGAGCTAGGGCATGAAATCATTTCTAGAATTTTATGCTTGATAACTAATACTTATCATTTATGTTCATTGGTTGATTTTTGGCATATTATAAAGACTTAAGTTTAAAGTAAAGCTGCATTTACAAATAGATATCTTTTGAGTACCATGATTATCTCAACTGTTGGATTAACATAACAAATTAGCAAAAAGTGTATCCTTTTGAGAAAACAGATATAGGCTGAAAATAAAAAAATAATCAAAGTAAGAATCCATCCAATTACTCTTAACTTTCTGCCTGTGATTCTTCACTGGTTTGAAAAATATATGCCAGTTTGAATTTTCTCTCAAAAAGTCAATAAATTCACCTATACATATATTACACAATTTCACAAAAAAATAGGCTGGTTACTCTGAACCTAAAAAGTGACTCTCTAGATATCTATAACCACCCTCTACTCTCAGGCCCTGGGTGGGAACCCCTGCCTCACTTGTTAAAATTATTTAAAATTTAAAAATAAAAAAAAAATAGTTAAAATGACTAAACTTTTTTTAAAGATTTTATTTATTTATTTGACAGAGAGATAGACAGAGCCAGAGAGCACAAGTGGAGGGAATGGCAGAGGGAGAGGGAGAAGCAGGCTCTGCACTGAGCAAGGAACCTGACTCAGGGCTCGATCTCAGGACCCTGGGATCGTGATCTGAGCCAAAGGCAGATGCTTAACTAACTGAGCCACCCAGGTGCCCCTAAAATGACTAAACTTTTAAAATAAATTATGATTTAACTCTTCTTTTCTGTGTGCTTAAATTTTCATTTGATCCTTTCAACTCTGTTTTTTTAAAATATAAAGACTGGCCTTCTTAGCAAAGTGATCTTTCAATATATTTTCCTGATAATGATGTGCACACAAAAACACACATACATACACACACACACGCACACTTACTTTGGCTTCATTGTTGTGTTTTCTTTTGTTTTTGTTATTAAAAATTGTAAGTTCATCTTTATGTCTGTCATCATGCGTATGGCATATTGGTGGTGCTGGATTGAAAGTTTTTAAGTTGATGTGGGGAATTCAGTTTGAGAATTTAGTTTCAGACAGGTTTTACTCAGTGGTTTCTAAAGATTGAAAATTGATCTGCTGTGAGGAAGGAAGCCATTAATATAGTGAAAGAAGCACACCAATTTAAATAGATCTAATGGCTACATAGAGACATAATAAATGTGTAGAATCCTATTCCTCGGGCTCTAAGGCAATAAAGAAATTCACAGTTTTGAGGGAAAGAGAGACCTTGGTAGTATCTCCACATTAGTTCACTGGAGACCTTAGAAAATTAAGTTTCAATAAAATGCGATGAATTTAAAGTGGATTGAAACTGTCACAGATAGACTAAAATGAGGTTGAAAAATGATTTGTTCGAGATAACAAATAAGGTATTTCATGTATTTGGTTTAGTTTCTTTACCCTATGTAAATTCAGGGAAGGGAATAACAATATTCTTGTCAGAGGTAACATTATTTACAACATTTGTGTCTGTGTACCCTGCAGTTAATAAAAAAATATTTAATATGATTTTCACCACAGGTGCTTTTCAGAAATCCTCAGCTACTGGAGAAATACTTTACATTGCTCTATGGATCTGCTGTTTTCTCACCTTAAAAGTTAAGAATTTAATCTGATGCCCAATAGATATGAAAACATACCTCCAAATGTGTTCATGTTGTGATCACATAGTAAATTTTCCCTTTGTAAAATATACCTTAGGATTTGTGATATCATTTGCTTTAGAGTCCCAGGGAACTCACTGGGAGAAGTGTAACAGTTATAAGTGATTGTCATCAGTTTTGCAACCTCAAGATATTTTTATGGACCCCCATATAATTATTTATTGCCTGGGTTTGTCTATAAGCCAATCCAAAGATGCCTAAGTTATATTTAAGAATGTATTGCTTTACAAACTGGCTGATCAATGATCTGCTCTGTAGGGACATAGACACATCTTTTAAATTGTACACCCTTTTTGTTTTGATCTTCTTTCTCTTCCAATCCACAGTCATTTTATAACTCTGGTTTTAGACTTAGTTAATATTTTTGAAAGCTCACTTTAGATGGATTTCTTATAGGGTAATTTAGTCTGGCGCCATATTTCTGGAATATACTCAATTTTTATATTTAAAATTTATACTTAGGGCCAATAGATAAATCTGAAAATAAAATTATTAGATGCAGGTATATTAAAGTGAGGGCTTGACTCAAATTCGGGGCTCTAGAATAAAATTGGCAAATGTACCATACTTACATATGCCCTTATTGAGGTAGGACACATATGAAACTTTTATTCTATAAATTACTCTGAGTAGGTATACAAAAAAAAAGAAATTCTATATGACAAATTATTCAGGACCAGTGTTTCTCAATCTTTTTTATTATCACCCACCTAAGGAATCTTTTTTCTTAATCTTCTCAATACTCATGAAATTTTAATACCTCAGATAAACTGTTAATGTGACAGGTATAACCACAAACTGTTTGGAGGGCCACAAACCATTTTCATATCTAAGATTTTTGCCCCCACGAACCAGTTAATCCCTTTTAGGATGACACTGCCCCCACTGGAAATATGTGTTTTTTACTATCTCTCAGATTTCTTTTTTCAGTTAATGTCTGCTTGATAGATTTACTCATTTAGAGATCACCTCAGATAAATTACCTCAGGTAAAATAGAACTAGCCACAGTCCTTGAGAAATTTATTATTTTCAGACATGATATTGTTGTGTTAAATAAAATAAAGTAGCTTAGCTGCAAGTTTAAAGTAAGATGGTTTAGAGAAAATTGAATAAATGGAAAATAGATGAGAGTCATTTTTAGATAGAAAGATAGAGCTTCCTAAATATGAATATCTAGAGTTGGATTTCAAAGCATGTGATAGCCCCAAATTATTGATGATTAGAGTCCTCAGAAGAGAGAGTAATGGCAAATGCAATGTAATAGTAATTAAGTAGGATATAATATTAGCACTTTGCCAGGAGTGTATGAGCTATGGAAGGAGAAACTGGTATCTAGACTGAGATACCTGATTGATGGTTAATCTTAAAAACTAAGTAGTGTATTTTATATTTAATATCTAAATTAAATATCTAGGCCTATGAAAATGTACAGTAGTACATTTTCATTTGGTCTTGACCCAATCAGAAATTGCTTTGGGGGAAAATAATTATAGCTGCAGTGGATATGCATAAGTATGTATATGGAGAAGAGACAGGAATTGGAGGAAGAAATGGGAATACAAAGAAATAAATCCACATCACAGAAAAAACTTTTAGCCCCTAATTGAACTATTAGATCACTCCTTCTGTGGGACAAAAAGATACAATTCTTAAAGATAATATTAGTATAAACTAAAAAGAAAATTAAAAAATACATTTGCAATTTTCAATTATTTTAATAAACATAAGTTCAAAATTAATTTGAATTAGAAATTCAATTGAAATTTTAGTTCAGGGAAATTTTGACTAATCCTTTCAAACTTAGTAAATTTTCATCACTATTCTATTTGATGTTTCTTAGCCTGCCTAGGGTGACACAAACTCAAAAGCTGGTTTTTTAACAGATTTATTTCAGTTTTTACTTTGATCCCCCATGAATGCATTTTGAAGTAACTTTACTACTTATGGTGTTAGTATTGGCTTACCCATTATTAACTTGCAAAAACAAGAAGTTACATTAGTAAAAATAAAATAAATCATCAATTAAATACAGGAGGAATTATGTTTCTTTAACAATTAAAATACACATAGTTGGTACAACATATGTCAGTCAACTTATTTTAAAAAATTCAACAATTTTTAAATATCCATAGTATTGGATAGAGAAATGATATAATAATAACCCTCATTAAAAATTAATATTTATTAAGAACTTTCTTTGTTCTCAGAATTTAATATGTATTATCTCAATCCTTATGATTGCCCTGTGAGTGAGAACAGTTCTTACCCTTCTTTTAGAAGTGAGAACAAACTGAGGGTTGCTGGAGTGGTGGGGGGTGGGAGGGATGGGGTAGCTGGGTGATGGACATTGGGGAGGGTATGTGTTATGGGGAGCCTGTGAATTGTGTAGGATTGATGAATCACAGACCTGTACCTCTGAAACAAATAATACATTATATGTTAAAAAAAAAAAAGAAGAAGAAGAAGAAGATAGTAGGAAGGGAAAAATGAAGGGGGGGGAGTCGGAGGGGGAGAAGAACCATGAGAGACTATGGACTTTAAAAAACAAACTGAGGGTTCTAGAGAGGAAGAGGTGGGGGGAAGGGTTAGCCTGGTGATGGGTATTAAAGAGGGCACGTACTGCATGGAGCACTGGGTGTTATACGCAAACAATGAATCATGGAACACTACATCAAAAACTAATGATGTAATGTATGGTGGTTAACATAACATGATAAAATAAAATTTAAAAAGTTAAAAAAAAAAAAAAAAGGAAGTGAGAAGACTGAATCCCAGAGACTTTAATTGACCTGCGCAAGGACACAGCTAGTTCATAAGTGGAAGGGACAAGAATTGAACACATTCCCTCTGGCTTCTATGAACAAACACTTATATCAGAGTGCTGCTCTATAAAATAGGAAATCACTGATTTTTTTCTGTAAAATGTAATTTTGAGAGAATAATTTTTTGAAAGAAAAATCTGATGTTGCTTTCCCACTTGTAATGATTTAGGGGCATCCATTGCCAACAGGATAAATCCAGACTCCTTAAAATTGCACACCAGGCTTTTAGTGTTCTCATGCTGCCTCCTTCTGTAGCTATGCATCCTCCTGCTCAAATACTGCCTCTCCTCCCACCGTTTGTAGCTCTCACCCTAGAAACACTGAACTATTTTCAGTGTCTTGAACATGCCACGCTCTCTCTTACATTCTCACTCCCTGGAATATCTTTCTCCCACATATTGCCTCAATATTCCTCATCAGGCTTCAAAACTAGTTCAGATGTCACTTCATCTCTAAAATCTTTCCTGAGCCAGCCCCTACCCAGGCATGGTTCCTCTGTTCTTATTATTTTCCTTATATCACTCTATAACAAATTATACCATCACCAGAGATTATTACCCCAGAACGTATATATCTTCATGAATTCCTCTTAAGGGTCCTTTATAACCTCAGAATCTACAGTACTTCCTGGGCACATGGTAAGAACTGAATAATGTTGGCTGCATTAAATAATAATTTTGAAAATGTTTATATTTCTTTAATTTTAATGTCTTATTTTTGCTTAAGATCACTACGTTTTCCTCTGAGTAACAACATATAATTTTTCAGTGTTTGATTTAAAATATCCAATTGTGGAAATTTTAAAATGGAAAAATAAAAGCATAAACTTTTCTCAAACTAAATCCAGTTTTATCAATTGTTTTATATTTTCATACCCACCTCTAATTTACAAATCTCAGAATCTTTCAATTTCTTACTGTAAAAGTCTTGATGAGTGTATTTAATTTGGTGATATCACATTCCTTAACAACCGTTCTTTATTTTATTTATTTTTTTTAAGATTTTATTTATTTATTTGACAGAGAGAGAGAGCACAAGCAGGGGGAGCGGCAGGCAGAGGGAGAGGGAGAAGCAGGCTCCCCGCCAAGCAGGGAGCCCGATGCGGGGCTCGATCCCAGGACCCTGAGATCATGACCTGAGCCGAAGGCGGACACCCAACAGACTGAGACACCCAGGCGCCCCAACCATCCTTTATTTTAAATAAAGACGTAGTCTCTACAGGAGCCAACCACTCTCAACCCCACTAGTGGTCATGCTTCTGAGGGAAACCCTGCAGAAGAGAAGCCTGACATTTATTGAATACTCTTCTTGGGCCACATACAAGGTTAGGGGATTTCCGTGTGTGAGATAAGATAGACTGTGGATAAAAGCACAACTTTTGTTTCACTCAGCCTAAGTCCTATCATTTCCTTAGTTAAATTACTTACTCACCTATGCTTCAGGTTTCTGTTTGTTTGTTTGTTTGTTTTTTATCTCCAGGATGAGGATGATAATAGTATCCTACTCATAGATGGTTGTGAAAATTATATGAAAGCTCTTTCACGAGGTCTTCCATAATAAAAAAGTGGCTGCTGTTATTATCACCACCACCACCACCACCATCATCATCATCATCTCTAATGCAGATTACTTTCTCTGATTCAACTATGAAGTTGGTAGAAAGTAAATTTACTTTGGATGATTACAAGGGGCATCGCGGCAGAAAATGTTTCTCATTTATCTTTATATTCATAGTGTCAGGGTCAATATCAGGAACATAGTAGGTACTTACAGAGAAGACTTTCACTTCTGATATCAACTGTAAGTTTAGGTGTGCCCGAGACCATCTTCATGCTCGATAATTCACTAGAAGGATTGGCAGAACTCACTGAAAGCTTATGCTTATGGTTATGGTTTATTACAGCACAAGAATATACATTAAAATCAGCCAAGGGAAAAAGCTCATGTGGCAGAGTCTAGAGGAATTCCAGGTATGATGCTTCCAGTTGTCCTCTTCTAGTAGAGTTGTGGACAGTGCTCATTCCTCACAGCAAAGATGTGTGACAACGTACTTGGATTATTACCAACCAGGGAAGCTCACCCAAGCCTTGGTGGTCAGGGTTTTGATTGGGGCCTGGTCACATAGATATAGTTGACTGCCTAGAGTTTCTAGTCTCTCCAAAAGCTGAATTGATAATGTATAGGCCAAAGTCCCCACTATAAATCACATTGTTAGTGTAGACGATCCAGTATTTCCAAAGTCGCCAAATAAACACATTCTTCAGGCAGGACATCACAGAATTTAGAGATGACATCCCAGGAGCTGAGGGCAAAGGACAAACCTCTCTTCGGGTGAGATTAATGCTTCACTAAACAGCATTGAAAAATAATTTTGAGTTAATGAATTAAACTTTGGATCCAGGTAAGCAGTAAAAAAAAAAAAAAAAAAGTAATCAGATCATCCAAGATGTACACTGACTTAAACTATACTGATCTTGATTATAAGAAAGATTACAATGGAGCTAGACTAGGCCAGTGAATCCAAGAATTCTTATTTGTAAGTTGTATTTGTAATGCTGTGATAGATGAGGTCTTTTATACCAATGGACTGAGATTGAAAAGGTTATGACACATGAAGAAGTTTGTTTTTGTTTTTGTTTCTCCACCCCTGGCATATGTTTATATTCTTTCATAATCACTAAGCTGATGCATCTAAAATATAAGAAATAAAGCACACAAATCATGCCTGGGGCCCACTCTTCCTCATCTTCTCAGGATATAAGAACGAAACTGACTAGAACAGAACTGGAATTATGCATTATACCCTGGAATTATACCCTGATATTCACAGCTGGAGGCAAAGAAAAATTCTGTAAGCCATTCCTGAAAGCTAAATCCAACATCTCAGGGAAGATGGCTTTGGGAAACTCTGTTTTCACCTATTGACCCAGTTTCCCTCAAAACAATATTAGAGAGAAGCTGGAAATGATAATCTTTCATTTTCTCACTGAATAGATGCTCACTTCTTTCATGAACCTCACCCCTAATACTTATTTTGGGCAACTATAATATGCACAAATGTATCCTGATTAATATATTATATATGTTTGCTAGGCAAGGAGAGGGAGGACAGAATATATTGTTTTGACTTGAAAGATATTAGAACAATGTAAAATGTGTTGTAGTTCAGTGAATATTTAAATTTTTACCTGATGCTAATAAATGCATATAGATAGTTGCATGCATATAGATAATTTCAAAACCGTGTTCATTTTAATTAATCCGCTAGTGTTTTCTTTGTTTCTTCTCAATAAGAAAAGGACTGAGATCAAATAATAGGCTGAAAAACAACAAAAGCAACAATAGTAAGACTAAGTAACAACTACAGAGCTTTCATGCCCTAGTTACTTGCTAGGATACTTACATCTTGTTAGACTGGCACAACAAAGGTATGGCAGTTACTGTTAGCTATGCCCATTAGATAGCTAAGAAAACTACAACACAAAGAAAATAAATAACTTGACTCAAGTCACATAGATATTGACTGGTAGAGCTGGGGTGCAAACGCATAGCTGTTCTTGTCAAAAATATATATATATATATATTTTTTTTTTCATTTCCTTTTGTGGTTTTGTATAGAAAGAGAGCAAGCTGTTATTCCTATAAAGGCGGTGGGTGGGGGCAGTATGTTCTGGGCTATAGTTACCCAATGTTGGTGTTGGGGCAAGTGGTATACATTTCTAAGCTACTTTCAAGATAGCCCCATACCTGCCTGTCGTTTCCCCAGGTGCACAGCTAGATGTGTAACCTGCAATTGTCAGAGAGATTATTTGGCTGGATGTATCAAGAGCCTGATTCCAGGGCCTCAAGTACGGGGGAGGTGCCTGCAGTGTTCACTATATAATTTTGTTCTCAGCTCCCTTCAATCTATGCCTGCCTCCCCACTGGGCCAATTTATACTGCAGTGTAAAGTAATGAACAGTTACAGTGTCCCTGGGGAAAATCAGCAAGATTTACTCAGTATTGTATTACAGCCAATTGTTATGTATACTTCCCCATTAGTCAGGTTGAATAGACATAAATGAAATCCGCAGATATTTCCCAAAAATCATTAAGACATCACTTTACCCTTATTTCCACCAAATCTTTTATAGGTGGCTAAAAGATAACCAGATACATTGATTTTACTTTCACTGTCTTTGCAATTCTTTTCCTGGAATCTGGCAGAGGGATTAATAGGATTAAAGCTCGTTTTGAAAGAATTGGCAGCAGACTAGAACTAGGGGGGAAAAGAAAGGATGATTAATAATTTAAATAATTAGGTCTTAAATAATCAACATGTTTTACAACTCTCCTCAATCTCTTGATTCCAGTAGACTGAGAGATCTTGAAGAATCACATGGTCTGTTGCCCAGCCAGCTCCCTCCGCCTTGCCCAGCAGCCTCCCACCTCAAAGCAGAGCTCATTCCTCCAACTTCCCTGTGATCATAAGATTTCAGGGAAATTAAAATAACATTGCTATTTCTGAGATAATGTTTAGAGGCGCCTGCTTTCTTCATTAGATCACACTCATTTTAATTGAAACAATTGTTTGTAAGTAAAAAAATAAAATCTATCTTGCATTACTGGAGTAAAAAGGAAAGAAGACATGATGACTTAAAGGCTTTTCATGGGCCAGGATGCTGTTAGGCTCACGAGGGGATTGAGACTAGAAAGTTCTAGAAGGTCCAGGAAATTATTTGTTCCTCTCCCTCTCTTCATCTCTCTTTGCCTCTCTAGGACCAGTGTTTCTGTGTCTTGCTACTCAATACACAACCAGTTCATTGATTTCTCCTGGGTGTTGCACAGATTTTTTTGTTTTATTTGCCTTTTCCATCTGTACTTGTAATTATTTCACTTCAATCAATTCTAGAAAGAACTATGGTCTCTTTACCCAATTGCAATTCCCTTGGAATGAGAATTTATTCCCCCTTGGGTCAGCTCACGTATATGACTATCACGAATTTGGCTGTGAGGCTGACTATAACATATGAGATGGCAGAGCAGCAATTAGTCCTCAGTTATGTGCATATTTGCCTCTCAAAGCATGACCTTTGAGGTCAATAATCATATTTTATTTTTTGTTGTTTCACCTGAAACCTGTGCCTTCTATTGAAGAAGTGATGATAGTGTTTTGAAAAAATGGAGGGTAGAGCCACTGCCCTTAGAAGGCAAGTATAAGCGGTTGCGAACACACGTTTCTCAGTATTTACCAAGCAGTAGAAGAGTATATGTATACTGAAGAAGGACAGACTGCAGCACCTGGAGTCAGTGACAGCTGATCAGAAAAATTGGTGGCACATAAGCAAATGCAGTAAATGCACCACTATGTTCATTAATACCACCTCTTATCAGCACCATACAAAAATGCTTGGAATGACTAGCTTGATATCTAAAATATCCTACATCATGTAGGTTTCTAATTTCATTTTAAAAAGTCTATGTGGTGATCATTTTTATATGCAACTAAACAAAAAGTTAATCAAAACAATTAAATTACATATTTTAAATAATTTTGTATTTATTTTAAAAAAAGGTAAATAAAAATGTGCCTTAGGTGCCACAAAAGGCTATTTTGATAAAGGATCTTAATCTCTACTGTCTATCACTATTAGATTGTACATGTTACTCATTGAAGGAACTTTTGGACAGAATGTCTGGTTTTGGAAATTTATGTGTGTCATAATGTTTCATGGTGCTCATCCTGCTATTCAGTGTAGAGGGGTGATCAATCATTGAAAACTTAAATTGTAATTGTTAAGTAAACCTGGACCTCACATATTCAGTAGAAGTTATATTGAAGGAAAAGAGAATTTTATTCACATAAGACAAATTAACACATAAACATCTATTCAAGGGTATACTATAGCCAAGTGAAATTGTCACATCTGTGTTTATATTAAATACTCTGGAAACAGTGAAGAGAATAATTAAATAATCCAAGATTGCGATATTACTAAAAAAGAGGAGGGATGCTATGGTAAAGAGTGAATTAACTACGAACTGTGTCCAATAAAAAAATACCTATCTTGTATGATTTATTACATAAGGTATACTTTGTAGCTCAATTAATCAAATCCATAATAACAGCTTACTCATCCTTCAGCAATGTCACCATCAAAGCCTCCCTTGACAAAGCAAATGTATATGAAAAACCTGCATCTCTTTTACTACCTGTTACATATATCTTCAAAGAATTTTAGTTTTGTAATTGTAGCTATGAAAAACTGAAAACATACTACAATCAGGTAATAAATGGATTATGTAAATAATAAAAATTATATCTAAATAAGTGCAGTTTAATATCTGCCTAAATTCTTAATTCCAAGAGAATTCTGGAAAATCATCAGTTCATGAACTACCTAGTAAGGTAAAGCATATGTAGGAGGGGCTGTTGAATGTAACAATATTGATTAGGTTTTCTCAACCTATAAAACATTGGTACCGCTGGTATATTACTCATAGTGGGAGGCCCAAACTCCTAAAGCTCCAAGACCACTCACTCTGCTACTTCAAGGACCTAGAGCCCAGGAGACTTCACAATAATTGATCACTGTGTTGTGCACCAGGCCCTGCCTACTCCTCGGCTGAAGGCCTTGGGAATCTGCTCCATTCTTTCTGTTCTGGCAAATGTCTGTATTCTCCAAACAGAACATGCTTTCTCATGTAGCCATAATTTGCCCCTCCACCTGAATGGCCCTCTTTCCAATCCTTCTTCTTTCTCTCTTGTGAACTCCTACTCATTCACAAAGCCTCAAATTAGATATCATGTCCTGGCAGAATTCAGAATGCCCTTCCTTGGACTACCATAAAATACTTACTGTAACTCCATGAGGGCATTTTCATCCAATTTTACCTTTTGTATTTATCTTTCTTCATTGTAATGTATTCTTTAAAGGAAGAAGTTTGCCTTATTCATCTTTATATTCACTTCATCTTGTAAGACACAGAGATGATAAATTCCAAAAAAAAGTTTGTTAAATGACAGAATGAATAAAGGCATACCTGGGGTACACTTCATGTAGTAGGGATTTTGTTGCCCAGGTTGATCTGTTTCAGAGTGGGGCTGACTCCCCTTCATGCACGGTAATGGAGAGTTCTTATCTAATGAAGTGATATGAAATGACCAATATTTAACCATCTTGACTTGCAGAAACAGCTAGTTTTATATGGTTCAACATTATACCACTTAATCATAGAATTAAACTGATATTAATGTGGCTACTGACTAAACACATACTATGGATATGGACCTTATTCATGATTTTTACTATGTGCCAGGGAATGTTCTCTGTTCTGAGGATAGAGCTATAGCCAAATAATTGTAGTTCCAAGCCTTATGAAATTTGGATTTTAGAAGAAGAGACAGAAAATAAATAGGTTATTCAAATAAATAATTTAAATCCAGTAATGAAAAGGAGGAGATGGGGGAGAAAGAGATGAAGGAGAAGAAAAAAACATGGTAAGGAAGAGAAGAGACGGAAAGAACAGTATTTAAGGAAGGCTTCCCCAACAAGTAACAAGCTGAGCAGAGACTTGCAAGAAGTCTGGGGTGAGCCTTATGATGATCTGGAGGAAAAGCACTCTTGATAGAGGATATAGCAAATCCCAAACACCTAAGATGGCATGTTGTGACAGTGAAAAATGTCTGAGAAATAGCCAAGAGTTGGCTCACAGTAAGGATTTTGGATACTGGTCGGGGGGGTAATGGGAAACTAATGAAGTTTATGTGCAGAAAGTTACACTATCTGGATTATATTGGAAGAGATCACTCTGGCTGCTAAGTGGTGATGAGACTTTAGGGGACAGTAAACCCACTAGAAATAGAGATCCAGGTAGTTAATAATGTTGACTTGGATGAGGGTTGTAGCAATGAGAGGATTGAGAAATGGACAGAATCAGGATATATTTTAAAGGACTTGCTCACAGGGATTTGCTGCTCACTGTACAGGCATTCATATCTGTCTTAACTGTGAATAAAAGAAGCAGCCCATGATAGATGGGAATTGTCCTGGTAATGCAGCTATGCCTTAGAGATATTTGGGAGCTTCTCTGACATTCATGGCTAGACAGTGACGTCCTCATGTTGAACATAAACAATATAACGGAAGACCCACATCATGTTAGGACATTAGGCCATTCTATGATTATGGTGAGTCAAGACAAAAGGAAGACTATTCTTTAAATAGATCCAAATGCAGATAAATACATGAATGTTGTCCAAACCATAAAAGTGACCCTGCTGTGTTGCCACTTTCCCAATCATAGCTTTAGCCCTGCTTTGTTCCTTCTGTCTTCTAGATAAGAGTTATCAAGATACATAATAGTAGAATTACCTCTGCTTTCTGATTCATTCTATCCAGAGAATAGTATTTCTTTAACATTTCTCCAAATAATTTAACACAAAGCCAATACTATAATAAGTCCTCTCACAGTTCCCATGGTGAGCATTCTCCTCCTTTGCAGAGGCAATAAACCAAACTTTGCTCAACTATGTTATTACTGGTGGCCTTTGGCAGGTATTAATAGTAGACCAATAATTTTATAACACCTTGGGAAATTTGGTTGTCTATTTTTAAGCCTGAAAACCTGTAGCAAGATTCATATTAAATCTCTTAGCAAAATATTTAATTTTAGGCTTAAGTCTAGAGCCTGCAGACATGTATCATATGAATAAACCAGATGAAACAGGCCTGGGGAACAAGTCTACTCCAAGGAATCTGCCATATTCTTACATGTGTTTAGTTCCAAGAGCCTCTCTTTCACTTATTTTCCTACCCCGAATAGAAAATTATTTTCTCATCTCAGAGAACATGGCCGAAAATGAATACTATTTAATTATTATTCCGCCAAGGAATTTGCTTAAACTTCATAGTCAAACACTTATCACCCTATTGAAATCACCCTCAGTTTCACAAGCAATGCTTGCATTCTCTGGAAGATGTCTATTGTTTTGGCAAACCCTTGGGAAGAGATAAGCCTCCTTTGAACACTTTTCTATAAATGGTGTTCTTCAACTGCTTTTACCCACCCAGAGAACCAAAGTCTCAGGTCAATCCAGAGAAGGAGAGATGAGGCTGCTCTCATCCAGCTGAGGTCTAACCTGGATTTCAAATATGTCAGGATGTGGTACATTGATTGTAACAAAGTAGAGGTGATATAGTGAAAGTCAAGTGTTTGACAGAGTCTAAGACCACGCTCTATGATTTGGGGTGTGTTTTAAGCATTGTAAATGTTACTTTCCCTCTCTGTAATGCAGAGATTGTGCAGAGCATGTGATATAATATTTATGAAATTATACTGTATTAAAATATACTGTATATGTGTCCCTTATAGGTAGAACTATATTTATTTTCCATGTGTATTCCTAAAGGTTAATTTATCTAAAATTTAATTGTAGTTGTGAGCTACATAAAATTATCTAAAGGGAAAAAAGATAATTAACTCAAGCTCATTAAATATTAGCTGTGCATTGACTATAAATTCTTTGGACCTTGTAAATTAATAACAGAATCTTTCAATCAGAAGAGCCTTTGTCTGCAATGGTAAACTCTACCTGTTTTATTCTTTCAAAGGAGTTCTCAAAGTCAAATGATATTAGACAAAAATGATCTGAAACAGATGACTGCCATAAATTTAAAATTAGATTGTGAAACTAAAAAACTAATGTGGACATATGATTTTGGAAAGTATTTTATGGTGTGTTGATTATAATGATGTGGAGGTGAAGACTGATGTGTGATGTGGAGGAAGTCAAAGGTGTGGAGTCACAGGAGACCTTAAGGCGATATACTACAGCTTGGGGTGTAAGTCTTTTAATCATCCCAATGTTGAGTTTTTTATTTGTATTACAGAGATTAGAGAATACAGCGCAGAGCATATTCGGTAACATATATGAAATATTTTGCCCATTAAAAAACTATGCAAGTGTTTATAGAGGAACTCTTGGCTATGTGATAAAGGAAAGAGCTAACAGTGATGCCAAATTGCTCTTGGTAGATTTGGCCAGTGCGAATGTTTAGCTTGAATAGATTTCAGTTGAATTGGGTGTTTTGAAATATAGTTTGTAATGTTATATTAAAATAGTACTCTGATAGAGAGTAAGAGATCATCTAATTTCCAAAATGTCGGATCTGTTTCCAGGGAGTGATTTACACACTGGGAGAATCTCATTGTGTCAGTAATATTTAAATGAGTCACTGTTATTTGTAAACCTTTAATTGTGATAGCTAGCATAAAATAATATGTGAAAAACATGATTATATGGTTATCACTCTGTTTAATAGGGTTTGCAGCCTCTATGTACACATAACAGCTGCCAGAGCAAGCCCTCAATTAATTTTACATAACAAGAGCAATTTTACACAATTACTTGAAAATCCTTGGCCATGTTCCATTTCTCTGGCATAAACATATGGGCCAAAATCACAAGAAATGATTACTCCAATAGGATATCTTATAATAATAGTTATAGAACTATATAACTATAGTTAATATTTTTTCAGATTAAATATTTCAACTTTTATTCAATGTCACTTGATGTTTAAGGGTTATTTTCATATGAATAATATGAAGTAGTTACTATTAGAGATATGACTTGTTGAGTGGTTACTAATTCTAGACTCTCTGCTAATCATTTCAAATGCATTAACTCCTTTAGTCTTCAGACTTCCTAAAGAATAGATAGCAGTTATTTTTCCTCTTAGGAGGAAACAAATTTAGAAGGGTTAAGTAGCCTAATCAAGGTCACAGTGACCAATGAGCAGAAAATGCAAGACTCTAACACAGGTTAGCTGGTGTCTAAAGCCAATTTCCTTAACCACAAAGCCCCCAGTTTCTTTTTGTCACTATTCAATATGCTATTGTTGAAGCTAAATTCAACGCAAGGATTATTTTTTTCTAAGTATAATTATAAATCACTTCAAAATGCATGTGTTTATTAGCTGTAACAATTAGTAACATCATTTAGGCACCATCAGCTGTTTTTTTGCTAATTATCCATTTAGATATTCATTCCACAAGTATTCATTAAGCACCTAGTATAGTCAAGCCTCTGTGCTTGAGTTGACATATTTAGTTGCTCCTCCTGCCAAGAAATGCAGACGTGTGCTCTCTAGTCAGGAAGCATGTTTCTTTCTAATCATTTTATCTCAGGATGTACTTCCTTTCCATTTGGGAAGAGAATAATTATAGTTGAGTCCATATTCTATACATGGCTAACATCCATGAGTCTTTTAATCACACTTCCCTTGGTTATCTTCCTATTCCCTTGCATTACAAATACCCACATTGTAGCATATATCATATTGAATTGTAATTTCTACTTATTTACCCATTTGCCCTTTTAATCCATGAACTCCTTGAGGAGAGATATATACCGTATTTACCTTTATGGTTTTAACATCTAGACTATAATCATGTGCTTAATGAATTGTGTTGTCTGAAAGAAAGAAAGAAAGAAAGAAAGAAAGAAAGAAAGAAAGAAAGAAAAGAAAGAAAGAAAGAAAGAAAGAAAGAAAGAAAGAAAGAAAGAAAGAAAGAAAGAAGAAAGAAAGAAAGAAAGAAAGGAAGAAAGAAAGAAAGAAAGAAAGAAAGAAAGAAAGAAAGAAGAAAGAAAGAAAAAGAAAGAAAGAAAGAAAAAGAAAGAAAGGTAGGAAGGAAGGAAATCTCCAGTGTACTCTAGAGAATTTAGGATCAATGCTTAAACGAATTCTAGGAAAAGACAAAAGCATTCTATTACTGCATCACCAGATATCAGTAACAGCATTTCAGCTGGAAACGACAGAAATGGCCTCAATGTACTTAAGCTGCCATGCAGGGTGGGTCCTTTGAGGCTTCCACCTGTCGTGCACCAGGGCTCAGGATGAATTGTACAATAACACAAAGTATAGTTAAAATAATAGTCCTTATTGGGGAAATTTACTATTCAGGTATCAGCAGGAGGAGAATGCCTGGTTTCCCTGATCTTCACTGTCAATACCCAGGGAGGTGAGATCAGGCCAGGTTCCTCTCTGGAACACCTATTCTTGTTAAGTGCCCAGCCAGCCCCAGTAAGCCTCACACTAGGAAGTTAATGAAAATAAGGGGACCTATGCCTTCTGGTCTGACTGAATCCGAGTATGTACATTTTCCCAGTAAAGCCTGTTCCTGAGCCCATATTTAACCAAACTGCCTGACTGGATAAACTACAAGACACCGACCAAGATGTAAGGAAAAAAAAAAAAAAAAGTAAATTTTTGGCTTATGTCAACTGAAAAGAGTATAGATGTTATTGGAGACTTTGTGCTCCCATTGCTGCTGTAATAAATTACTACAAACTTAGTGACTTAAAACAACAAAGATTTATCATCTTACATTTCTGGAGGCCAGACATCCAAAATGGGTTTTACTGGGCTAAAATCAAAGTGTGGGCATGGCTGATTTCCTTTTTGGAGGCTCTTGGGAACAATCTGGCTTTTTGCCTTTTCCAGTTTCTGGAGGCCATCCACATTTCTTAGCTTGTGGCCTTCTTCCATCTTCAAAACCAGTGATGCTGATGGAGTCGTTCTCATATTGTATCACTCTGATGCTGACTCTCCTGTATTTCTCTTCCATTTTCTTGAGGATGCTTCTGATTACATTGAGCCCACCAGGATAATCTCCCTGTCTGAAGGTCAACTGATTAGCAACCTTAATTTTACCTGCAACCTTAATTGCCTCTTATGTATAATATAACATATTCACGTGTCCCAGGGATTATGGTACAGATATCTTTGGGGATCCATTTTTTCTGCCTACTCCAGAGATATCTCTCATAGTTATTATTAGAGCTAACATTTGTCGAGTGCTAACTAATTCTAGGTTCTCTGCTAGGCATTTCAAATGCATTATATCCTATAATCTCCAAAATTCCTAAAGGAAAGTTTCCATAGTTCACTTTGGCTCTCTCTAACTGTGTTAGGGCTTTATTGTTAAGTTCCATAAGACAGGAAGATGGCTGCCAGCAACCAATGAGGTATAGCTTCCTAGGTTCAGGTTCAATAATGGAAGGAAAGTTTCCCTTCCTTCAAGGTGTGAACTTGGTTCCTGGGCCTATTATTTTCTGAATTGTTTCATGTGCACAGTCCCTGGGGCATCAAAATGAAATGTTCTAAGATTTTATTTATTTATTTGAGAGAAAGAATGAGATAGAGAGAGCATGGGGGAGGGGTCAGAGGGAGAAGCAGACTCCCCGCTGAGCAGGGAGCCCGATGCGGGACTCGATCCCGGGACTCCAGGATCATGACCCGAGCCGAAGGCAGACACTTAACGACTGAGCCACCCAGGCGCCCAAAAATGAAATGTTTATTATCCCCAGACCTTATCACACTTTCACCCCTACATGATGTAGATGATTGGAGATGGAGAGAGAGGCAGACACAGGGAAAAGGACTTTCTCCAGGATACCAGTTAGGCTAAAACATGAGGGAACCAAGAGACCAAAATATTCACTCTATAACAATGGGATGGAGAAAAAAAAAAAATCCTGTTTCTATAGGAAAGTGTGTCTATTTGGGATAAATAATATCTTTCTACATATCTGTGTTGGTGGTCCTCTCACCCAGGGTAAGTCAGAAATATAGACTCTCTATAAAACTTGGATCTTAGCTTGTCTCTGTATGTTTTATCATACACAATATATCTTAATTGTATCTGCATAATGAAAACCTGTTGCTAAATAATGATTGAATTGTGTGGCTTTAAGTTTTTAATTAAAACATAGTTCAAAAAATTAGGTCAGTTTACTTTTGCCTTTTTCAAAGAAAAATTAAAAAGTGTTCCAAAGGTAAATAGTGATATTGACTTAAATACATAGAAAAATAATTGTATAAAAGTTACTATTTTAAGAAAAAGGAATATGTGATCTCCTTGCAAATTCTTTTATGTGCAAAATGTTGATTTTCTGTTGTAATCATAGATGTAGTGTCCAAGACTTTAAAGAAAACAAACCAATGTTCATGTAATTGACCATCTTTATCAGTTTCCATAAGAGAATCTCATAATGTCCATTCCTTTTATAATAACCATCTGTTTATCAGGCACTAAAAACTGAACACTCACGTATTTTTCATTTGCCCTTTATAATAAATTATAAGTTAAATATCATGTCTATTTTATAAGTGAATGAACTAAAGTTCAGAGAGATTAATTTTCTCAGTACCACAGAGCATTTAAGCAGGAGCCAGGTCTCTCTGACAAAAAAAATACTCTTCATATTCTACCATGATGATATCCCTTTGTTTTGGGGGACAAAGATAAATTGAATGCAAGCTTGGAGCTTGTAGTTTTCTATATTACTTACATTAACAGTCCCTGAAATGTACCCTCTTTTTTCTTGCCCCTTCAGCATATTTACTGAATATATGAATGAAATATGTTATGTTTCCATCACTCAGAGATTGGAGCACCCCTCTGTGAAGAACATATGCCAAAGACCACAAGAGGAAATAACTATTAAGTAAACTCTACTTCTTCTTATGAAGTTTTAGGTTTAGTGAAAAATGGGGCACCTGGGTGGCTCAGATGGTTAATTGTCTGCCTTCGGCTCAGGTCATGATCCTGGGGTCCTGGGATCGAGCCCCACATCAGGCTCCTGGCTCAGCAGGGAGCCTGCTCCTCCCTCACACTCTGCCTCTCCCCCTGCTCATGCTCTCTCTCTCTCTCTCTGTATCTCTGTGCCTCAAATGAATAAATAAAATCTTTTTTTTAAAGATTTTTATTTATTTGACAGAGAGAGAGACAGTGAGAGAGGGAACACAAGCAGGGGGAGCGGGAGAAGCAGGCTTCCCACCGAGCAGGGAGCCCGATGCGGGGCTCGATCCCAGGACCCCGGGATCATGACCTGAGCCGAAGACAGACGCTTAACGACTGAACCACCCAGGCGCCCCGAATAAATAGAATCTTTAAAAAAAGTTTAGTGAAATAGATAAGCTATGCACATGCACACAGACACACTCACATATGTTACCAGAACATGAGAGTATGTATTATATTTTCCCAATGAGAAGCACACAGAACTTTAAAAAAGAGCGAATGAACTGACTTGGGGCTGGAGTAATCACCTTTTTAGGAAAAAAAAAAAAAAGTATTTGTGGTTAATTTGGAAGGACACATTATATTCCAGTGTGTAGAAATATGAGAACAGACTATGCAAGGCTGAAAGTCAGCCTACAAGATTAGGACTGGTGAGCAATACAGGTGGAGGAAGGAGAAACAGCGTTGTGAACCATCTCCACTATGAACAGAGAGAGGGAGAAGCAAGGAAGTGGATCTTTGGGGCAAGACTGATCTCAGAAACCCAGGGAGAGTTCACATTTAGGATTTAGAATAAAAGTTTAAATCATGGCTTATGAAACAAAAATAGCAATTGAATACTTCAATAAAAGAATATAATCCCTTGGAGGTTTTTAATTCTAATTTACCTCTTTAAGAAGGTGAAGCTGTCCTTTTGCTGACAAATTTAGAAACTATTTCTCCATTTTTTTTCAAGGCTTATAAATGTGTATCATGTGTGCTTACAGAGGCTTTGCTCTTAAATTTTACTTTGATAAATTTCTTATTTCTTTATACAATTCTTTAGCTAATTTCTCTAAATTTTCTTATTTTTTTCCAGCAAATTGTGTGGTTCTTTATTCTGTTCTCCAGGTTTAGGGCCATTTTTGTACCTTTTTAATTTCATACAGATGTACAGTTCTTGATATTTTCTTTAAAATTGTACAGTATTTTTGAAAGACTTGATTTTATTTGAAATACGTATCTTGATTCTTTTAGCATTTTGTATCTTCTTTTTTTTTTTTTTTCAGAGAGTGAGAGAAAGAGAGAGAGCGAGCCAGAGAGAGAGGGGAGGGAGGGGCAGTGGGAGAAAGAGAATCTTAAGCAGGTTCCACACCCAGCACAGAGCCAGACGTGGGGCTCAATCTCACAACCCTGAACCGAAATCAAGAGTCAAGTTGGACACTTAACCAACTGAGTCACCCAGGCGCCCCTGTATCTTTTTTATCACATAGAATAAGAAAGCTGTAAGGAATCATAGGAAATCACTGGGTCTAGATAATATCAGTGATGTCCAACCTATTTAGTGAAGGTTTTGAAATGATACTTTAAACCACCTTGGTAGGCTAAACCTGTGGCTAATATTCTTGAGATAAAGTTTCTCTTTTGTTTATGCTATAATTATTATTTTTTGATCGTTTTTTGTTGCCCAAAATGATAACGGCTGATATGTACTCTTCCAGTACAATCCTTTCTATTATACTAACTTCTAATTGGAGCCAGACAGTTAATGCCTATGTATTCAAAGTCTATTGGGTGACTATGCTCCCAAATCTTCTTACCAAAGATTTTTTTTAAGATTTTATTTATTTATTTGACAGAGAGAGACACAGTGAGAGAGGGAACACAAGCAGGGGGAGTGGGAGAGGGAGAAGCAGGCTTCCTGAGGAGCAGGGAACCCGATGCGGGGCTCGATCCCAGGACCCAGGAGATCATGACCTGAGCCGAAGGCAGACGCTTAACGACTGAGCCACCCAGGCACCCCACCAAAGATTTTGTCTTGACATCTGCAGTGAATCGTGACTCATAAATAGTGCAGACGAAACATGCAAAACTCAACTCTGTTACTACGATGCATTGATAATCTGATAAAATGTCATCCATTTTCAACATGGGACTGAAAAAAGAAAAGTGAGTTAAAATGAGAACAACTGAAGATGTAGATGCAACTGCGTTCCAAAAACTTAGCTCTACCCATTTGAAGTGAAGCATAAACCTTATCAATCATATCATTTACATGGTATTTATTAAGGAACTATAGAGAAGGGAGTAAAGGAAGCACACGATGTAGACATATCCCTTGAAAGGCCTTATAACGAGACAAGAAAATTAGGACATGAGCATATGAACATTAACTAATAAAAATAAACTTGATGAAAAGGTTCTCTTTCACTTAAAACTGCTAAATTACCAGGGATACGTGATTCTTTATGTTTAACCACTGTTTTAAAAATGATACTAACAGATATTTTACCTAATTAGAATATCTTTAAAAATAACTGAACAAACTGAGGGTATTTAAATTGAGGATAATACCTGGTGGTCAATACTGGAAAGTTCATAGTTTCTACCATTTGTAAAGTAACTAAATATAAATCCAAGTTAAGTGAATATGCTCACAATATATTTACATGCACCTTACTTTTATTACTGTTATTAAAAAATATAAGAACCAGTGGCTTGAGGCATCACCAGTGTATGAATACCATTATGAATTATATTACAGTAGTAATTTGAACATTGCTGTCACTTTCTGTCTCCAACTGATTCAAAGGCTGAGCATCCTGGGGAGAACTGTAGAGAATGTTCCTTTCCACTCAACACCACACCTCCTTACCAGGGGCCCAGGGCGGACCCTCTCAGAGGCTTTCATTAAAAAAAAAAAAAAAAAAAAAAAAAAAAAATCCCATTTATTTTATTTTATTTTATTTTATTTTATTTTATTTTTTATTTATTTTTTTTTAAAGATTTTATTTATTTATTTGACAGAGAGAGACACAGTGAGAGAGGGAACACAAGCAGGGGGAGCGAGAGAGGGAGAAGCAGGCTTCCTGCGGAGCAGGGAGCCCGATGTGGGATTCAACCCCAGGACCCTGGGGCCATGACCCAAGCCGAAGGCAGATACTTAATGACTGAGCCACCCAGGTGCCCTATTTTATTTTATTATGTTATGTTAATCACCATACATTACATCATTAGTTTTTGATGTAGTGTTCCATGATTCATTGTTTGTGCGTAACACCCAGTGCTCCATTCAGTACGTGCCCTCTTTAATCCCCATCACCAGGCTAACCCATCCTCCCACCCTTCTCCCCTCTAGAACCCTCAGTTTGTTTCTCAGAGTCCATAGTCTCTCATGGTTCGTCTCCCCCAACGATTTCCCCCCTTCATTTCTCCCTTCCTACTATCTTCTTCTTTTCTTTTTAACATATAATGTATTATTTGTTTCAGAGGTACAGGTCTGTGATTCAACAGTCTTACATAATTCACAGCGCTCACCATAGCACATACCCTCCCCAGTGTCTATCACCCAGCCACCCCATCCCTCCCACCCCCCACCACTCCAGCACTCCAAACCCTGTTTGTTTCCTGAGATTAAGAATTCCTCATATTAGTGAAATATGATACATGTCTTTCTCTGATTGACTTATTTAGCTCAGCATAATACCCTCCAGTTCCATCCACGTCATTGCAAATGGCAAGATTTCATTCCTTTTGATGGTTGCATAACATTCCATTGTATATATATACCACACTTTATGCATTCATCTGTACCCCGATGTTTATAGCAGCAATGTCCACAATAGCCAAACTGTGGAAAGAGCCAAAAGGTCCCATTTTAAGCGCTTGGCATTTTGTGCAGGGACCATCATCCTTGACAAATGCTATTCTGTTTGTTTGTTTTGCTTTCTACCCGTGCTGATAAATGGATACAAATAGGTTTCTTAGGTTTATCTGTCCTACCAACTTTCTCAGATGTATTTGTGTCAATTCTGTTTCAGTATGCGACTCCCTTCTATATATACTGGTGTGATGGTTAAGAAATTTATTTTAAGAAATTAAGAGCTTAATGTCTGTCCCAGGGAATATGGTGGTCATGGGTATATGGTGATGAACAAGTCATAATCTCTATCTTTCCTGTCTCACTGCATGAAAGCTGCAATACTCAGTCCAGATTGTGGTTAAAAGTTCTTAGAGCAAGTGATGTTTCAGTGATGGAAACAAAAATGAGTAATAGCTAGTCTGGTCTTCTGGAATCTAGAAGTTCCAGGTAGAAAATTACAATGCATAGGCACTGGAATAAAAAGTAAAGCCTAGAATATTAAGGTAACTAGAAGTAGTTCAATGTAACTATATTGATGTGTGTGTTAGTCTGCAGGAGGAAGAACACAGACAAGAGCTTGGGAGAGAAGGGCCCTGAATGTCTTATTAGAAATGTGAAGATTTATGTGGAGTCACTGAAATTAAGCGACAGGGTCAGATTTTAGATATTAGAAAGATCAGTCTGGCATCATTGTGGAGAACTGAAGCAGCCCAAACTGAGACTTGGAGACCAAATAAATATCAGTTTTGGAAATGACAGTGACAGTGGCAGTAGAGTGGAGAGATTGAGTGACTTACTGGGTTTGAAGGATGAAGAGAGGTAGATTACAGGAAATATTTAGGTTTCTTACTTGTGAATGAGGAAGATGGTGCCACTATTCCCTGAGATAAGAAACACAGGAGGAATAATTTTATATAAATTAAATATATCACAGGAAGCTTTGGATTTAGATCTTATTTTTATCATTTTCTAGTTGGGGAAACCCAAGAGCAACAGAGATTAATTAAATTATTTGTCCATAACTCCACTGAAAGATGTCTAGCTGCCATAATAAATCACTTCTGTCTGACCTAAACCCATAATTTTCCTTCACACCAATGCTATATTGATACATAAAAATCAGAGCCAAATAATCTGTAGAAGATCACTTTGTATGTGATAAACCGTTTCCTGGTTTCTTATAGAAAGTATCTTAGTACTTAACAAAAAGTGAGAAGAGGATAAAGTGGCCCCTCTCCAGTGCTAATGTGTGCTGGTCTTTTGTAGCCAGATAAAAGATTAGATTAACAGAAACAAAAATAGATATTCAGTCTCACAGACTTTAGAATCTCAAGGAAATGATCTCCAGATCACATTGTAAGAACCATAATTTTGTGCTTTAATTCTCTGAAAATCTGTTTGGCCCATTTCATTATAATGAAAGTGTGATATGGTAACAAGCCAGTTGGCTGCAGTCAAGTATTCTGTTGAAGGCTTCTACAATATATAAATGATGAATCTGGCTTACAAAGGGAATTTGGTGGTTAAATGAATTCCTGCTATTGCAGCACAACCTTTGGATGTTTCCTAGGCAACTAAAATACCTAAGAAATGGTGGCAGTTGAAGAAGAAAAGTGCTTTACAACTAAAGGGGAAAAAAAATACTCTTTTTTAAAATGGTGGTATGTAGCCAGACAATATTATGATTAAAAAAATTTACTGAATGAGTAATTTTCCATGATGTACAATTGAGAGCATTAAAAAAATAATTTAGGGCTAGGATGACTGTTTTATTTTTGTATTTTAGTTCCTTTTTTATTTAGTTGATTTACTATTCCTCATTTTACATTATCAAGTTGAACTTTCTACTAATCTCTTTCTATTTTAAGCAGCTTGGGCATTTTTAAAAATCTCTACCATATGTCAGTTCTGTTCGGAGAAACTAAGTGTAAATCTACCTGTGAAAAACTATTTCTAATGTGTGAAGTGCATCTTTCAAACTGATAAAGATGATAAAAACTATTCTGATCATGGCATAATGGACCCAACATGATTGAATTCAAATATACTTTTCACAGAATATGTGGAATTCAAGGTAGAGGAAAACAAATAGAAGGTTGTTGGAATATGTGAGCTGAGATGATAAGGGTCTGAGAAATAAATTTACAATGTTTGTGGTCATTTTTCAATCTTCAAACTATTTTTTATCAGAAATTAATAGTGCATTTTGTTCCATTGAACTTCAGAATATTCTAGTAGTTTCTCAATATCATGAAAAAAATCCTAAGTTATATTGGACTTAATATTACCTTTTTTTTTTTTTTTAATAAAGGCAACGGGCCATATAATGATGACATTTTTTTCTTTCAGTCAGATGATAGTAGTGTTTGGCGTTTGCTATAGGATATCTTTTCCAGGGTACTCAGCTTTCAGGGACCTGCTAACCCTTCTTAGGCGAGGAAACTAAAAATACCATTCCTAAAATTCAAGTGGATCCAAAACATTTGAAAAGCATGTTCAAAAGCATCTTGCTCTCATCTTTCGTTCTTTGGTATTTATATTGACCCAGAACCCAGTGTGAATGTTGTGCTATTATGGATCATTGATTTCTACGGAATGTCCATGAAATCTCAATTTTACATTGCAAAGCTTTCTGAGAAAGACAGTGTTTTCCTTACTGATATCGTGCTTTAAAAAATACAACATATCTATGTGTTTCTTTCAGATTCTTTTAAAAAAATTAATTAGAAATCAAATTGGCAAAAGTAGCTTTACAAAAAAAAAGAAAAAAAAGGAAAGGAAAGAAGAGTCTCAGATATTCTGGATAGATTTTGCCTACATAAATAGAAGTACTTTGAATAAAAAAGATTCAGACACAAAATAGGTTCTCCATAACAACACACGGAAATTTGGAAATTTCTAGATCGATTTATGAGAAATTTACCACATACTTCAAACTACATTACATTCTTCTAACATCTCTGATAGTGAATAAGCTAGAAAGATAGAAAAGTTTGAATAACTCAAAATTAATATGGAAAAAATAATTTATAGTTTTTAAGAAAATACTCTAATTTGAACTCAATTATTCTTTTAACACAAGTTGATTGGATATAAAATTATTTTTATTTCTATAAACACTTCAAGTAGAATTTCATGCATATAATATATTTAAAAGGTGGAATATTTGCATGATGTTGACAAGTTCATATTGAATAGGAAAAATGAAGCCTGACCTAACTGAATCTCAAGAATAGTCTGTTTTAAGGATTTACATAATCAAAGTAAATTTCAGCAGCATCTCCTCTGATGTAAAACTACATGGCCCTGCATTTAAATGGCATCAAAGAATAAATAGATTCATTAGGTCATGTTGCCCTGCCTATTAAAATTAAAGGAGAATTTTCTCTCTTAATACCAGTAATAGACGTTTTTCCCCAATGAACTGGTTTATTTTTATCTTATGGACACAATAACTAACCAACTGTGTTTCCCTTTTACATTGACCACTTATAAATTCAGAATTAATTTTGAGGACTACCTCTAGCAAGTAAGTAGAATATCAAGACATGTCTTTATTGCATTAATATTACTTCTTAAATAATCTTATTTGTTCTATAATTTATCCTTTGCTCTAACTTCCTTATACTATCTTTATTCATTCCTGTATTATTGGGATAGTCCATACTTGCTGTACTATCCAAACTCAAGACTTCCAGGGTTGATGCAACAGAAAAAGAAAGAGCATACAGTGAGTGATGTCAGCAGCACGACTGATTAAAACATCCCTGGTCATGTCCCTCCATCCACATTACCAATTTGGCATTAATTTGGCATTAATCTACAGACAAAAGTGCCTTTGTTGGAGTTACATTGAATCCAACACCATACGTTAAGGAACTAGGGAAGAGTCTCACTCACGATTGCAGTAATTAATAGGCATACACAACTCAGTCCTGGCTGTGGACCCTGCAGTGGCCCATGAACATCTGTAGCCCCTCTTGTTTGTGGTACAGGAGCCCCTGGAAAACTCCATCTCAGACAATCACCCACGGACAAGAGGGCCTTTGTGAAGTTCAGATTTCTAGTGAAGAAATTCCACCATACCTTGTTGGAGAAAAAAAAAAACAAAAAACAAAAAACAGAAAAAAAAAAAAAAAAACACAACAACATATAAGTCTGGACACTTTGGAGAGAGTAAGAGGAACAGTTTGACTTTACCAATGTTACCCCTCCTCAAGGCAATAGGGCTCAGAGCCAAGAGAGATCTTCTCAGCCTGTGATTTTTACTGTTGAGGAAAGTGAGAGAGGATGTGTGAGTACCCAGCTTCCCCAGTTGCGAGGAATCCTGACAAAGAATCTCATTTCTCCCTTGTCCCATCCAGAATACTGAATCATGAGCTGCATGAATTGGTGGGGGATGGAGGAGGAGATTGGGGAGCCATAGATAGGATGCTCAGAGGCATTAAAGGGATGTAGATTCTACTAACTGCATTGCAGACTCCATCAAGAGATGCCCACCCATGTACTGCTAGGGACATCTTGCCCATGGATCCCCCCCACTGGTTCATGGGCACCCCCTACACACCTTACATTACACACAGACAGACACACACACTCCTTGTGACTGTCTTTCTATGGACACTCCCTATGGTAGCAAGAGTAAGCTTTGGCAAATAGCTAGTGAGCATGCACAGAAAACCAGCCAAAACATGCAGGCCAAGGAAAGACCGCGATCTTGAACTTTAGTGCCACCCTAGGGAAAACAAAAAGGAGCAGACAGCACTCAGCCTGGTACATTGCAGGATCAAAAGAAGGCATACAAGCTTAAGAATTCTGCCACAACAGGGAGCAAGAAGCATGGAGCAGGTATACCCAGAGAAGGTCTGAAAAAGGCTCAAAATCCCTAGAAGGGCTGATGAAAGATGTTTCTCTCTTGAAGGAAGTTAGTAGAGACTGGAAGAGGTGTCTATTACTTCAAATGTGAAGACAGCAACACTCTCTCTCTCTCAAATAAATAAATAAAATCTTTAAAAAAATAAAAATAAATAAAAGGGGAGGGAGTGAAAGAGTAGAATTTTTGTATGCAATCAAAATTAAATGGTTATCAAAATAAAATGCAATGTTATATCTATAATATATTTTATGTAAGCCTCATGGTACCCCCAAAACAAAAACCTACAGTAGATACATAAGAGATGAAGAGAAGGGAATCAAAAGATACCACTATAGAAAATCATCAGTTCACAACAAAGAGCAGCAGAGGGAGAAAGGGACAAGGGAACTAAAAATTAGCCAGAAAATAATTAAGTTGGCATTAGTGAGTCCTTACCTGTGAATAATTACTCTAAATGTAAATGGATTAAATTCTCCAATCAAAAGGTATAGAGTAGTTGAATGAATTAAAAAACAACACCCAACTGTATGCTGCCTACAAGAGACTCACTTAAGCTTTAAGGATGCACATAGGCTCAAAGTGAAGGATGGATAAGATATTCCACGTCTCTGCAAGTGAAAACCAAAAACGGGCAAAGGTAGCTACACTTACTTCAGACAAAATAGTCTATAAGCCAAAAACTATAACACAAGGCGATGAAGGTCATTATGTTATGATAAAAGAGTCAATTAATCAAAAAGTTATAACAATCATAAATATATATGCATCTGACATTAGAGAAGCAAAATATATTAAGCAAATACTGACAGATCTGAATGAAGGAAGAGATAACAATACAATATAGTAGGGGACTTCAATATTCCACTTTCAACAATGGTTAGATCATCCAGACAGAAAATCGATAAGGGAATGTTAGATTTGAACTATGCTTTAGACTAAACGGACCTAACAGTCATATACAGGACATTCCATCCAACAGCAGCAGAACTCACATTCTTTTCATGCATACATGCAAAATTTTTCAGATAGACTATATGTGAGGCCACAAAACAAGTCCTAATAAATTTAAGAAGAATGGATTCATATCAGGCATCTTTCCAAAGCACAAGAGTATAAAACTAGGAATCAATAACAGAAGGAAAGCTGGAAAGTTCACAAATGTGGAAATAAACTAAACACTTCAGCAATCAGTGGGTCAGAGAATAAATCAAAAAATATCATGAAACAAATTGAAATGTAAAGTTAACACAAAACTTAAAAGATGTCACAGAAGCAGTTCTTATTGGAAGCTATAGCAATAAATGCTTATCTCAAGAAAAAAAAAAAAAACCTCAGATAAACAAACTAACTTTACACTTCAGGGAACTAAAAAAAGACAAACTAAGCCTAAAATTAGCAGAAGGAAAGGAATCAACAAAGGCTGGAGCAAAAATTTATGAAATAGAAACCAGAAAAATAATAGGAAGGTCAACAAAACCAGGACCTGATTTTTGGGAAAGATAAACAAAATTGACAAACCCTCAACTAGACTAAGAAAAAAAGGAAGAGTCAAATAAATAAAATCAGAAATGAAAGAAGAGGTATGACAACTGATATCAGAGAAATACAAAGGATCATAAAATACTATTATAAACAATTATATGTTCCCAAAATTGGATAATTTAGAAGAAATTGACTAAATCCCTAGACGTACACAACCTGCAAAGACTAAATTATGAAGAAATAGACATCAAAACAGATCAATAATGAGTAAAAGGATTGAATCAGTAACCAAAATTTCATCAAAAAAATAATGCCCAAGCCCAGGTGATTTCACTAGTGAATTCTACCAAATGGTTAGAAGAATTAATATTAATCCTCAAACCGTTCCCAAAAAAATCAAAGAGAAGGAAACACTTCTAAACTCATTTATAAGGCTAGCATTACCCTGCTACCAAAGTCAGAAAAGGACACTATAAGAAAAGAAAGCCACAAGCTAATATCCCTGGTGAAATATGAATGCAAAAATTCTGAACAAAATATAGTAAACCAAATTCAATAGCACATTAAAAGTATCATAGACCATGATCAAATAGGATTTATCCCTAGGATGCAAGGATGTCTCAACATACACAAATAAAATATACATCACATTAAGAGAATGAAAAATAAAAATCATATGATCATTTCATTAGATGCAGAAAAATAATTTGACAAAATTCAACATCCTTTCATGATAAAAATTCTCAACAAATTGGGTATAGAAGTAGAGTATCTCAACGTAATGAAGGCTATGTATAACAAGCCCACAGCTAACATCATACTCAAGGTGAAAGATTAAAATCTTTTCCTTTAAGGTCAGAATAAAAACAAAGGTGCCCACACTCACCACTCCTTTTCAACATAGTACTGGAGGTCCAAGCCAGAGCAATTAGGCAAAATAAAGAAATAAAATACATCCAAATTAGAAAAAAATAGAAATGTCTTTATTTGCAGATTAATCAAAACTATTAGAACTAATCAATGAATTATGTAAATTTGCAAGATACAAAATCAACATACAGAAATGTGTTGTGTTTCTATACACTAACAATAAAATACCTGAAAAAAGAAATTTTAAAAGAATCCCATTCAAAACAGCATCAAAAAATATTTAAGAATATGGGGTGCCTGGGTGTCTCTGTGGGTTAAACTTCCAACTCTTGGTTTTGCCTCAGGTCAGGATCTCAGGGTGGTGGAACAGATCCCAGCATTGGGCTCTGCGCTCAGTGCAGAGTCCATTTGTTCCTCTGCCTCTTCCCCCTTGTCCCTCCCCCTGCTAGCATGTTCTCGCTCTCTCAAATAAATAAATAAATAAATAAATAAATAAATAAATAAATAAACAAAATTTAAAAAATGTATTTAGGAATAAATTTAACTAAGGAGGTGAAAGATCTGTACACTGAGAAGTATAAGACTCTGGTGAGAAAAACTGAAGAATGTGCAAATAAATGGGACAATATCTCATGCCAAAAGAATTGATATTATTAAAATATCCATACTACCTGAAGCCACCTATAGATTCAGTGCAATTTCTATCAAGATTCCCATGGTATTTTTTAGAACAAAAAGAAAAGAAAAAAGAAAAGAAAAAGCTCAAAGAGCCAAAGTAGTCTTTAGAGAGAAGAACAAAGCTGGAGGCATCAGACTTCCTGATTTCAAACTATAGTACAGAGTTATAGAGATCAAAACAGTATGGTACTGGCATAAAAATAGAAGAAAGGACCAATGGAACAGAATTAAAAGCCCAGAAATAAACCCTAACATATACGGTCAACTAATATTTAACAAAGGGGCCAATATTACTTAATGGGAAAACTACATGCAGAATGAAATTAGACCACTTATCTTATACCACTCACAAAAATTAACTTAAAATGGATGAAAGACTTAAAAATAGGACCCAAATTTGTAAAACTCCTAGACCCAAAGAAAATACAAAGAAAAATTCTTTGATATTGGTCTTGGCAATGATTTTTTGAATATGATACAAAAGCACAAGCAACTAAAGCAAAAATAAATGGGACTACATCAAACTAAAAAGCTTCTGCATGATGAAAGAAACAATCATCAAAATGAAAAAGCAACGTACAGAATGAAGGAAAATATTTGAAAACCATATATCAGATATGGAGTCAATACCCAAAACATATAAAACTCATGCACTCAATAGCAAAAAACAAACAAACAAACAATCTGATTTAAAGATGGAGAAAGGAACTGAATAGACATTTATTCAAAGAAGACATACAAATGGCCAACACATACATGAAAAGGTACTCAACATCACTGATTATCAGGGAAATGCAGATCAAAACTGCAGTGAGGTGAGGTATCTAACCTTATATCTTTTAGAATAGCTGTCATCAAAAAGAGAAGAGATAAAAAGTCTTAGCAAGGATGTGGAGAAAAGGGAACCCTTGTGCACTCTTGGTGGAAATGTAAATTAGTATAGACACTATGGAAAACAGTATGGAGATTTCTCAAGAAATTAAAAATGGAATGACTATATGATTGAGCAATCTCACATATATTTAATGAATATTACTCAGCTATGAGAAAGAAGGAAATTCTGCTATTTCGGCCAACATGGAATGGATCTTAAGGACATTATGCTAAGTGAAATTAGTCAGACAAAGACATGATATGTGGAATATATATGTGTATATATATATATATATACACACACACACACAGTATATATATGTGGAATATATATATATATATATATATATATATACTGTACATATGTGGAATCTAAAGCTAAACTCACAGAAACAGAGAGTGGAATGTATTATTACTAGGGATGGGGGGACAGGGGTGGGGAATGGGGAGAACTTGGACAGAAGGTATAAAGGTTCAGTTGTAAGATGACTAAGTTCTGTGTATCCAATGTGCAGCATGGTGATTACAGTTAATAATACCGTATTATGTAATTGAATTTGCTAGACAGTAAATTGTAAATGTTCTCACCACAAAAAAGAAATGATAATGATTTGTGGTGAGAGCAGTGTTAACTAACCCTACTATGGTAATCATTTTGCCATGTATAAGTGTATCAAATCATGTTGTACACGTTAAACTTAGACAATGTTACATATCAATTATATCTCAGTAAAGTGAGGAAAAAAATAGCAAAGAACAGTCAGCATATCTGCAATTAAGAATATCTGCTAGGGAATAACATAATTCATTTTGACTCTTCATACATTGGCCATAACTGGTCTCATAACCTCAACTAACTGCAATATATTCTGAGGAATGTAGTGAAGCACATTCAGTATTGGGTAGTGTCACTCTGCTATACAGGAGGTTCTCAGTAAAGTGTCTTTGATGAAAATGTTGTGCACATTAGAGTGTATGACATTGTAACAAAAGGCAGAGGGATGATATTAATGAAGAAATCCTAGAGTTAAAAGAAGGCTAGTTAATATGCCACATATTTGAAACAAATGGAAGGATAAATTGCAAATTCAAAAGAGGGCACGATAAGCCAATCTCAATATTTAGAGAATTTTGACAAATAATTGATTCACATTTTGAGCACTATCTCTTAGTATTCAAAAGAGAAATCCCAAGATTTTCAGAGTCACCTGGTAAAGAATCTCAAAGGTTTTTGAGAGATTCTATCATCACATATCATAACTTCAAGTACTCTTCTACTTGAAGGGAAAGTAACAAAGCAGAATTATTCATTGGGGATTATGCTGATAAAATATTCACAGTTCCTATTAAAGCAATAATGTGCCAGTTTTTAAATTACTGAACTATTCTGTTTGTTATTTTCAAGGGAATCTTATTAGCAAAGATAGAACACACTAACATGATTTTGCTTTGGGATTCATCACATGTCTGATTAGAGAGTATTTAAAAGTACATTTCAGATATCCTCTCCTTACTTGCTATAAACAAGTTGAAATGACACTTAAGTATTCTCCGGGTTATAAAATTCAGAGGACATGAAGGAACACTGTAACTTGTGAAATTGTATCAGCAATGCACATAATAATGTAGACAGTAAAAATAAATAAAAGGATCAGCGTTACAGTTTTAACTGTAACTAGATCTAATTCTGTATGCATAGAATTACCCCCAGAAGCATTCTGGAAATAATTTGTAGCACACAGCATCACCTTGTTCCAGAAACATCATAATGCAAGTTCATGGTTCAACTTAACATGGAAACTTAGTCACTTGCCCATTGAATGACCCAGTTAGCTTTGATCTGGAAATATATATCTTATCAAACAGAAAAAGTAAGTAGTTTTTTTCCCCCCAAATTTAAACTTCAATAATTGATTGATCCAATTTACATAAAGAACCCATTCTGATATAAGCAAACCAGATCTGTAAATCTGTATTTTTAAAAAAATTCAAAAGGTGACTTATCTATTTGTTCAATACCTCTTTAGTTTAATATAATTATCTAAAATAAACTGCCCATGTTGCTTCACAGCATTTTCACAGCATTTTCAAATTGTTGGGCAGAAAGTGAATTTTCATATTAGAAAATTGGTTAACAGTTTTTATTTAGTAAGAGCTCACGAATTAATTGCAAATAGTCATATATACCAACAAGAAAGTCAACTGTTTGCAAAAGATGGATATCCTACTTATAAACTAAGGAAAAGTGCATTTTTTTTAATCAAGTAAGCCCTAACACAAGAAATGTGAAACCAGCAGATGTGCAGAAAATAAAGTCACACTTTATTACTACCTCCCAACTCTTTAAAATGAACAGGGAGGAGGGAGAGGGTTCTGAGGCCTGGCAAGATTAAGACTGTTAGCTCTCCCTAATCCAGGTATTAACCCTGTGATCTGGAGGGCCATGAGGAATCTGGGGTCTGGTTCATCTGGTCGAGAGACTGACAGTCATTGTATAGGCAGATCCCAACAGGTGGAGCAGCATGAGCATGGAACAGAGTGGTTGCCTTGTTGGATTTGCCTTTCCCCCCCAAAAAGCATCAAGGGGAGTGCCTTTTTTTTAATAACTAACTCATCTAGTTATGACATTTATCAAAAGGCATGGATTTATAAGCACAGTTGACCTCTAGATAAAGCAACATCACTAAAACCAACCACAGTCATAATTCTTACATTGTACTTGCCCACAAATTTAAATTTCTAACACAATTGCATCACTTTGTTTATGATTTAGAACCTATAGCATCAACTTATTTAAAAGTCCATCTGGTGACCAGAAAGAGATACTCTTTTCTAAGAAAGTATTTACTTAGAGGACATAAACCCCTCAAAAAGGATTTTCCCGAGAATTTGAAAATATATCTCACAGCTAAGGAAGCATGGAAAATATTTGCCCTAAATAATAGCATGCAGGTATTGATATAAACAAAGGCGTTTATGAAGATGTGCGGACCAAACGGAAGCCTGGTAGATATGCTGTGATTGATGTGAGCTCAGAACCTAAAGGAACATAATGATAATGTAAATAAATGAAGTGGATCAGGAATAAAACGTAGAAAAATGAAATGTGTACTTCCTGGTTCCAGAGGTCAGCTGCTGCCTAGCTCCAGCCAATTACTGACATGCAGAAATGTGGGCTTGGTATTGCCAAATCTGCTTTTTAAGTAAACTGAGAAATATGGGAAGGCTATAAAAAGGGATGTTTTTGAAAAAGGGTAAGTGGAACAAATATGGTAAGGGAAGGAGCAAGAAGGGAAAAACTGAAACAGATGGTCAGGTGCATTAAGGAATGGGGGAAGGCTGTAGCTTCCAGCAACAAGGTATTCAAGTCTCCATCCCCGCCTCCATGTTTCAAAGGCATTATCTTAACTAATGATCTAGTGTCCAGTCTATGTTACTTATTTCACACACTTATATATTGTTTCACAGAGCAAAGTGGTGATCTAATTAGTGCCAGATAAATATACAGGTGACGCTGAGAAAGCTCATAGACTAAAAGATTTGTTGTACTCAAATATATTGTAATCTGCAAATTCAATGCCAGGAGCTGTGCAAGTGCAGAAAACAAGGAAAGTTTTTTGAAAACACGAGTAGGTTTTTGGATAGAGACTAAATTCAAGTCAGTTCACCAAATGAAATCTCATATTTGACTCTATGAAGTTGAGTGCTTTTACTAAGTTTATGCATATTCTAAGTAGGTTAACCTCATTTTTAACTCAGTAGATGTATACTACTTTATATTGAATTTTTATAAAATTCATCAATTTGAAATTATGAAGGTGAACATGATATATATATTTAGTTCTACCTTTAGGCCTATCCTCTAGTCTACTTTTTGTAATGAGATTTTATAAACATTAATGGGAACATTAGCTTATTGAAAACTCATGAAATAAATGAAACTTACATGTATCCTTTTTGTAACATACCAACTGTGTGCTCACCCTGAGTCAGGCACTGTGCTAAGTGCTGAGTATGTAATGGTTTAGAGTAAAAGAATAGGCAGCAATGCAAAAGGCAACAGGAAGATGGCATAGAGATGAAAGTGTTAATGGTGGACAAAGTTGAACTTAAGGTGAAAAGTACAAACAGGAATAAGAGGATTCCCTTTTACTAATAATTGTTGTGAGCTAAAATTCAGATGGACATCATTAACTATTTGAAATGTTAAATTACATAAAAATATCTAAACAAAAGCTTCTGGAAACAAAACGAAAACATTAACAGAAACATGAAGATGTGTGTCACCCTTTATACTTTATCAATAACTATCCAGTAATATAAATATCAAAAGGGCAGAGGACAACGATCTGCATAGTTTAATACAATTACATATTATTAATACTAACAAACATACCTGGTTATCTATAACAAGAACAGAAAAGAGAATATCTTCACTACACTTTTAAAAAATTGTTCATACATTAAGGCACAAAGAAACCTCCATAAAATTTCCAGAAGCCAAAAAAGATAAACTTTAAAATGTGTAACAAATATCAAATATCAACTACTTAAATTTTTGAAATTTAAAAACTCCTTTCTAAGCCATTATTCAGTCAAAAGGAAAAAAAAATAATTTCCTACTTTATTTAGCTATCTAGGAAAATAAAATTAATGATACCACTCTACATAAAAGGATGCAACTAGGTTTGAACACAAGCAAAATCATAACTTCAGCATTTTTTCAACACAAACCAAGAAAGAATAAAAATAAGCAGATTTCAACAAAGAAACAAAAAATAAGCAGATAGGACAATTTTAATAAAACCAATGCATTAATGCATTTCAAAATGGAAAAAGAAACTGAATAGATTGTATTAAGATCAGTTTTTCTAATAAATAGTAAATTAAAAAGTGATGTGCTAGGTGAAGCTTAAAGATTAAAAAAGTAGATGTTTTGCATTTATGAAAGAAATATTTTTCCATACACACACACACATGCATGCACACATATCCTATATAAAGAGATCCCAAAAGTTGCCAAAACTGTCTCAAATTGATTTTTACCCCAAATGTTCTGCTCCTAATAATTTCTAAAAATACTTTCTTCTTTAATCCAACAGTCTGAAGCCTATTTGCCTTTCCCTCAAGAAGGTGGCTCTCATAAATTACTTTTAGTATGATCTTATATATTGTTAACATAGTTTCTTTTTCACTGAAATAACTAGCACTCAATTCAAACTAGCTTACTAATAGCAACAAAAGGTGGAGGAGAATAAATGTGGGCAGGGTGGGTTGCACACTTTGCATTAGGCAGGACTACATCCGGGACTTTTGTCACTATTTTCTTGCCCTTTCTTTACATTTTTCATCTCTGCTTCTGATTTTGTATCGGCCTTAACTTCTCCTATCACCATTGGCTTCCAGACTTCTTTTCCTGCCCATCACTCAACACTGTAAATGTGGTTGATGAAATGGGTGCTAGCCATTAGCATCACATCCTCCAACTAAGAGATACTGAGGTCATATCTATGACCCAAGAGATAAAGTAGATAACATAACAGGATCAGGAATCAAAATGGATTCAGACATTTTACCATCAACTCTGAGAGATAGAAGGCAGTGGTTATGTAATTCTGAAATGAACACCATATGCTCTGAAAATATTCCAAGGAAAAGTTTTCTATCCTAAAATTATATTCTCAGCCAACTTTTTAATCATATACAATGATCAATTTTCTATAATGCTGTGTTTCCAAAATTTACCGCATGTGCATCTTTCTCAGGCAGATATACTGAGATGTCCTTCACCAAAAAGGAGTAAATCAAGAAGGAGGGAGAGGTAAATTCAGGGAACAGGGTATCCATCACAAGAGAGAGAAGAAGAAGATTCCAAGCCAAGAGGAAAGCTACTCAATAGAGCAAGAGAAATAATTAGTCCAGACTGGAACAGGAGGATGAAGGAGTCCAAAGGGATATATCTAAGAAAAAAAAAAAAAAAAAAAGGTAAATAACCAAAGGCATTTTAAGTGGTATCAGAGAGTTTGGGGCCAAATTATTTTATTTTTTTAAAGATTTTATTTATTTATTTGACAGAGAAAGACACAGTGAAAGAGGGAACACAAGCAGGGGGAGTGGGAGAGGGAGAAGCAGGCTTCCCGCTGAGCAGGGAGCCCGATGCGGGGCTCGATCCCAGGACTCTGGGATTATGACCTGAGCCGAAGGCAGACGCTTAACGACTGAGCCACCCAGGCGCCCCAGGGGGCCAAATTATTTTAAAAACTGAGATGGAAAAAGTGGGGAGGAAAAAGTTCTATAAAAAAAAAAAATAAAATCTTAATATGCAGTTTTCTCAATTGTAAGTCGTATTTAGCCAACTGTTAAGAGCATAAACACTGAGTAATAGCCTGACCTTATTATATCAGAACACTGTATTGGCTGAATAGAGGAAGGGAAGTATACGTGGTGAGAGAGTATTAGATATTTAAATATCTTTCATATTAAACATTCACTATACAATATCTAACATTAAATATCACATAGAAATATGTATATGTATGAGCATACTTTTAAAAAGCATTGAAGAATATAGTCATTGAGAAGCATGAATTGAATTGGATTGGGGGACTGCTCTTTTTCATTATAAATTTAACATTTGGATTTCTTTACCTATTTTATTTTTATAAAAATAATTAAAATAATGCATTTTTAAGGAAGAGGCAATTTTTCTGCTAATTCCAACAGACAGAAACACTTCCAGCAAACATCACATGCCCAACTCCTCTGACCGGGGGAGGGGCTATTGATTAGAGAGAAACTCATTACATGTCTGCCTCTGTGATCGAAGGAGAAGGATATTTTATTAAGAGACAGTCATAAGGTGGGAAATGAGGTCTTTCTGACTAATATGAAAAAAGGTGCATGTAGGTGGAATATGTTTAATACCTGAGAAAACGTACTGGCTTCTTCGTATATCAAATATCATTTAAACATAGTATATTTTTGAAGATTTCTATAGTTAGATGAGTAAACCCTATTCTGGCTACAGAAATTTTATAGACAGACCTCAATGAAAAATTGAGTCTTGTTTAATTATTAGTTTGATTAGTCCAAATTCAACATATTTTAAAATTCTACATGAATGTTTCCCAAGGCAAAACATGCAGAAGGTTAGTAGAGAACCATTTGATTTTTAGATTGACATGAAACAATAGGCATTATACAATGTCAGTGAATACTTGCACTAAAAATAGAACAGCCTCAAGAAAGTGAAGTATCTCATGGTGTTAGAGCTTCTATTAAAAACTAAATTAATACATTCACTCTCAGTTGAAATTTTTAGTGAGGTTGGTTATGCGACTTGCTAGTGAACATGTGCTGTGATTCTTTCTTTCATTGACTATTTTAATTAAATTTTTTTAATGAGGAGAAAAAATAAGTCAGAGGCTATAGAACATATGAAGAACAATGAAAATAAAGAATGTTCTGAAATATGTGATTTGACAACACTGCTGAGAAGCAGCATGGTGTAATGGTGGCAGTTTCTTGTTCAAGTTCTGGCTCTGCCTTTCTGAGCTGTAGGACCTCAGTCAGTGTACTTGATCTTTCTCTGCCTCAGTTTCAACACGGATAAAGGAGGGATAATATTAGTGTCTGTGTCATACTGTGCCTATGAATATTTGATGAAATAATATATGTAAAGTATTAAGATAATGCCTGGCACATAATTAAGCCCTAGCTAACTAGTAGCTATCGTTATTGCTCTTTTCTTAATCCTATGTTTCCTTTTGATACAGCATGCTACATATCTTTCTTATCTTAACTGAGAATTTTTGTTGTTACTCATTTGAAAAAAATATTCTGAAGTACTGGGGAGCTCAGTTAACGCTATTCCTTGGGAAGGTACTGATGATTATTTTTCCATCTTTAGTGTCTGATCCAGAACGCTTTATGCCTGTAAAATATTCAGTTCATGGAGATATGGAATTGAATGGAAGGACAACGGTCAGTTGTTAGCACTTAAAAGAAAGAAATTAAAGGGATTGAGACTCAGAAGAGAGGTTTTTCTACTAGGTATGTTTCTTGAAAAATATCTAGAATCATTTCCACTAGCTTAATTCTTACACATATCAGCAAATACTTGTCTTTCAAAGGCATTTCTAGGTGCTTCTTAACTACAGCGGTAGCTGTTCACAGAAATACAGCCAGATCTCTCCCACCTTCTTTGTTCTCTTTCTTAGGTCAGCCCCCGTCACTGTCACCACACCACCAGGACACGGACATTCCTGGCCGCTGGAATTAAAGCATACTTGTCATTTCGTGTTTGATCTTTTAGAAAAATAGATGCAGTGTACTAATTGAATATAATAGAAAGGATAGTGGGATCCTAAAACATTACAACTGCTAAGAATTTGCTGAGGCCCAAATGCTTTATTTGTTATTAAGCAAGTGGATTCCAAGAGGCAAAATAGTTTGCACAAGTTTGAATAGCTAGTAAATGGCAAAACGAGAAATAGCGTATGGATCTTTTAAATCCAACATTAGCACAATTTTTTTACCTTGTTGTCTACTAAAGTTGAGACATATGGTACTATATAACCTTAATGGTTTTGTTTAGTTTTATCATATATAATAAAAAAGACACATTCTCGACAGTAAACACTACTCAAGCCACTAGAACGAGTAAGGCAACCTTGTCTTGTTGAGTTTTAACTGTTTAACCATACTCTCTGTTTTTTTTTTTTTTTTTTTTTTTTTTTTCATGCTTAAGAAAATCACTAAATTTGGGCGCCTGGGTGGCTCAGTTGGTTAAGTGACTGCCTTCGGCCCAGGTCACGATCCTGGAATCCCGGGATCGAGTCCCACATCTGGCTCCCTGCTCAGCAGGGAGTCTGCTTCTCCCTCTGACCCTCTTCCCTCTCATGCTCTCTGTCTCTCATTCTCTCTCTCGCAAATAAATAAAATCTTAAAAAAAAAAAAAAAAAGAAAATCACTAATTTTATCAGGTAACTTAATGTTGATGAAAATTCCTTCTATGAGTCAGTAAGTTTTTGTAGCATGATGTATCATTAGGTTCTTTCATTACCATTCCAAAACATTTCATTACATTCCTGTTTGGGAATGGTAATGCCTAGGCTTTGTTCTATATGCCTAGGCTTTGTTCTATAACATTAGCATGTATAAATTATGCCTAGGCTTTGTTCTATAACATTAGCATGACCATATGACTGTATAAAGATTAGTTATGTATCTCTCTTCTGTATTCACACCCTATTACTTTCATCATATTGCTTTCATAGAAGCACCTCTAATTGATCAGTTTAAACCAAATCTGTTGGATTGATTTATTTCTGAGACAGGCAAGAGATTATGTTTGCTGTCAATCATGTGTTATTTCATTTTAGTAGTTAAACTTAGAAAAGAAGAGGGAAAACTGGGCTATATATATATCCATCATTGTATCCAGATGTAGAACGTATCCATCCAGGTCTCCAGTTAGATATGGAGCAGCTGATGCCTGTGAGCCAGATGACTTAACTTCGGATTATACCTACCTTCCTTTATTATTAGTAAATTCTAAAATGAGCCATTATTAGTCATATACACTATTAGAAACACCATATGCAGAAGAAAACTCATATTTTTTATCTTCAGTATTTTAAAGAAGACTTAGCATTATGTGACAAAAGCAAAATAAGATGTCCCAAGGCTATATTTGCTTGCACTCAAATTGTATTTGTTTATCAAGCTAACAAATATCCATTAATACCTGCTATTTCCTTGACTTATTTCTAGATGCAAATATAATACTACCAACTCTAATAATAAGATATACAATATCTATCTATATAATAATAATGATAATATTGATAATGATAGATACTAATTGGTCACCAGCAATGTGCTGGCATTATATTATATCTTGCCTTTAATAATCAAAATATCCCTGAAAGGCAGATATTCTTAACTCCTTTTATAGATAAGTGAGCTAAAACAAAGAAGTTAAGCATTTTCCTCAAGTTCTGATCAAGATCTGTCTGAATTTAAAATATGTATTCTCTGCACCCCTTTTTACCTATCTTGACATAAAATAGCACTTTGAACACTCTAGACACTTAAAGGAGGATAGTCACTGAGTAGTAAAGGAGGCTTTTGGGTTAAGTGAGAACAACTTTTATATACTTGGCTCTCCCTACCTTCTATTTTTCCTCTTTTCTCCCTGTTGTTATATATCTTTATCTCTTCCTACTTTTCCATTGATTATACTTTTATTTTTCCTCTGCCTTATTTCTTAGTCTCCTGGTGGGTTTCCAAAAAGTAGAGATTCCATCATTTCATTTCAGTAAAGTAATTATGGTGCTTATCCCCATAAAACCGCGTGGCGGTGCGTGGCTCAGAGACCTGAGTAGATAAAGGTGAGCTAAGTGGATTGGCCTTCCCTTTCTTCTTCTTCTTATGGTATCTCCCACTTACCTTCCAGATCAAGATGATGACTCTCTAAAACTTTAAGAACTTTCCTGAAGTAACATCCAGGATCTTTGTATAATGCTTTGGCACAAATGAATCTTCTTTTTAATTTCTCCCTAAACTTTGCAGTTCAGTTAAATTTTTCCATCATAGTTCTGCCTGATTCTAATTGTCAATAAGGAGGAGATACTCCATAATCTAAACCTATTTCTGTCAAGAAGCCAGGATTTAGAAGACCTGTGCCCTTTGCTGTTCATCTTTTTATTTTTCTTTCCCTTTCTTGAAAGTATAATGTGCAGACAGAAAAATACACAAATTATAAGTCTATAACTAGAGAAATTACAGCAAGGTGAACCCACCTACCCAGGTTAAGAAACAGATCCAAGAAGCTACCCTTTGTTTCTTATTAATCACTACACCTTTAGTCTTCCTTTCAAAGGTTAATATCAAGTCAAAACATTTGCGCAAAGTTGTTTTGTTGAGAAGAATAATGAGATTTTAATGCATTCATATATGTCGCATCAAAACATGTTGCAAGGGGCGCCTGGGTGGCTCAGTCATTGGGCGGCTGCTTTCGACTCAGGTCATGATCCCGGGGTCCTGGGATGGAGCCCTACATCGGGCTCCCTGCTCAGCGGGAAACCTGCTTCTCCTTCTCCCACTCCGCCTGCTTGTGTTCCCTCTCTCGCTGTGTCTATCTATGTCTAATAAATAAAATCTTAAAAAAAAAAAAGCTTGCAAGTGTGTGGGAATAAGTGTGAACAACATAGGCCATTGCTCGAGCTGAGTTATGAGCATATGGAGGTTCGTTACATCACTCACTCTACTTTTGAATATTTTTGAAAATCCTCATACTTATAAATATTAAAATATCAAAAGTATGACATGTAACAATTTTATGTTGTCTCAGCATGTGTCAGTAACACTATGCAGTGTGCAATACAACCATTCACTAATCTACACCTCTCTATTTTGTTCATCTCAACATATCTAATAGATCTTCTTCCACTTAGTCTGAAATAGGGTGCTCATTCCACAATTTCTGGCTACCCTGGGGAACAATGTGGGACTCCAGCAAATGAGTTCAAGTAGTACAAATGTCAAGTTAGTGCTGCATCACCATCTAGAGGTTGAAATGATAACTGCAAACTTCCTCACTTCATTGAACCATCTATAATATGGTTTGAATCTGAATATACATAGCTGTTAATGTGGATGCAGAGAAAATAATGTTTGCTATTGTTTTCTCTCCAGCTGAGTTTCCAGAAAGAGCTCATAGCACAAAGCAGGAGCCACCTGTATCTGCAGATGGCGTGGAGAAGCATAAATCATAGAACCATGCATCGGCAGCACTACATGATCCTACCAGACTTGAGCCTCCCACATGTCAGACAAACCGCCTACAGAAGGACCACAGTGGTGTCAGTGTTTTTTTAAGCACATTCCTGATAATGAAATCCATGTTGAACTCAATGGAAGTGACTTTTCTTTTTTGTTGGCAGTCAACTGTTTACACCAACTGGCAATTGACTGTTTAGATTATTCTCTCTCCGTAGGCATGACTATGGGAATAGAGTAGAGATATCCTTGGGCTTTTTGAGACTATTAATATATATTTACTTCCATTGTTCTGGTAGCTACAGATAGCATCCTTTTTCATCTAAAAGGGAGAAATCATTATAATAGGTGTTATGTGAGACAAAATGCCATGCACTAATTAATATTAATGATGTTATTAATTCATTGTTCAATTATTATTTAAATTATATCCAAAGTCATGAAATGAATTATTAAGGTAAAACTATTGGTTAATCCCAATTGTTTTTTTTCATTTTTTTATTCAATAAATGTTTACTGAGTTCCTCCTGTATACCAAAAATTGTGAGAGAATTTCTTACCTATGAGAAAGCCATAATCTAGAGCAACTCATCCAAAATACACTCAAGTACATAGGAAATCTGAGTGATAAAGTTTATTCTTATTGGGGAAATGGAAAAATGCTAGGAAAGACATCATTTTGGAGGACGAATAAAAATTGTCAAACTAAAACTGTGGACAAGGACATTGTGGACAGAAAGTATATATTAAAAAGATTTTAAGGACATTGTAAGGTATTTATGTGGAAAAGAAATAGTTGTGGCTGTGGCTGAAGAAGCATTCTGGGGTTAAATTAGAAATGGCTTTATATACTTCACTAAGTAGTTTGAGCTGAAATCTATAAGCAGAGAGTGGATGACTTAGGTCTTTAAACGGGCAAGTCACAGACTGTCTATCTGCTTTAGAAAAGCAAGTCCAGTGAGAGTATCCACAAATAACGGGAGAAGTGAAGTCATGAGAATCTTGGAGGGTACTCCAGTAGTCTAAGGGAGAGATGCTGAGGACTTCAGCTGATGTCTTATGCTGAGGTACTATAAGTTTGTGAACAATTAAATATAATATGGGGAAAAAAAGAGAGCGTTTTTGAGAATATCTGTGACGTTCTTAATGATATTAATGAGCAGATGGGAACATCCCTCTCCAACACAGAACTTCAGGGAAAGAAACATTTTTGTGTGAGATTTTGACATTTTGCTTTCCATTACCATGGTACTAAGGTGGGTGGGGATGTCTAAAGGACAATTGGAAATATATTTCTAAATTTCCAGGAAGCTACAAAAAATATAGGTAGCATCTGGTGATGGTGGTACTAGATTAGTTCATTATAGCAGTGTATGCTCAGTGCAAAGTAACATGAACCCAGGATACTATGTTGGAGAAGAAAGCCAGTCCTCCTTTTGCTCCTGCCATACCCCACTTCCCTTGGCATTCCTGAAGCCGTAATCATTCTACATCTTAATAGAGTATTTGCCACTGTTCTGTTTGTGACACTTTAAGTTACTGGAAGAAGTCTGATTCTTGAGATTAACCAAAAATATAGTTGGATATAATTTTTCAAATCGTTGGAAATCTCAAGCATCTATTTCCCTTAGAAATTCATGGAGGGAGACAGCATTAGACAGCATTGGACATCCATTAAAATAGATGTAGGTGGTATGTTTAACTTTGCTGTGCCTTGGTTTTATCACCTGTAAAATGGAGATGATAATAATAATAATAATAATAATAGTACTTAGTTGTTGGAATGTAATGTTTTTTGAGCAACTTAATATTTATATAACAATCGGAACAGTATCTGGAACAAATTAAATGCAATAAGAGTGTTTGCTAAATAATACTGATGACTTTAATAGTTTTCTATTGCTTCTGCCAATGTGTATGAAATTAAGGGAATCGAGCTTGACTTTATCATTGCAAAAACATAATGGATCACTTTTTTATTAGTTTGTTAGCTTTTTAAATCCTGGAATGATGAATGAATTCAAGAAATGTTGATGTGGATGTTTCTGCATTTTTCCATTTAATCTTTACTGTAAGATAGCTTGCCTTTTCAAATTTTTAAGTATGTGTTTATTTGTGTTTAATCCATAGGAAAGGTCGTAGGGAAAACATTGACAGTTGGAGATATCCAAACAAAGCGTCACAGTATGTCCCTGAGTGAAGCTTGAAGAATTTAACATTCCATGTGACAATCATTCCAGTAGCAGTGAAAAATGTCAGTTTTCAGTTTGTCCTAAAATAATGGCAACAGTGTAAATGAGACAGGGAGTATGTAAAAAAAAAAAAAAAATAGAATCATGATGTTCATAATGTTTATATTCTCTGTTACTTGTTATGACTTTTCAGTCAATTTTATTACTGAAATCTGAAAATCACACCTATCAGACACTTATAAGACCCTGAGAGTCAAAAAGTGGTCCTTAGACCAATAGCCTTGACCTGACCTGGGAGCTTTTTAGAAATTCAGATACTCAGGCTTCATCCCAGACCCTCTAAATCACAATCTGCCTTTTAACTAGACTCCCAAGTGATTTTATGAATATTAAATTCGAAAATAACTGAATAAGGACGCCTAGGAATCAGTAACAGATTGACAATAAATAGGGTTGTTGGAGAGTAAAGACCGAACAAATGACCCACCCTCTAGCTCTACTTCACTAAATTTCTGAAATAAGCCTACTTTATAACTATACTCATTACATTTATTTTTATTCCACAAATATTTATTAGGAACCTATTCTGCATTAGTCACTATTCTGGGTTCTAAAGACACAGTGGTGAACAAAGTAGACAAAGTTCTTTATACTCACATTTTAATGTTATAATGAGGTCCAAGAGAGCTAGAAGAAATTCTTATTTAAGAACAAGTATTTAAAGAAGTGGGTTTCTCTATACATGTGAAATTTTCCCTGAAAAACGTTTACATATTCAGTTTTAGATTCAGTTACTGCCTAGTTCTTGCTCAAATTCTGGGTCCAGATTGACTGGGTTCAAATCCTGACTCCCTTACTTCAGACAAAACAGTTAACCTTTGTGTTCCTCAGATATTTTCATCTAAAAATTGGAGGAAATAATAGTGTCTACATCAGGACATTGTTGTGAGGATTAATGGGATTTGTATATAGAAAGTACTCAAGGCAGTGCCTGGAATTTGGGAAGCACTGTGAAAGTGTGAGAGATTGTTACTGTTGGTGTTAGTGAAAAGTTATTAGTGGTATGTTTCTTTTCCCTGAATATGAGTTTTGAGGCAGTAGCTCTAGTTTTGAAATATGTGGACAGTCTGTGGGAAAAAAACAAACAAACAAAAAAACCTACCAATGATTCTGAAGTATTTGCATTAGTTAATCTATAGTAAATGCTAACTAAATTCTGGTAAAGAAGACCAGCTTCTGCAATGTCTATCCTGGATTGAAATCTGGGCGAGAAGTTTCCTTTCCTGCATTTTGCACAGTCAGAGAGAAAGTATGCATGCCCTTCTAATTCACTTTGAGCTTTGCTCGTGTCCCCAAGCTCTTAGAGTTTAATCTCAGCTTCCCTATTGGTCAAGGTTATTGGTAAATGAGCAGGAAGTTAATTCTTGCTTACTTTGGCTTCTTTTTTTTTTTTTTTTTTTAAGATTTTATTTATTTATTTTAGAGAGAGAGAGCAAGAAAGCACAAGGAGGGGGAGGGGCAGAGGGAGAGATAGAGAGAGAGAAGCAGGCTCCAGGCTGAGCCAGGAGCCCAATGTGGGGATCAATCCCAGGACCCCGGAATCATGACCTGAGCTGAAGGCAGACACTTAACCAACAGAGCTACCCAGGTGCCCCTTTGGCTTCTTTTCTAATCTTCCCATGTGTTTTAGTGAAATCTCTCCAGGAGATGATTTTTTTTAAATAGTATAATAATCAAAACATAACAAAACTGGTGAAGCCATCGAAGCAATCAAAATAGTGGTTCTATTGATAGGCATTTTTTTTTTCTTCTTGTACAAGTGGAAATAGGATTTCTTTCAATTAATTCACATTCCTTACTAATTCTTTACACATTTGGAATGTTTATCCCTGAAGTGGTCTCTGGTCTGAACTCTAAAAAATTATATAAACCAGGGGTGTAATATACACAATTGCATACAAGTTCACTTGCTGGGAATGGCCAGCAATCCCTGTACCAACGGATGAAAGATTACTCCAAACTTTGCAGTGAAAGAGAGGAGAAGGCAAGGGGGTCAACGCTCAGAGACAAAGACCTTTTGCTCTTCTTTGCTCCCGCTTTTTATTGGTCCTTCAGGATAATCACAAATTATGACTGATTATGTGAAGTACAGGGAGGAACCTCTTTGAATTTTGATACGAGTTCAAATCCATCACATTTTATAGGTAAAGAAACAGTGCTGATGAGAGAATTTGCTCTGACTCATTGGTCTCTTAGTGACCAAACGAAGAATCAGAAGTCAAGTTCAGGGACCCTAGTTTTATTATACTGCCTTGTAGTCCACAAAATCGAGTATTTATCCATATTTTCAATTAAGATAAATTATGACCATAATGATATAGAAATATATGCATAATAGTACTTCTCAGAAGAAAAGCCTAGAATATGAACTAATAAATCTGGAAAGGAACATTGAGAAAATATAAATACATGGTTGTTATTTGTCAAAAGATTAGGTATAGAGGTTCAAATTCAATTTTCAAAACAGCATATGCAATTCTCTCTGTAATTTTGGCAAATTATTTCAATAGCCTGTTAACACTCTTCATTCGGAGATCCTAGGGGCTTGTAATTATATCTCAACTTTTAAAACCATATCATTATCCATTTAGTTAATAGAGTACATTGATAAAAATCACAGTATCCCCTGGTGTGCACTAAAATTGTTAAGCAGAATAATTTATGCAAATTACTTATAGAGTTAATATATGTTAAATGTGTTTAATTACACTGCAGAACTTAGTTCGCTGCAGCACACACAATTATTTTTAATTATAAAAACACATATTTTGGAGATTTATGTTCAACCCATCACACTGCTGGTTAATACTGCTTTTCTTCCTTGTTCCCAGAAATAAATTAAAGAAAACAGATTAATAATTAGTGCCAGAATCTTCTTGTTACTGAAAAGCTTATGTATATTTTAATTTTAGCATTCTCCTAAATATAAAAACTACCAAATGCTTTCTGGGCCTTATTTAAAATAAATACTTACTACCAAGGGATGGTAAGGAAACTAACAGAAGAAACTACTTAAGGATATAATGATATTTACCTCTGGGTAGATAAAGAAGAGGGCAGAAATTTTTGTTTTTATTACTTTTTTTTATTACTTGATTTTTAATTATATATGAATTACTTTGATTAAAAATTAAATGTAAGAAAAGGCACATGTACATACACAATAATAGAAAACAATATTCACCCATAATCTTTCCGATATTAAACATTTCTACTTTGATTTATGTAGAAAGGATGGCTGAACAATGAATATTCAAATGTTAAAGACCGATCAAATGATGTAAATAAACCTAAGAATTTCCAATTTTAGAATAAAAGACCCCTTTCATTAGCATTATTTTTCCCCATCATGATATTAAGTACTAGATTTGTAATATATACACACATATGGGCAACAAAATTACGTCTTACATTTCAGTAACAACGATGTGATTTTTCCATGCCAAAGTCGAGTTTACAAGAGACCTATGCATCTGCCTATTGTATATCAACCCTCAATCTTAGAAGTTGCCCCACAATTATCTTTCTTTATTTAATACAATTAAGCACTGAATACTAACCTCTTATTAATGGAAAAGTCCTCAATGATCTCATGGACCTCTTCGAGATTATCAGTTATTTGAATGTCAAGGAACTTACTTTTTTATCTTTGTATACATTCAGTGCTTATGTCAGCACTTTGTGCATAGTAGGTATTTTTTTAATTATTTAAAAACAATTTCCTCATTCCTACTGTTACAAAATAGTGTAATAATGATGTGATAGTAATGACCAATATATTTGCAGTACTTACATGTGCCAAGTTCTGCTTTAAGCACTTTGCATGTGTATCAGCTGATTTAATCCTCACAGACCCACGGTGTAGATATTAATCTCATTAATTATTAATAATTAATCCATTTTACAGGAACTGAGTAAAGAGACTAAATAATTGGCTCAGGGCCATACAGCAAGTTAGAGTAAGGTTTGAGATCAGGCCATTGGACACTAGAATTCTTTCTATGTAACACTGAATTTTTATTAAACAATGAATCCTCTTGAAGATACTTCTGGTAGACAGTTCCCCAAAATTTAGCTTTGTGATAGTTAAATCTAATCAAACACAAAAACTCAAATGTGTACAACCCCTTAAAGCAGTGTTCTCAAAAGTGCCTGGTGTATAGTGCAGGGATACAGAAGATGATCTACTGCAGGGGTCAGAGGAAAATACAGAATGTCTGTTTCAATCTTTGTTAGCTCTCTTTTTTCTTAATTTTGGAGGTGTTTTCTGTATTTTTAAGATGTAAACCCTATTATATTATAGTAGTATATTTATATGATTTATAAATGGGTGACATGTAGGTGTTGGTGGTGCCTGTATACTTTTTTGTTTGTTTTTTTATTTTATTCTCTTATGTTAATCACCATACATTACATCATTAGTTTTTTTAATTATGTTATGTTAATCACCATACATTACATCATTAGTTTTTGATGTAGTGTTCCCTATTCATTGTTTGTGCATAACACCCAGTGCTCCATGCAGAACGTGCCCTCTTTAATACCCATCACCAGGCTAACCCATCCTCCTACCCCCCTCCCCTCTAGAACCCTCAGTTTGTTTCTCAGAGTCCATCGTCTCTCATGGTTCGTCTCCCCCTCAGATTTCCCCCCCTTCATTTTTCCCCTCTTGCTATCTTCTTCTCATTTTTATGAGTATATGAGGTATAAAGTTGGGACATAATCATCTTAGAGAAACTACCCAGAATTTAGAGAAAAATAAGATTTAGGGTAATAAGGTATATGCCCTTCTCTGCTAGAATATGTTAGAGTAGTTATGTGTATTCTTTCTGAGCCTCCTTTTCTCATCTATAAAATGGGAATATTAAGTACCTTTAGAGTTTTGTTGTGATGACCAAATGAATAAAATGGGTGTGAACTTTTTAAAAGCATAAATCTCGGGGCGCCTGGGTGACTCAGTCGTTAAGCGTCTGCCTTCGGCTCAGGTCATGATCTCAGGGTCCTGGGATCAAGCCCCGCATCGGGCTCCCTGCTCAGCGGGAAGCCTGCTTCTCCCTCTCCCACTCCCCCTGCTTGTGTTCCCTCTCTCGCTGTATCTCTCTCTGTCAAATAAATAAATAAAATCTTTAAAAAATAAAAATAAATAAAAATAAATAAAAGCATAAATCTCTAAAGGACTGCTAATTACTCAAGTGTTACTAACACTTTGAAATGGCATTTTGAGTATCTGGGACAAGCCCATGTGAAAAACATTTTTGTGCAGGGAATCTTCTGGGCCTCTTTATGGTTAAGTCATCTGGTTGATCTTTGGCATTCCTGGCATAAAACAGACAATTCCTGGGAGACAAACAATCTCTTAAAGGCACTGTCTCTGCCACTTTACTTCCTATTGCTGATATTTCTGAAATGCATTAATAAGTTTTTAGGAAGCCACACTAGCCTCTGGCCAGGTAGATCTAATCTTGGTTCAAACAAACAACAAATAAAATCTGAAAAGGAATAAAGTAGTTTTCTATTTTCTTTAAAGATCCCCTCTTAAAAATCAAAAAGAGAAATCAAATGAATTAATAATCTGAGATGTGAATATTTGCAGGTAATAGTAATATTTTTCCTGGAAGTGTCCACATCATTTCCAGGGCACACCTGAATGTAATCTCTAGTACCAGTTTAGATTTTGTCAGTAGACAACATTTGATTGTCTACTGACAATATTTACCTGTATTTTAATATCTCAGATTTGCGTATTAGCTAAAGTAGGCATATCATAGAGTGTTTCTTCCATTTTCTATAACTTCTATATTTAAGTGTTGAAATACATATGCATTTCCCAAAGAATGATCTATAGAACACCAGTCCTATGAGATTTCTTTCTTCTTTTTTTTTTCTTTTTTTAGATTTTATTTATTTATTTGACAGAAAGAGAGCACAAGCAGGCCGAGTGGCAGGCAGAGGGGGAGGGAGAAGCAGGCTCCCTGCTGAGCCGAGAGCCTGCCGTGGGTCTAAAGCCCAGGACCCTGGGACCCTGAGCCAAAGGCAGACGCTAACCGACTGAGCCACCCAGGCGCCCATCCTATGAGCTTTCTATTGTTAACAAAGCATCCCATGATCAGGTATATCTCCAAAATATAACAGTTTACATTAGCATATTATTGATCCTGAGAAGTCTGAGTACTTTGAATATTTCCCAAATTTATATGACCAAGAAAGGATTTTAGATTTGTTTTTTGGCTAACATCACACGGAACTAAATTTTACAAAACACGCCGGAAAATATGAAAATATAGATTTCTCCTTCATAAATTCTTTTTTTTTAAGATTTTATTTATTTGAGAGAGAGTAAAAGCGAGAGAGATCACAGAGGGAGAGGGGGAGGGAGAAGCAGACTCCTGGCTGAGCAAAGAGCCTGATTTGGGGCTCGATCCCAGGACCCCAGGATCATGACCTGAGCCAAAGGCAGATGCTTAACCGACTAAGCCACCCAGGCTCCCCTCATAAGTTCTTTAGTAGCGCAAATCAGATGATTAGAAAATGCCAAAGTGGAAATGAAATTTTGCAGATTTTTATTTTGCCAAAAGACCTTGGCTACTTTACCAAAAAACAATTTACCACAATATAAATATATAATAATATATAATTATAAGATGACTAGATTATTTAACTATGAGAAATAATATATTCAATAAGTCTTCCATGAGAAAATGTGCATCTATTTAGTGAACAAAATTTTTTAAAGATTTTATTTTTATTTATTTATTTGAGAGAGAGAGAGCCAGAGGGAGAGTGAGAGAGGGAAGCAGACTCCCCAATAAGCAGAGAGCCCGACATGGGGCTCCATCCCAGGACAACCTGAGCTGAAAGCAGACGCTTAGCCGTCTGAGCCACCCAGGCATCCCTAGTGAACAATTTTTTTTAAGTTGACCTAACCATGCTCCTATCGAGTAATGATAAGATACCTGTTAAGGTCAGAGAAAGGTACCATGGCCACATCCAAAATCATGACATCTAGTACAGACACAAAGCACACAGCACACATCCTTTCCATGTCCTCCCTTCTCTCTTCCAGAATTACTATATATCCTTCCCACACTCAGTAAAACATGTTATGAAGATGGAGCTAACAGAAGAAGGTGTAATGTCACACTAGCTGCAGCCTCATATTCATCAACTTCATATAATCCCTTCCAGCAGAGTGACAGACAAGGTATTTCAATCACCTTCCCAATACAAAGTGGATACAAAACAATTGCTGAATGAAATGCAATCAATATTTTTGTAAATTCATAGCTTAGAGTCAAAGAATTTAAGAAAAATCTGTGACTAGACCTTTTTTTTTTAAATATTTTATTTATTTATTTGACAGAGAGAGACACAGCGAGGGAGGGAACACAAGCAGGGGGAGTGGGAGAGGGAGAAGCAGGCTTCCTGCTGAGCAGGGAGCCTGACGCGGGACTCGATCCCAGGACCCTGGGATCATGACCTGAGCCGAAGGCAGACACTAAACGACTGAGCCACCCAGGCGCCCCTCTTTGACTAGATCTTAAGAGTCAGTAGAATCGAATGTAGCTATTCTGTGCACATTTGTCAACACCAGACACCCATAGACTTGGGTTGTAAAGGTTATAAAGAGATCAAGAGACAATATCCGTGAAATATGGAGAATTCAACCCTAAACTAGCTTTGGAGAATTCTACCCTAAACTAGATTGACTGTGACATATACCCATATAAAAATGTACATACACGTGTATTAGCACTTTAATCGTCAAAAAATGGAGATATTCTAAATGCTTATCAGCTTAAATGTCTATCAATATTTACATATACATATATACAAATATACATTTGTATATATGTATATTTGTATACAATATATACATTGGTTCATATGTACAAATATACATCACAGATGATTTTCATAAACTTAAGGCTGAGCAAAATGTTCAATTATTAATATAGGATGTTACTTTATATATAAGTTTGGGGAAGGAAATTTTTTCTCTACCTTCAAGTTTCTTCTAGCTGGCTAAAGAATTAAATTGGCAGGAGACAGATTAATAAGAGTAAAAAACAATAACAACAACATTTAATTATGTACAGAGAGAGACCCAATAATGGAATTGAGATCCGCAAAACTGAGCAAGGCAGACAGTTTTTATACTTTTTAGAGAAAGAAGCCATAAAACTGTGAGGAATTGACAGGACAAAGAAAACTTATGTTCAGGAGTTTCAATTAGTAAGGAATTCTAAAGAGAATTTGGGCTGGGGTAGTAAATAGTAGAAGTAATAGGTTTATTTATATAGCCTTAGCTTGGAATTCCTTATCTCTGGTGATGTCTCTTTATTACCTGGTACAGGGAGGGTACTTTTCACATGGGAGATTTATTTCCTACTTTCTGGAGACAAAGCAGGAGTCAGAGTGTTTTTCTGGAACTCTTTTTTAAGTAACTTTAATTTAAAATAATCAATATTCCAAAGTGGCACATTTGGGGGCAGCCTACCCTTAGCCTCTATATAGTTTTAAAACAACTAAAACAAACTAAACAATGTTTAGAAGTATTACATATATATAGGAAAATAAGAGGAATTAAATTACTAATTAAGAAGCTAAGAACTTGAGGAGGTGAGAGCATGATGTAGTTTAGAAACAAGAGTACAGCAGGTTTCAATTTTATTGCTAAGGTTCTACTTTTAAGCTGAATTGTAAGTACATGAAAATTCACTTTATTATTCTTTATGTCTTTTTTATTATGATTCAGATATTTAACAATAAATAAATAAATTATTCATTTCATCCCTGAGAAAGTCTTAAAGGGTTTCTAATAGTTTATTTAATTTTAACAGTAATTGGTTATGTTTTGAGGGGTAACTTGCCAATATAATATAGAAAAAATGACCAAAAAAGTGTTTTCTAATAAATGATAAAATTTCCTTTTTTGAACATGAGTTTAAAATAAATGAATTTAATATTATAGATGATATTTTGTCATACGTTTGTCACTTAACTTTAATTTCAAAGAGCTTGTTCTCATTTTGTGAGAGGTAAGGTCTTGATTTTTAAGGAGCATAAGGTTATTTGACTCTTTAATCTTATTTTTATTCTTTAAGAAGTTTTCTATTAATGACTTTAGGATGTTTCTTCTGGACGTTTCCACTCATCCCCCATGTTCTCTAAATCCCCTTTTGGGAGATTGAAGGGAGTGGTAAAATTTTGTTGTATTGTTGAGGATAGAGGATGGTAGAATTAAAATAGTGGTTATTATAATGATGCAAACAAAATGTTTATTCAATTAATATCGATGACTGAGAAGTACTCTTAGGAAGTGGAGTAAACAAGCTCTGGGATGATCAAATGGCAGGAAAAGAAAAGCACTAGATTTTGCCATTAGTGGTTCCTTCAATATCATTGGACTATTACCATGAGTTTTTTCACAAATACTGTTTTTGGTGTAAACTTCAGGGCTATGTCAACAAATTAACCTGACCACAACTCTGCCTCCAAAACCCTGATTTTAAGGGAGAGGTGTTAAAGGGGGAGTTTTAAAAGGAGATTTTTAAAGGGAGAATTTCAAATATAAAGTAATATAGCTCAGCACATTGAAAATGATTATTTCAAAGATGATTATATTATTTTGGATTTAGGTAAACAAGTTGATACTCTGCCTCACATGCACACTTGGTGTGGCTTATCAAATTTGAGGGGATTTTACTCAGCTATAAACTATGTGGAATATAATTTAATCTTTCTTTCATGATACAAAAGCTACCTAAGATATTGCTGTATTTAAGGATCAGTATTATGGATATTGTGTAAGAGAAGCAGAGACATGAGAGTTAATATAGATTTTCCTGGATAAAACAGGTTATATTCTATTTTGTAAATTTTGTACTTATCTTAAGTCATTTAGATAACACATTAAATATAAGTATTATAGTGACAAAATAGAGTAATAAAAATAAGACAGTGTCATGATTGTATAACCAAAAATTAATAAATTGTGAGAAAGATTTACATCTAATGCCTCAAAAAGCTTGAACAAGAAATACATTCAATTACATATGATCTTGGAATTATAAATCCACACACTCACACATATATAGCTACTACTACTTGTGATCCATATTTCATTACTTTAACCTTACATGTAAGACAATTGTCTGTTTTAAATGCAGGACCTCACCTGCTCTATCTACAGAGGTGATGTAAAATTTCTACTTGAATAGCAATAAATCATGTTAATTCAGCCCTACTCAAATGAAACTTGGTAGAAAGGATGGAAGAAGAATAGGAATGAGAATGGTCAAAACAGACTATTGAGTATAAGAATCTGCCCAATTGAAGTGATGAAGTAATACTGGGTTAAGTACTTCCAGCTATGAAACAAGAACTAGATCAGCAGGAGTGTTTGTATAATCATACTAAGCTACTGATAGTTAAATATGTTAAAATAATTTTGTATGTTTTGGTTTTAGTGCAGTGTTTGCTTACAAATTCAGTGAACACAATTCAAGTAATCTCAAAAATGAGGTGAAAATGGACTGCCTGCCAAAGGTCAATGAGATAAAACTGGGTTGCCTTGGAACTACAAGCAGAGCTCACAGATTGATAAAATAAGAGCCCACCTTATGCAGTCCTCGTTCCACCACATTCTCTTCTCAAAGTGAGGCTTAATGAAACTGGGTTTACCTATCAATGCCTCCAAAATTAACATGGGTACCTAATATTGACCAAAAACTCAATCTTTCTAGTAAGATGCATTTTCTAAAGAGAGTTGCTAACCCATCTATGCAGGTCCGCATTTCCAACCCATCAACTTCACTGTCAAAGTACCATCTGGGAAGTGAACATGTCTATTATTTTGTGTGTCCATTTGTATTTTCCTAGGTCCTCAAACTTTCATTCCCCAAAAATCTTAATAAATTAATAAACCAAGGGAAAATATGAGACACATTTTCCTTGTGCAAATGTGAAACAAAATTTTAAGAATCCTCTACTTGACAAAGAAGTTAGAATTCAAACATCTGGAAGATGCTAACCACTGATTTCCCAGTATCATTTCTTGGATAAATAATGACTTTTGACCCAAGCCTCTGCACATTTGAAAGCTAAGGTTCCTGGCCATGATTAAATCCAACATGGGTATTTAGCACCCTGTAATCATTTCATGGCTTCCACACAATATCCTTTCTTAGGGATGAATAAGAGGTTCTCTTTAAACAAATCCATTCCCTCTTCTTTAGAAAGGTTTTGTGTATGACTCTTAATCTCCATCTAAGTGTATTTGGACACTGAGATAAACAGATTGTTTATTGTCAATTGTATGAAAGGCACTGCAGTGAGCCAGGATAAAACATGATTCATTGATTTTAATCATGTTCAAACAAGCCATCCCAGAGAATATCATGTAAAATACATATAGTGTAAAATAAAGGCAGTATTTTAGATAACAAACTTGTTTAGAATGCCTACTTCCAAGATAAATTGACTTGGTTCTGAATGTTACTTCTTAGCTCCTTGACTGCATTTGACTATAAAAGGCAATTCCTTGCTGATTAATTGCTGAACATTTTCAAACTGATAAGGCTTTCAAGGTTCATCTCCTTATGATAAAATATTGGGGGGGGACTCTATTCTGACCACCTAATGTAATAGATCTACTTATTAACTCATAAAGTATTGTTTAATCCGTATTGCCCCATAGCTTGCTAACTTGTATCACCCCACAAGCTAGTTACACCCATACATCTGCCTTAAAAATCATCATTAATATTTCTCTTTTCGTTTTTTGAAAGATAAATCATCTGGATGCTGACTTGCTTTGCAGCAACTTGATCCTGAAAATTTTCTAGTCTTATAGTATAAACTTCTGGTGACATACAAACCCCATCCTATATATTTTCTTTTTTCTCCAAGTCTTCATCATATTAAAGATATGCATGCTTGTTCTCTATAAGTGGAAAAAAACATGCTAAATAGTATCCCCTCCATGAGAGAAAAAAAATTGATAAGCTGGACTTCATTAAAATTGAAAAATATCTGCTCTGCAAAAGATACTGTGAAAAGAATAAAAAGCCACAAACTGTGTGAAAATATTTGCAAAAGACCCATCTGATAAAGGACTGTGTCTTAGTTCAGGTTACTATAAAAGAATAACATGGATTAGGTGGCTTAAATAACAAACATTTTTTCTCAGAGTTCTGGAGGCTAGGAAGTCTAAGATCAAGATATGGATAGATATGGTGTGTGGTGAGGACCCTTTTCTAGATTTCAGACTGTCAACTTCTGGTTGTAGCCTCACATGGAAGAAAGAGAGTAAGAGAGCTAGGGATACAAATAGCATTCAAAAGAGCTTCATTCTCATGACCTAATCACCTCCCAAAAGCTCCACCTCCTAATGCCGTCACATTAGAGGTTAAGATTTCAACATAGGAATTTGGAGGGGCACAAAAAATACAGTCCATTGCAGACTCCTATTCAAAACATACAAAGAACTCTTGAAACTCAACAGTAAGAAAACAAATAACCCTACTAACAAATGGGCAAGATCCTTAACAGACACTTCACCAAAGAAGATACACAGATGGCAAATAAGCATATGAAAAGATGCTGTACATCATATGTTCCCAGGGAAATGCAAATTCAAACAATGAGTTAACACTACACACTTATTAGATTGGCCAAAATCCAGTATACAGATAATACCAAATGCTAATGAGGATGTAGAGCAACAGGAATTCTCATTCATTGCTGGTGGGAATATAAAATGGTACATCCACTTTGGAAGACAGCTTGGAGTTTCTTACAAAACTAAACATGCTCTTAACCATACCATCACGTAGCAATCATGTCCCTTAGTATCTGCCCAAAGGAGTTGAAATCTGTCCACATAAAATCCATACATGGATGCTTATAGCAGCTTTATTCATAATTTACTGAACTTGGGAAGTAACTGAGATGCCCTTCAGGAGGTGAATGGATAAATAAACTATGGTACACCCCGAAAATGGAATAGTATATTGCTAAAAATAAATGAGCTATCAAGACATGAAAAGACATAGAGGAACTTTAAGCACTTATTCCTAAGTGAAAGAAACCAGTCTGAAAAAAAACTGCATACTGTATGATTCCAACTATATGCCATTTGGAAAAGACAAAATTATGTAGACAATAAAAAAGATCAGCGGTTTCCAGGGTCTGCAGGGAGGAAAGGATGGATAAGCTAAGCAAAAAAGGATGGTTAGGGCAATGAAACTACTCTGTATGTTATTATAATGATGGATATATATCACTATACATTTGTTCAAACTCATTGAATGTACAACCAAGAGTCAGTCTTAATGTAAACCATAGATTTTGAGTGATAATGATGTGTCAGTGTAGTTTCATCAGTTGTAATGAATGTACCACTCTGGTGATCTCTGGTCAGGGATGTTGATAATGGTGGAGGCTATGCATGTGTTTTGGTAGGGGGCAGATGGGAAATTTCTGTACCTTCCATTCAATTTTTTTGTGAACCTAAAACTACTCTAAAAATGTCTATTTAAATTTTTTAAAAGTCCCCTCAAAGAGAAAATAATTGTTTTTATCAACTATGTTAAAAAGATACTAGAAATGAGTGAAGGATTTGAATAAACATTTTTCCAAAGATATGCAAATGGACAATAAGCACATAAAAAGTTCTCACATCATTAGCCATTAGAGAAATGCAAATCAAAACCGCAATGAGATACCACTACAGGCCCACTAAAATATGGTTATGACGGAAAAGACAGATAATAGTAAATATGCTTGAGGATGTGGAAAAATTGGAATCCTCATACATTGCTGACAGGAATATAAATGGGGCATCCATTTTGGAAAACAGTTTGACAGTTTCTCTAAATGATAAATACAGACTGGCCAGATGACCCAGCAATTTCAGTCCTAGGTATATATATACTCAAGAGAACTGAACACATATGTCCATAAAACCTCATACATAAATGTTCATAGCATGGCTGCATTTCTTTCTGGGAGCTCTAGGGGAACATACATTTCCTTGTCTTTTCCAGTTTCTAGAGGCTGCTTGTATTCCAGATGTTCCCTTCCATCTCTAAGGCCTGCAATGACAATGGACAGTAGATTCGTTGTCAGATTATATCACTCAGATTCTTACTCTCCTGCCTCTCTGTCTCATTTAGAAGAACTCTTATGATTACACTGGGCTCACCTGAATGATCCAGGATAATTTCCACCATCTCAAGCTCAGCCGATTAGCAATTTAATTCCATCTACAAACTTAATTATAATCCCTTTTGCCATGTAACATAATATATTCACAGGTTCTGGGAATTACAATGTGGACATCTTTGGGGGAAGTTTTTCTGCCTACCATAGATGACTCTTTTTTGTTTATTTGTTCTTATCATTTCTAAATGATTATTTTAAAATTAAGCCTACATTCAATAGATATTGCTAAATGAAAACATCTTATTTAAACAAAATATTTTTTAGTAGACGTTATTTTTAGAGCAGGTTTAGGTTCATAGCAAAACTGAGTGGAAAGTACACAGATTTCCCATATATCCCCTACCACAACATAATTACACTTTTTCACGTATTCGATCATATATTAATCTTCCAATTAATGACTCATTCTGATGACACTCTAAAAATATTTAGGGACATGGAAACAAATCTACAGTACATCAGAGAGGCATATGTATGTGTGTGTGTATATGTGTTTGTGTGTATTCCTATTTAGTAATTTATTTATTCGGAAATAACTGATGGAGGGGCGCCTGGGTGCCTCAGCCATTAAGCGTCTGCCTTCGGCTCCGGTCATGATCCCGGGGTGCTGGGATCAAGCCCGGCATCGGGCTCCCTGCTCCGTGGGAAGCCTGCTTCTCCCTCTCCCTCTGCCCCTGCTTGTGTTCCCTCTCTCTCTATATCTCTCTCTGTAAAAAAAAAAAAAAAAAAAAAAAAAAAGAAAGAAAGAAAGAAATAACTGATGGAAACGTAGACCACAATGTTAACTGGGGTGATTTATTCCTGGGGACTGGAATTAGAGCTAGAAAATATATGTATGTGACTGCATGAATGTGTGGGTGTGTGCGCGCATATTTGTATGAATATATACATGTGTATATTTATACTTTTTCACATTTGTGATTGCATTTCACTCATTGTTAGAAAAAAATAAGATTTTGAAAATGAAGAGTTAATGTACCACATTTGATATGCAAATGAAAGAGGTAAGCTATTTTTTATTTTTTGATGGCATATGCTAAAGGTACATTTTTAATACAAGGATAACAAGTTATATCCCACATGATATAAGTGATCAAGGGCATATTATTAAGAAGGATTCAGAGGCCATATCCTTGTTCAGAGGGAAAGAATTTTGACTGAGTGGTAATGAATGCCATGCATGGGACAGTGTTTAGCAATTGTAGTATGTATTCATCATCCCTATTTTAAGTCATTAGAGTTCTATTTTATACCCCCAAACACTATTTTCTGACATTCATTTTACCTAAAATTAAATGGTACTCTTTACAAACTAGGTAACAACATTCAAGTTAAGAAAGTGGGTTTTAGGCATATGTGATTGATGATTTTAGAAAATTTAGTTAGAAGCTCAGATCTTTTTTTTTTAAGATTTTATTTATTTTATTTTATTTTATTTTATAGAGAGTGTATATGAAGGGGGGCGGGGCAGGGGAGAAGGAGAAAATCTCAGACAGACTCAGTGCTGCTCCTGGAGCCCAGCACGGGGCTGGATCTCACGACCCAGAGATAATGACCTGAGCCAAAACCAAGAGTCAAATGCTTAACCGACTGAGCCACCCAGGCGCCCCAGAAACTCAGATCTTAATATTGCCTCATAAAAACTGAAAAACCATGCCTAAAGGAAAAACAAAAGGTACTCATGAAAAGCAGTGTTGGTCTCACTAGCCCCGGTGAAAGGCAGTGGAGCCTGAAAAGAGACAGGAACAAGGAAGAGAAGCGGAAATCAACTGGGTGATAGTGGTGGGTATGTGGCTCTTGAGAATAAAAATTGTTGGAGACTGGTAGGATGGGTATGTGTTATAGTGAGGAGAGAGAGAATTATCTTTTCCCCATGGCCTAGGATTTGGCCACCTGGCAATTATAAGTATTTAAACATTTGCTTTATCTGAACAACATCACAATTGTGCAGCACATAAAATTATAACCATAACAAGATTTCACACAAATTGATAATCAAATCAGACAGATGGACAGACTCAAGATCAGAGTTGAGCAGGAACTATGTAGGAACACACATTCTGTGGAATTACAAGTACCTCTCATTTTCAGATCCACATCCGTACCTCCTTTTCTACTATTGATTCCAGTGAATGTAACCCACGCACAGGAAAGCAGGATGCTCCCACCATCCTCCTCACCAGTCAGTCTACACACAGGGGTAAAAGATGCTCTCAGATAATTTCTCCAACTCTAATGTTATGACCCTGAGCTTACAATGGAAAAAGATAATAGAATTTGTTTTAAACCTACATACTCAGATGTATTTTATTTTTCTGGAATTCTAATATCACTTGCAGTTTAGAATAATACCAAATCTTGTAAAACTATAGCATATGTAGCCTATGCCATATTAGTTAAATTACTCTAATATACATTTTTATATTTTTCCAGTCTTTAGTTTGTTTTCCAGGTATTTTATACACTGTTCTGCTATTCTTAGACATTCTGAATCAGACAACTGATTGATTCATGAATGCATTTAAAACACAAATTTAGTCCTCACAATGAGCCAGGTATTGTGTTAAATCCTGGGGAGAACAAGGTCAATAGACATATTTTGCATTCAAGAAGCACAAGTTCTTGTTTTGGATGACATTGACTAAGAGCTAGGGAACGGATTTTGTTTCTAATTTGTCTTTTCATAATTTTGTTCATGGACTTCTTTGAAATCCATTGAAATATTTATTTCAGCATTTTGATCTTAGGTTAATACTATTTTGTTCTTTAAAATACTATCATTGAGCTTTGCGCAGTGGCACTATGGTAGCCAATGAGGTTTATCCGAGGCGCGATTATTGCTAATTAAAATACTATCATTGATTTTAAGGTTTAATATTGTAGTTTTTGTATAATTTCTTAAATATAGTTTCCAATAATACATTATGTGATAATTAATTGAATTTAAATTGAACCCTGGGGTCAAGTCCTGCATCAGGCTCCCTGCTCAGCGGGGAGCCTGCTTCTCCCTCTGCCCCTCCCCCCTGCTTGTGCGCGCTCTCTCTCTCTCAAATAAATAAATAAAATCTTTTTTAAAAAAATGGAAAAAATGGAAAAAACTTAAAAAAATAAATTTAATATAGTTGTACACTGTCAGACATAAAAGATATTTAAAGATTACTCAAAATTAGCAAAATATATTTTCATGTGTAAATTGATGTCAGAAATGTATTATAATGATTTATAATTGATAATTATATTTGTGATGAGTTTCCTTATGCAAAAAAATAATTATTTTTTTTTAAGATTTTATTTATTTATTTGAGAGAGAGAATGAGATAGAGAGAGAGAGCATGAGAGGGGGGAGGGTCAGAGAGAGAAGCAGACTCCCTGCTGAGCAGGGAGCCCGATGTGGGACTCGATTCCGGGACTCCAGGATCATGACCTGAGCCGAAGGCAGTCGCTTAACCAACTGAGCCACCCAGGCGCCCGCCAAAAAATAATTATTGAACACGTATGAGTCAGAAACTCTGGTAGGTGATTAAAATTCATCAGTGTACAGATAGATTAGTCTTTTTTCTTTAGCCTTTGCAAAGCTTCCTTTCGAAGAAAGTTTGGGAAAGGAAAATGAGGCTCAGAAAAAGAAAATTAAATAACAGAAGTATAATAAGTATGATGTGAGATTTACTGGGTGTTAACACTAGTAACCTCACATAAATATGGACAACAGAGAAGACATGGCACCAGGGATTTTTTCATGTGTTTCTGACTTTTGTTTGCTTTTTTTTCTAATGTGGTATTTACGAGAGGTGTGGGGTAGAGCTATTTAAATGGAAAAGATGCTTAATTTTAAAACAGTCATACCATATGTATCTTTGTGCCTTTTGAGGAATTGCACTTTTGTCATTTTTTTTATTCAACAAAAATGTATTAAATCTCTAGCAGGAAATGTAGTAGTAGGTAGATGGGTAGTAGAGGAAAATACATGGTATACCTTAATGCAATTTACAAAACAAAGGATTGCTTAAATTACTTTGTTTCAGTCTATGAATGCCTTGTATTCAGTAGATAATTATACAGGCATATGTTGGAATTGATCATATAAAATACTGCACTGAATAGAAAATTAAGGATAAACAAAATTATACTTTAGATAAGCATTTATCTTTATTTGGAGACAAAATTTGTGTCTTTTTATGTATTATTCAAATATTTTGTCTTGAAATACCTATCCTATGGTTTTCTAGCCTATAAATTAATGCTTATATGTATTTTTCTATTGCTTCAAGGATTTAGTAATAATCATCCTTCTTACTATGTTGATGCCTTTGTCATTTCTCAATGCGTGCATATTTTCATTTTAAATGTACAGAAATAAGGAGAGAAAAAAAAGGCCAGTGCCAATACTGAAGTTTTTAGACGTTTAAGTGTTAATTTGCAAACAGTGTAAATTTCTTATATATTCTACTTGATTAAAAATGATGCCTATATTCTTGAATAAACAAAGTAAACAAATAAAGAGGACTTGTCACCTGTAAGTGACAGAAAACAACTTCAAGGGCACACTCATGATGGGAACAGAAGTCAATATGATCTGATGGTCTCCCAATGAAATGCATGTGAAGTCCATACTAATTAGCTTGTAAATCAGACTAATACTTGAGTTTATTTGGGCCAGAAAGACTACCTACTGTCAAGCAATCAAGTACTACCCCTTTAATTGCAATTTATTCCAACAACTGCAATTTATTGATCCTAGCATACACTTACACCACAGCAGTATCATTATTTGACTTTATTTTAACAGCTCCAAAAGGTTAGAAAGTTAGAAACCACTGTGAAAGAAACCATTAAAAAGTTGAGTTGCTGACATTGCTTTACACTCTATGCCAAACAATGTTTACTATATGTGTGGAATTATTAAAAGGAGAAATAAAAAGGAACTTATATTCATTGGCACTTACTATGAACTAGTGCTTTCTTATAGCCAATATTACTTAATAATCACAAAACACACAGACAAAAACAAAGAAGATCAATATTGTGATTTGCATTTTACAGATAAGCTGCAGCTTGAAGACTTTAAGTACATTTCTCAGAACTATAATGTTAAAATGTTAAAACCATCTTTCTGACTCCAAAGCACATGTTTAATTTCTTGCATGATTTCTGGCAAAATTTTTGTACACCGTTCTATGATATTGTGGTCAACTTCAAACACTCTAAGTGATATTGAAAGTGCAGAGACAGCTTATCCACATGAGTTTTGTATCCAGTATGGTCTTTAAAACACAAAACATCAATATCTGATCACACATTTGTTAGCTGTATTACCTTGTATAAGCCAATACATGTTATTTATTTATTTACTTATTTAAGCATTAGAGTTGTGAAATTTCACTTTGGAATTTTCAGCTAATTAGATAATGTACCGAGCATGCTTGGTAAAATAACTTTTGTAGCTTCAAAGAATCCTTAGGAAATATTCAGTAGATATAAAGAGTGGTTTAAAGTTTGGCATTTTTCCCCTCTCCACCCCAAAATTAAAAAGGCCACCTGACCTAATTTTTGACAATTAAAAGTTATATATACTTAAGGTGTACAGCTTGATTATTTGATATATGTGTACACTGTGAAATATTCACCACCATCAAGCAGGTTAACAAATCCATCACCTTATATAGTGTGTGTGTGTGTGTGTGTGTGTGTGTGTGTTGAGAACACTTAAGATCTACCCTTTCAGCTAATTTCAAGTTTATAATACAGTATTGTTAACTATAGTCACGTTGGTGTATATTATATCTCCAAAAGTTATTTAAATTGCATAACTAAAACTGTGTATCCCTGGACCAGCATCTCCCATATCCCACTCCCTGATAACCACCATTCTGTTCTCTTTCTCTATGAATTTAACATTTTTGATTCCATGCGGTATTTGTCTTTCTGCATCTAGCTTATTTCACTGAGCTAATGTCATCAGGTTCATCCATTTTGTCACAAATGGCAAGATTTTCTCCTTTTTTAAGGCTGACTTATATTCCTCTGTGTGCACACACATGCACATGTATGTGTGTGTAATCACATTTTTTATCCATTCATCAGTAAACAGACATTTGGGAATGTAAATTGGCACATCAATTATAGAAAACATGGAAGTTACTCAAAAAATGGAACTACCTTATGATCCAGCAATCCCACTTTTGGATGTATATCCAAAGGATTTGAAATCAGTATCTTGAAGAGATATCTGCATTTTTCACAAGCAAAAATATGGAAACAACCTAAATGTTCCTCAACGGGTGAATGGATAGTGTAATTTTTTATACATACATTCTGAGTAGGCCTGAATTGACTGATGAGCTATCAAAATTCTTCATGTACCCTCTGTAAATCCTTGACTAGATTTAAGCCAGACTTAGTCTAGCCTACAGGAAGAGACTAAAAGGTGGAAGTCCTAAATTTTTTCTTTGTATCATCCAGAGTACTCTGCTTTTAATGCTTCCATTTTTGTCACTGCCATAAAATTTTATTCACAGGATATATAAACCAATAAATTGTAAAATGTTAACGAAATTATAAATCATGGATCTAGTCCAATGTCCTCATTTTTGCAGGTGAAGAAATGGAGAATCAAAGAAGTAAGGGACCTGTCTCAAAGTCACACTACTAGTAAGTAACATCTTGTAGATCTAGAATCAGATATCAGACTGTTTGACCTGCATTCTAGCCATTGCAGAATGATTTCTCATTTTAGATACAATGCTGAAAACTCTGTGTAAAACTGTTTCTGTCCTTGTTTATACCACTTTAGTCAGTGACATTAGTTGCATACCACCTTCAACTCTGCTATACACTTCAGAGGATACTTAGAAAGTGAGGTACAGGATGTTCTTTTTAAGAAGAAACAGTGTAGCTCGTGAGATGTTATAGCAAAAGAAAAAAGCTGGAATTCATCCTAAGGCATTCTATGTTCAAGGGCTTAATATAAATCTTTCCATTTAATCTTCACAAATATATTGTAATAGAGGTTGTTTTTTCCCTATTTTAGAAATAAACTAAGGCTCTAAGGTGGTTGATAGTTTGCCCGAGTATATAGAGCTGTTTAAAGTCGGAGCTAATTTCAAATCTAAATCTCTCTGACTTTAAAGATGCTCACTTTTGTACTATACAATTCTGTATTTAGACAGAAAACAAATAAAGGCACTGATCAATACAAATAGTACATGATTCCAAGCTAGTATGATATAACCAGTTGTATAATATACTGCATAGTTCTAGGCGCTAACAGAACATTAAATAGTGAAAGATCAGCTTGGTTGACACTGTAAAAAGATTGATATGCTCTTACTACAGACTCCCTCCTAGCAATGCTTTGAAAGCTTGCTGCTACAAAGATATTATAATATATATATATATATATATCTGTGAATGAGTGGAAAAATAGTGGTAACACATATATAATGACACTACCGGCAGAGATTGATAACTTGTCAAGATACAGTAGAATGCGGGTTTCAAAGAGGGAAAGTTTACTTTAGCTGTTGGGATATGAAAGAATTGCTGACCAAAGCATATGACATTTTGAGCTGGATGGGATGTAGATATGTGGAGTTGGATAAAATCATTTCCTTTCAAGAAGAGAATATGAGAAGCATGGAGGTGGAAATAAATAGAGACATTTGGCAATAGGGCATAGGCTAAAATCATAGAAAATGATAAGGAAGAATGAGACATTATTTCAAAAAGTAGGACTGAGATTCGTTGGTGGAAGTCTTTGAAGCCTGGTTTTAAAAATATATACTTTACTATATAAGCCATAAGTAGTCACTGAAGGTGTTGGACTTTTGTAATTATTTTTGTTTGTTTGTATAATCGGATCTGTATCTTGGGGAAAAAATGTGATAGCCTTATGTTGGATGGACTACATGGGTGAAAAATCAGAAGTGAGCAGACCAAATAGCAGGTGTTAAAATATGAGGGCAAACATCCCCACTTAATGTTTAACTATTAGAGAGAATAAGACATCTCCCCTCCCCAGCAGCCATAATCACTCAATTTCTATAGTCACTTTGAAGCAGAAGTATTACTGATCTCATGAACCATATCTTAAGGCAATTTTCCCTCAAAGAAACAAACAAAATTCCATAAATCCAATGTCCATTTTCCTCCCAAATGCCCCTTTTCTTGATATTTGTTAAATGAATAAATAGGTCCCTTTTCAATCCACATATCTACCTTGAAAATTCCTGTCACGTAAGGGAGAATATAGATGTCATGGGAGGTATTATTATTATTATTATATAATCATCATCATCATCATCATCATCATCCTGGAACCCTAACTCTTCCTAGAGGGGTCTTTCTCAGTGAAAACTTTCCATGTGCTTTGAGGATCCCTGTTTACCTAAAATTTGCACTTCAGATAAAGGAAGGGAAAAACTAAGGGATACTTGTTTATCTCCTGAGTGGCATAAACAAACTGGAAGTAGCTGTGTTATCCTAAAGCATTTTGCTGGGATAACAAAGGAGCAAAAACAATGAAAAAACCTTTATGGAAATTTTGAATCATTTAGCTTCTGAAAGGTCAACTGCTTGGTTTTAACACCCAGACTGGGTGGAAAGAGCCCTGAAAGCTCTCTGCCCTTGCACTAGATAAACAACACAGGACAACTCCTGCTCTTAATGAGGATTCCACTTTAAACCCACAGCACTCTCCTAATTTTAGAACCTTTCTTTTTCCGGGAATCATATGCATCCATTAATGAAGCTGAATAATACCATCCCAATAGCCTGCTGCTTCCTAACTATGATCTCTCAAGTAATGGCAATTGCCCTCTGAGCAATTTTTCTTCTTGCTCAGTTGCTTTCACACCCATGAAACTTTTTTTCAGATTATTTTTCCTTTTTTGCATTACATTTTTGACCCTGGGTCCTCTTTAAGAATGTGCTTCTTTGAATTTATATTAATTTGCCTTATAAGCAATATTTCTGCTAAATGTATCCCCTTTATATTGCATCTCTCTTCTGCTTTCTTAGAGAGAAAAAATATCCTTTTATCCTTTCCAAACATGGGCTATCCCTCTCAAAGGCAATGCCTTTGCCATTAAAGATATTTTTGCTAAACTGATACATATTAACATTTCCGAGCTTCTAAGAAAACAGCACTTTGATGTAGGGGCTATTCAAGTAAATTCTCTCTCTCTCTCTCTCTCTCTCTCTCTATATATATATATACATATATATATATATATATATATATATATATATATACGGTTTGACATTTTGTTTGGCCAAGTATTTGTAATGAAAAGGTGAGTTAAAGTTTTGGGTGAGAAAGAAAGTACTCCACCTTTATCTATAAAAGTAATGAAAGTCAGAATAGGGCAGCCTTGTGAGGGTTCGGTATGAGCACTGAATATCCATAGCACTGTGTCTGTCACACAGAAAAATTATTTGTTGAGTGAACACATGCATTATTCACTTGTAACTGTCAGTCCTTTTGTCTCTTTGTCTATTTGTGAAAGTAGTCTAGCAGATCAGTTAAAGACTGCATTGGTATGGATAGAAATCTAGTATTAGAATTCAGGCAGCTGTCTCAAGAATCAATCCTCTGTTTGCTGGGATGTCATTCATTAGCCAAAAAAGTGAGTTTGTGCAGACAGGACTGTAACACTTACTCTATAGGACCTCTGGTAGCCAACTGTGCTAGGACCTGGCAAGAAACACGGTGTTCGCAGCATTGTTTCCTGGTTATAACTATGGTAATGCTAGCAAGACCCAGTGGCATTCCATTTACAGTTTTCTTTTTATACATTCCAGATTGGTCTTTGGGCTAAAAAAAAAAAAAAATAGAGTGAGCTTCATATGATAGAGATGAAACTTACTTCATGACTTTTAATATCTGATATAGATAAATAAGGGAAAACATTTGCTTTGTTTCCCAAGAGGATAAATTAATAAATGCTATAGTACAATGAAAATTTTAAAGAAAAAAAGGATTGTTGAAAACATGTTTTAACGTAAAAATATCTTTATATTATGGGAGGTTGTTTGGCACAGAGATAAAGACCACAGATTCTGGGGAAACTTAATATGTGTAAATAATGGATTCCACCATTTATTATTTGTATAACCTTAGAGAGGTTTTCAAATGTTTCTGTGCTTCATTTTCTTCCACTGTAAAAACATGTACTTCATAGAGTTATTCTAAGTATTAAATAAGTTAATGCATTCAGTTTCTGACACGTAAGCATAGTAAGCTTTTGTTTTGAGTATTATTCAAGTTTGCTGACTTAGTATTATATTCATTACACCTGAAATTTTTGGTATCTTGAACTTTCCAAATTATAATGGAAAAGAAATAAATCATGAGTCCAAATATGAAGTCTTTTTTTATGTATAAGTTTGCAAGAGCACAAGTTCTGTATGTTAAAATATTATTAATTTGCTTAGTACATATTCAGTTAAACTCTGCCTCGTATTTCCCACATAAATTTCCTATTCAAATGCATAGTAAGTTGATAGATATGATTCTTTGGCACCAAGTCTAAATCCACTTGGAATGTGACACTAAGAAAAGTAAGCATGCTGCTTTGGTAGTTTATCTATATCTATAAATGTATAAATCTATATATCTATTTCTATTTCTAACCCTAACTTTTTCAAGATCTTTTCATTAAATTTTATTTGGAATTTATAATGAAATGCATACACATATATTGTGATATTGAAGGAGAAATTATGTTTTACAAATTGACATTAATTAAATTGACTTAAAATAATTTTAATAGAAAACTCCCCCCAACACACACACACACATTTAATAAACCAAATATGGACCACTGAGTTTTGAAACTATAAAATTGAAAGGATCTTTTGTTAAAAGGAATTATATATTCTAGCAAATTTCACTATATGCCTATTTTTGCCAGTGTTACACTTGGAAGCCAATTCATCTAGTCTGCTTTATCAAATGGCTCCCTAACTGTTTTTGAATATTGATCCTCTCTACTCCAAACCTCCCAAGCAGTTTGTTATTTCTTCATTGCACATCTGGAAACAGCTCATCTCTGTGTCTATACAGATGGCCTCCATAGAGATGGAAATTCCAAAGCACCAGTTGTCCTTTTCAGGCCCGTTCTAATACTACTTCCTTGATTTCATCGTTGGGACTCATCTCCCCTCCCATGATGCCTTGGTGTCTTGTTTCTGATACTGCTCTTATCAACAACAGCCCTATAGTTATTTGCCAACTGTTTTGGCCGGCTGCTAATGAAAATAAAACTTTCTTTTATTGTTTTTTTAAGACTTTGTTTCATTGTTTCTTTTATTGTTTTCTTGATTGTGATTTTGTTTAATCTTCCATCATCTAGAACACATACAAAGATTGTCTAGATCTAATTTTCTTAACTGATGGTGTGCCCATGACCACTGACCCCCGTTCTTCCTGTTAAGTTCTTGCTTGTGACTGAATTCTGGCCAGGGGAACATAGGCTAAGCTATGTATTCCACTTCCTGGCCCATTAAACTTCCCTTGCTTGATTCTCCATGTTTTTCCCCTCCGATGATGACTTTGGGAGTCATATAAAATCAGTGCTCTCCCAAAATACTTTTACTTTTTGTTTCCTCTTTCTTTTTTTTTTTTGTTTTTTTAAAGATTTTATTTATTTATTTGACAGAGAGAGAATGAGAGACAGAGAGCATGAGAGGGGTTAGGGTCAGAGGGAGAAGCAGACCCCCTGCCGAGCAGGGAGCCCGATGCGGGACTCGATCCAGGGACTCCAGGATCATGACCTGAGCCGAAGGCAGTCGCTTAACCAACTGAGCCACCCAGGCGCCCCTTGTTTCCTCTTTCTGACCACTTACTGATCTCCTTCCATCCACACTCTGGAATTCAGTCTTGGCTTTCACTTATTTTTGGCTTAATGTTGGCCAGAATTCTACTATATCCAGTGAACATCACCAACACTCATTTTAGTTACAGACACATACACAAAGAGTGGATAATACCCCACTAGCCTTATGCTGAGGGTTGCCTTTGTTTATTTGTGCTTACCTGTTTATATTTCCATGGAGTTTTTATATATAACTTTTATAACTTTCTCAAAAGTTAGTTTGCTTAGGAAGAGGGGCCTATACAATAATAAGCTCAAAAAAATTTTTTAAAGATTTTATTTATTTATTTGACAGAGAGAGAGACAGCGAGAGAGGGAACACAGGCAGGGGGAGAGTGAGAGGGAAAAGCAGGCTTCCTGCTGAGCAGGGAGCCCGATGCCAGGCTCGATCCCAGGACCCTGGGATCATGACCTGAGCCGAAGGCAGACGCTTAATGACTGAGTCACTCAGGCACCCTAAGCTAAAAAAATTTAAGTTACACTTTGAACCAAGCTGAGGCACCTGAGGTGAGGCTATTGGAAAGGGAAGAGACATTGAAACAAAAGTATTTGTGTCAGTACCTTAAAGAAGTTCCAGGTTCCTGGAAGAAAGAGAAGTAATACTAGATAAGTCTTGTAAAAAAAAAAAAAAAAAAAAAAAAAGTTTGAAAGCATTTTCTTCACAGGATGAGGGACAGTTACCTTTTAAAATTTGATTTAATATGTAGGTATATTGGCCTATTATAACCTTTTTTCATAGTCTTTGTTAACTAAATTGATGAACAACTTTCAGACCTTCTCCAATCTTTAGTTTATACTTACTTTTATGTACAATACTTAGCTTCAGCACCTTGCCCTCCAAAACACCCTTTTTTTTTTGTGAGTTTATTGAGCATATTTTCTCACCACATAAACTGTCCTGTTTAGAAATCCAGTATTTCATTTTATATGTTAAAGATGATAATAAGGAAGGTCTGGGTCAACTTTGTTATGATTTCTGTAAATTTGGTAAAAGGAGGGAAATTTTTTTGTAGTAACAGAAAATATAAATGTCCTGTATTTAATGCACTAGTTCAAATGATGATAAGGTAGCAAGGCTCATTCAAGTGCCCAGATTCAAGAGCTGATTACACAGTGTTTTGTTTTGGTGCAAATTAATGCTCAGAGACTGAGATTTGCCTTTGCCAATAGTATTTAACACAGGTTCACTGCAGGAATTTCACAAGCCAATAGCATGCAGAATAATGTCTCTTAATAAACGAATAAGGAAATAAAATACTCCAACCCAGTGGAATCAATCACACTATTGTTCCAGGCAAGGAAAAATGAAAGGAATGAAGTCCAAACTTAGTTGAGGTGTACCTTTATATGAGTTGGTACTCAGAAGAGGTGGCTAAACCAACTAGTAGTTGATATCCAGTTGCCAGTGCAAAGGTAAAAGTACCCTGTTGCTAGAGCACATTGCTGTTGATGGTCAAGTGGTTCTTCTTAATGCGGCCACTGGACAGCTTTCACCACTGCTTGTAAAAGAGTCACCTGCACTGTGGTAGGAACTGATTACCCTACAGTCTTCATAGAGCCATTTTAGATCAGCAAAGTTTAGCTTTGCCCACATTGAACATTCTTGAGTAGTCCTCACAAAATCCATGTGTATAGTCAAAATGTCTCCTTGCCACAATTGCTTCTTCCTATGTTTTTATTGCTAAGCCCCCAGTGGGACCCCTCAGCAGCTGAGCTACTGAGTTCTTACTGGTGAGGACAGATAAGATGATGACATCCTGACCCAATTTACTTCATTCTTATATCGAAACAGCTTAACTTCTAAAAACAACATTTTTTGGTCTTTGTCATAAATAAGTGAATTTGAAATCATGTCAAACCAATACACTCAACAATCCCAGACCTGGAGAAAGCAAACCTAAAATATGCAAGGGAAAGGATCAGACATTTATAATAGAGTTATGCTTCTTGCTATGATTTATTAGGAATAGCAAACTATTTGAGAGTAAACTTGACATAAAGAATGTAGAATTCCTAAGGCAAATGAAATTCCATTGACCTAAGGACAGACTGAATTGGAAGATAAACGATTTTAGCAAACTCCTTGCTGGGATTGAGTAATTTTCATAGGTATCCTAGTGCATGCCATGGAAATGGCAGACCTTAATTAGGTAGACTAATATCCCTTACGAAACTGTACCTTTTCTAACAGAAGTAAATATTATCTCTCTCCCAGCCTCTCCAAATCCCCACGCCCCTCAAAAATGAAATTAGAAAACAGCAGATTCCACTTCGTCAGGGCAGCCAATTAAATGGCTGAGGGTGTCTGTTTCTGTTTCCTTTTCAGAAACAATTGTATCATTAAATCGCTGAAATTGTAGTGTCAGCAGGAAATAGAGCAAATAGCTGCCAAAGGGAGAAAACATATGAACAATACAGCTCCTTTGATGTCTTCCTGCCCTCCTTCCCAGTGTCTATTGCTGAACAAGCTACAAACAAAATGTGAGGGAGCAAAGGCTTATGCATATGAGCCTGGATGGCTTCAACCTCCCTTGCTGAGAGGCTTGCTCACTGATTTCTTCCGCTCCCACTTGACACCTTAGGCAGACCTCACTAACTAATCAATGTTTCGAAACACAACTCCCAGTGCCCTGCCTCTGTTCCTCTCCAACTACTGTTCACTCGTGGAATTTACTCTCTCATCTTCTTTAAAAGGAAAGAAAAAATCATTCTTTTATTCATTCAACAATTTCCTATGGAGCTCCCACCTTGTACTAGGCACAAGTCCCACCTTGTGCTAGTTAAGATGTATCTGTGAACAAAACAGGCAAAATCCTTGCCTTTAAGGAGATTACTTGGAGGTATTAAAAAAATTAATTATATTCATCATAAATCTACCCATTATATGATTAGGTAAGGGAAAAGAGTTGGGGGATTACAGTTTTTAATCAGATAGTCAGAAGTTTGGGAGAAAGTGTTTCATGTTGTCCTCAGAGGCTTGTGGCATAGTAGTTAATAAAACAGACTCTTCTTACCAGACTGCTAGGGTTTCTAATCCATCCCACTCTGTCACTTATTAGTTACTTTGAGAAACTTAATTTTTTCTCCAGGTCTCAGTTTCCCCATCTCTAAAGTGAGGATCATGTTAATACCTATTGAGTCATACTGTATATAAAGGATTTATAACAGAATATGTAGAACATGTTACATCGTGCACATAGCAAGTACATAGTAAGTAGGAAGTGAATTTGGTTCTTTTTAAGTTCTGAGAAGGGGGTACGCCTCATTTTAGAGACATCTGCGTGTGAAAACTAAAGATGTTTCTTTTCTCCTTGCTAATCTGAACCTCAGTTGTATGACCAGGAAAATTAAGATAATTCCTACAATTTAGGGCCATTGTCAGGATTATAGGAAGGTTCATATTATATATTCATAGAAGATCCTTAATAAATATCATGCTCTCTTCTCTTCTAGACTCAGTCGAAATGCTTTGACATGTTCTCATATTATCTCAGTTAGTGAAAATCTTAAGTCTCCTGGTATCACTCATGGTACTTAACACATACTAGCTTGTGCTATATTGGATTTCCTCCCTTCTAAAACATCGTGGATAATTAGGAGCACACTGTCGATTTAATAGCAGCTTTTCAAGGGGAGAAAAGAAACACTCCCACATTAAAATACACCTATCAATTATATGATGTGCCCTGATTTTAAAGTGATTTAAATATGAAAAAATAAGTGATGTCAGAATCAAGGAAACGTGTTACTTTCTGTTTATGTCTCATTGCTGCTGCTGTGTGATTAACGACTCAGAAACTATGTAATTCTTTGTATCCTTCCCTTGGTTAACCCACTGCCTTGCACAATGAAAGAACTCAATAAATATTTCCTAGAGGATTGAATGGATGACTGCATATTTCTCCACACAAAGGAACTGATTTGAGTTTATACATGTCAAATGAAAGTGGATCTTGGTCTTTCAAGTAGGGGGTATTTCTTACTTCAAAACTGCCTAAAGACAGAAAGCATATAGTAAGGTAATTTTTTTAAAAAGCAAGTTATGCATGAAGAGCATTTAAATGTTTATTTCTGTTGATTTTATGATTGGTTAGGACTCTTTGTAAGTTAGAGAAACTCAATCGGACTAACGTTAGCAATAAAGCGGGGGTGGTTTCTATAAACATACAGGATTCTAGAAGCAGAATATAGAGCTCAAGAGCAGGAATGCAGGGCAACTCTGTTCCACTTCTAGCACCCGTTTGTTTATGAATCCTCTCTTGCTGCTAACAAACCACTCCTAGCTGAGTGGCATCAAACAGTCTGTGGGTCAGGAATTCAGAGAAAGTGCAGAGGGGGTGGTTTGCCTCTTCGACAGCTGAGGATAATTCAAATAGTTAGAGGCTAGCCTCTCTTCTTTAAACCCTCACTGACAGCCTCCTTCATGCTGGTCAGGCTGCTGCTGGTCGTCGTCCCAAGGCCATTCAAGCTTCTGTCACTGCTGGCCCGAAAGCCAATGCCACATGTTGTAGGTTTTCATTGTGATCGCATTCATCTTCTTCTATACTAATGTATGTGTCTTGACAGTCAGTGTTTGGTCAGAGAGGCAGAATCACTATGATGCTATAGAATAAGGGATTTATTACAGGGATCTTAAGGAATTATGGGAGCTAATGGGGACATTTCCACTAGACTGTTGCCTCTGTATCTGACGCTGAGCCTAAAGTGCTGTAAGCTGGTTGGGTTATTAGGTAGGTGACTGTGAAGTGGAAGAGAGCAAGGACAAACCAGGACCCATGAAGATGAACTGGAACTCCTGCCTGCCTCTCACCACCACCAATGTTGATGGTGCAGATGACCTGTAGAAGAAGTCAGCAAACTTCACCAAAGAGCCACACATACATTTAACGCCAACTCAGAGAAGCTGGCGGAGGAGAATCAGTGAAAGCTTAAGGGGTTGCATGCTTCAGCGCTGCCCTATCGCAGGAAGAGAATTAGGCAGGTGGGGGCAGGTACAAGCTGCCCCAGAGCCTGACATCCTACACCCACCTCTAAGGAGAAGAATATCTAACACTTCTCTACTTGCCATATCATGTACAAATTTCTCTTGTGGCCTAACTGGAAACCATTGTTGGACAGGAAAAATTTTCTTCTACAATTCAAGATTCTTTTGGCTGGTCTAAGAATTAAATTGACATGAGGCAGATTAACAAGAGAAAATCAAATTTAATTACATAAGCCCGTAAGAGTATGAGGCCCACAGGAAGTCAGGCAATTGAGGCTTACATGCCATGGAGCTAAGGAGAAGTAGGTAGGTGTTTGGGACTTCAAAGAGAAGGAAAACAATTCACAGGAAGATCTGGTAAACAAATGCTTGTTGGGCCATATGGAAATGATGGGATGTAGGGAGGAATTTTAACAGATTTTGCTGGGTCTCTCCCTGTCCAGCACACCTTGTTCCTATTACAGTTCTCTGTGGTGATAGCTCCCTTTTCTGGAACAAGTCCTCTATCTAAATTCATTTAGGCAGTTAGGGGGGAAGATCAAAGGTTCTTTCTGAGTCTTCTGTTTCTTAAAAATAATCAGCCTAAAATAATCCACATACCAAAGAGAGACATTTTGAAGTGGCATTTTGTTCCCCCACACCATACGATGGATAAAATTATGGGAAACAGTCCCAGCTCAGCTAAGGTGATGCAATAAAAGGCATCTCAAGGAATGTGCATCAGAAACCTTTAAAACATTTATTTCCATTGACCACATAATAAGATATTGAAGTTATAGAAACCCAATCTGGACAAAAGAACAAAACAAAACAAGATTGTTTTAAAGAGGGTTCTGAAGACTTCCATCTATGTGACATTTTGACATGACAAGGTTGGAAGACAATGGGGTGCCATAAACAAAAAGGAATTATCTTCTGCTTTTGAAGTTCTGATAAGTTGAACATCTGTCTTCATATTACCTCTCTCCCTATTGTAATTAAGTAATAATTCCTTTACTGAATAGAAGTGAATTTTTCCTTATACTTAGACCAAAACTTACAGAACATATAATCAAGTTTTTTCAAGCATAACATTTTAAAGCCTTAGCCCCAGCAAGTCATTCCAAGTCTCCTAGGAAAACTCTCCTGACAGTAGCTATGTTGACTTGATTCCAAGACATAAAGAGGCCTTATATAAGATAATACTTCTTCTCCTCTATACACTTGTCTAAATTACTAACATGTTCCTCTGGGCAGAGAGAAGTTTATATAGGTATGTGTGTTTGTGTATATACATATCTGTGTGTGAAGCAAATTTCATTTTATTTTTATTTTTTTAAAGATTTTTTTTATTTATTTGAGAAAGAGAGAGAGCCCAAGCAGGGGGAGGGGCAGAAGGAGAAGCTGACTCCCTGCACAGCAGGGAGCCAGACTCGGGGCTCAATCCCAGGACCCCAGGATCATGAACTGAGCTTAAGGCAGATGCTTAACCAACTGAGCCCCCCGGTGCCCCTTGTGTGATGTACATTTTTAAAAAAATGAGATTCTTTTACTCTCAAATCTTGAAAAAAATTATAAAAGTCTTCTCTTACTTCCCTTCTTCCCTTCACCTCTCTGTTTTTTATTTCTAACAATATATTGTGCAAAAGCATTTTAAAGTACCAGGTGTAATTCTATAGTCATCATCATGAAACACACAAAAATAAAAAGCTGAGTTTGTCTCAGTAACTTCAAAGATAGTATTCTGGAATGGCTCCAAGACACTGATTAAAATATTTGGCTCTCAGTATTCCTTAGGATTTCTTTTTTCTTTTTTTTTTTCCCCTAGTCTGTGTATGACCAATTAAATAAAGTGTTTCTTTTGCTGAGGGTTACTTTGGCTTTTTTTTTTAAGATTTTATTTATTTATTTTTTTGGAGAGAGAGAGAGGGAGAGAGCAGGGGGAGGGGCAGAGGAAGAGGGAGAGAGAGAATCTCAAGCAGATTCCGTGCTAAGTACAGAGCCCAGTGCCGGGCTTGATGCCATCACCACGAGATCATGACCTGAGTTGAAACCAAGAGCCAGACGTTTAACCCACTAAGCTACCCAGGCATCTGTAGGGTTCTTTTGCTTTTAAAATGGTAGCTAATCTACAGAAACAGAAAGCTTATGTAAGGTACTGTAGAGGTCCTTTACTTTTCTTGTCCATTCTAGTGGCAAGAAATTTTTATAATCAAAATTCCAGAAATTATGGTGGCAGTGTAATACGTTCCCTGTGGCAAGGACTTGAGTCATTCTTCCAAAAGATATCAAAGAGTGGGGCTGGGTGTTTGCAGGAGCCCTGAGACTATCACACAGTCCTCATAATGGGGCCTCTTGACAAGCTTGGTATTGGTTTGAGCCCTAGATGGTGATATATTGACATGAAGAACAGGAAAATGATTGATCACTTCCTTGTATATCTTTGCTCAGGAGGTTTGGAAAGGGGACTATTAGTCTCAAATAGTATATACTGTAAATCTCCTGAGGTTTTGCCAACGGAATGTTTTCCTTTCCTTCAAGCTTTAAGATATGCTTTAATACATAGTTAACTTACGCAAGAACTCTAGATTTTGTTATGTTTGCCCAGCAAGTGGTCTCTGGACTCATTGTCATGATATAGAGTATTCCAGAGATAGTGCAAAACTAGGAATTAATTTCATTAAATCTACCTAGTACATGTAAATTTAAGACCTGAAAGTAACTCCAGTTATTATAAATAATTAAGAAATGATAGAGAATGTGAACATTTTATATTCATTTATCTCACAGCCATGAGTTAGCTTACTGAGTGATGAATAATCTGTTTCCTTCAGATAAATCAACTTTCCTGATAATATTACTTTATTTTGGTGGAAGGAGTTACTTTAGTTCTTTAAAAGCCCAAAAGTATCTTTGATCTCTATCACCTACTGGACTGTGAAAATTAGGTAATAGTAATATGTTATCTTTATATATATATATATATATATATCTTAGTAATGTTTATATAACATACATAATGTATGTAATATATACATATGTGCATGTTTGTTTGTTTTCAATGCCTACTGAATTGCCTAGGAGAGAATCAGTACTTGACCAAATTAAACATTCTCTGCAACCATCACAAAACTCTGAACCTGGGTTTGTCAGTTGTGCAGATGCTTCATACCAGAGTGCTTATTAATGTTTTGAACTGCCATAGCTATATTGTATTCCAAAGGAATTTTATATTTCAGGAATGGACATTGCATTATAGAACTCATTTATTGATATTCCAGCTATAATCTAAAATGGGAGACTGGTCAGAATAAATTTTTAAATTAAAAAACAACTTAATATAGACTGCATATTTCCATTTATAAATATTATAGCATAAACAAACATATATATATATATATATATATATATATAAAAGAATATAAGTGATTTTCTTCTGATAATTTGCAAATAATTTTCTTCTTCAAAATTTCTACATTTCCTAAAGTTTCAAAAGTTATTGTGTTTTACTTTCATAATTAGTTTGCTAATAAAAACAAAATGTGAGGAGGTGGGAAGTAAGTTGTGAATTCTACTAAGGAATGGATATAAGCAAAGCCAACCTGAGCTGAAATAGTTTCAGTGATGTGAAGTTACATCTGTAATGATTAGTATATAAGTGAATAATTGGAAATTCAGGCTCTACAAAGAATACTTATTCCTTTAATACTAGGACCTCAATACTGTAGTTGAAAACTGGTTCTCTAAAAGATAAATACTGAGACCTGAAACAAAATCAACTTTTACAATAATAACAAAAATTCAACTTTTGGGATTTGGCTTTATTAACATATTTTATACTATCCCATATATTTTCATTATTTTATTACAAAGCTCTCTATTATGAGGGTACTTTGAACTTTGTTTAATTAATAAATCAATTTATTCACAAGAAGACCATCAAATAAATGCCTTATAAATGCAATATACTTAAGTCTCTAAGTATAATCAGATTTCTAAATTGCCAAGTCAGCATACAGAGCCTCATCCTTGGGCATTTTACAGCATTTTACAGAATTATTTTCAGCTTTTTATCAAGGAACACAAAAATTGCTGAATCTAGCTGATAGCTTTCCTCATTTGGACTAAGATTTTTGAAAATATTCCTATCAAACATGGAAGATTGCTTTTTAGTTGTGCTTTATATTTTAGCTTAGAGAAATGAAAAAAATTATAGAAAGAGAAGGCAGATATCTACCTTAGAATTAATCAGTGGATCAAAATCCAGGTTTGGATAAATTTTCTTTTTGCATATTCTTTTCTGATATTTTCTTCGGTGTGAAAATGAAATTACCTGAAGGCAGTTTCCATTTTTTGCTTAAAAAATTATCATATGCTAGTTTGTGGATTTCATTATTTGCTTTTCCCAGTTAACGTCATGAAAAAATATATTTAATATTTTATGAGAGTGGTCAATAGTATATCTAATGATCAATTTTTTACCCAGCTCAAATTCTTCCTTTAATCATTATTCTGAAAAATCAGGCAAGAATTAACTAATTATTACTAAATGTGAGATTAATTTCATGGATTGAGAAAAATTTATTCAGCTTGGAGTTTTGGTTGTTTCTAAAGGTTTGTTATTGTTTGGTGTATTAAAAAAAAACTATTTTGCAATGCCTCATTACTTTTCTTTGAGTTTCTTATAATAAAGTTTTCGAAGTAGCAAAGAATTTAAGCAATGTAAAAATAAATCAAGGGCGTTGTTTAGCAGTTTGTAATTCCCCATTTATTGATACCTCTCTCTTTTTAAATAATGGGGTAAACCTAACTTAGTGTTCTTTATGAAGATAGGATTAAACACTGCATATAATATAAAAAATAGTAAAGTAGCATGCATTTACTCTGAATTCATTTCCCAAAACACAACAACAAAAAATATGGCCAGAATAGAGATTTAAGTGCTGCATAAATATAACATAAACTTTTTTTTTTTTTTGATTATCTAATGTGTATTATCCCTGCATCTCAAAATGTGGCCAGGAGTATTACTGAGAGCATTAGCATCACCTAAGAGCTTGTTTGAAATTCAGAATCTCAGACCCCACTCCAGACCTACTGAAATAGAATCTGTGTTTCAACAAGACCCTCAAGTGATTTGATAAATATTCAAGTTTTGAGGAGCACTGCTCTAGAACACCTGTTTCTCCATTTTGCACTGTGTAATAGCTTGGGGACAAGGAAAGCATGCCTATTTGGAATCTAGAACCACTTTGGCCTAAGTAACTACTTTATCATAGAGTATCTAAATGACATGTCATTTAACTAATCTAAATCTCCTTCATAAAATGCGTTAATAACAATACCCACTACAAAATATTGTTATGAGCCTTATCTAAGTAAATTACAAAAAGGCATTTTGCATGTTAAGACTACAAATGCGTTAGTATAATTTGAAATTCAAGTTTTTCTCATTAAGTTAGACATTTTCCTGGTGAATTATTTCTAAGGTTTAGAGTAAACCACGTGCAAATTTCTGGTAGCAGATCTTGTAGGTGGTGAAGCAACAATATACACATAAAGCTTGAGGTACAAATGTTATGTTTCAAAATCAAATAATAGTCAAAGAGTCACTGAGTGCTTCTTTGAAGGCAGGAATTCCCAGAAAGGCTATCCTTGATCACAGCAAATTCTATCTCAGAAGATGTACTCCTTTTGGGGGAATATGAGGAACTTGGAGAGGTGGTTATAAAGTCATTGGGGTCATCTGACTAAACAGCCTGATCAGTTTAATCAACCACAGAATCGGTGGAGTGACATCTCCCTCAACAGAAACTCTTCATATCCATTTAATAGTGCTAATACTAACAATAAGAACAGCTTACCTATTGGCCCAACAGAAAAAATACCGTCTTTGAATTTTTTTCTTGCTATGAAGTCATACCCACTTGATTTTCATGGATTATTTTTTGCATTAAAAATGAATGGTATTTCATAAACCTGACATGGTAAAAATCATTGCTCAAACTACCATCAAGGAGACATTGTGAGAGATTTTAAAAATTCGGAATATTGATTTGAAAGTGTTGTTTTTGCTTTTTAAGCTAAGAGAAGGGGCTACCAGGGTATCTAATGACTGAATAGTCTTCCTATAAGGGATTGTGTATTGATAAAATCCCTTTGTGAATGCTGTATACTCTCTCATTAGAGAAGGGTCAGTCAATTCGCAGATTTATGGGAGGGCTCTCATACTTTACCCTAAAATTCTAGTAGGAAACTGAGAGAGGAGGCGTTATAATTTTTCAGGAGCTTACTCTGTTTATAGAAAGATGTGAATCAATATATCTACCCATTTAAATGTTTCTAGTTCTGCTAACTTAATTCAAAGAAAAGCAATCATCCAGTTTATTTTGAATTTCTTTTAAAAATTCGTGCAAGTACATTCTTAGGACCATTATTTTTCCTTAGAGAATAAATGTTCTTCTGATCTGTTCCTCTATATATAATCTTAAAATAATTTTTTTGGTGGTAGCTGCACTGGTTACTTACAAACATGTTCTCTCTGCTTCTTGGTGCAATATATACAATGAGCAGAATTAGAGTACTATATCCTATATTTAAAAAAAAGAGAAACACTCCAGGTCTATAAGAATATATTATCTTTCACCAAACAGAATATAAGATCAAGACTAAAAAGCTACTAATTAAACTGTTAACAGTTATCATTATCAGTATTAAATTTCCCATTTTAATTATTCAGTAAAGTATCTTATCCCTCTTAATTTCTGTCCCCCCCCAATCTTTGCCCAAGTGCAGAAAGAATTAGAGTTTACACTACATTTTAAGTGAGTAGCTAAAATGCTCATTTTTACCTCTTTAAATATGTTTTCCAATAGATTGCTTAAGAGTGAAAGCAACACTTTATACAATAGCTTATGTAAAATTGTGAATTAGGTAGTTTTGCAGTAATGCTTTTTTTTTTTTTTTTTTTTTTTTGGATAGAATCCTCATCCTATTCATGGTTACTTCCATTATTGTACACTTCTTCACATCATAATGGTTTTTCCCAGGCCACCACCTTAAGTAACACATTCCAAAATTTTCCTACAAGGGCCCACAAGTGTAATCCCTTCCTGAGAGTATAGCACTTGGATATCTTCATCTGCCCCAAGACTAATTGTGTCTATTTCTCAGTCCTCTAAAATCTACCATTTTTTACTGAGTCTCTGCTGGGTGAAATTTGAGATACTAAACCAAGTGGTACCAGTGTACTGATTGATGTGTTCATTGCCATCTTCCCTCTTTTCACATACATATTTGTTCTTTAACTATTTTCTGAATATTTTAACCCAAAGCACATTCTCCAAAATGGAGATCACAAGTATAGTATAGTAGCAAAATTATAGAGTAATGTTTGATGGTAAAAACTGATTTGGCATTTCTTTAATGAAAGCTCAATGGTAGACACAAATGAATAAGCTTGACTTGAGTATTTATTCTAAAATCACTGTTTATTCTAGGTTTGACAGATTGACCTAGGACCATCGAGAAATTCTTACTTTATTTTTGAAATAGTACAATTTGAGTGTTAGCTTGTAACCTCCTGACTCAGCCTACAATGATGTCTTCCAAATACAGCTTATTTTATAACAAACTTTAGCTCTCATTTGTTGTTCTGTGGTTTTCATCACTTATTTTTACAAGCAGTTAGGATGTGCCAACATTGCACTATTTTATCATGCATAATCTTTTTTATGGGTCTGTCATGCATTAAACTGTCTGCAAGATGTTCGTATTCATGGTTGTGAAGAGTACTTGCTGGTCTTTCACAAACTGATCAAATATTTAATGGGGTTTTGGTTTGAGCTTGTTGGAAACAGTAATGTAATAATCCTCACACAGTTTGCTCAGAACATAAATTTTCCTCACTTCATCTTTTGATATGAATGTATTTTGAATTTCTGGGACTTAGTCTTTACCATACTACCATTTCTGTCATTATCTTTAAGATTTCTGTTACATTAATATGCATCTCTAACTGATAAATCTTCCTTCTTGGTTTTCTTGACACATTTATTTCAAAGTTGGAATGTTTAAGAGAGCAAAGTGAATTCATCTTTAGGAAGAATTGGGACATTTAACTTATGATATTGTGTAATGTTTTTGCAATGATCTTGTGAATGCCTTAGGAGTCAGCCATTTTATTCAGTGAGCTCTTAATTCAATCTATCTACCTACTTGGATGACAATGTCAAACATAAATGTTCAGTACATAAATATCATCCTACCATTATTCCTTTTACATTATTTAATAAAAAAGCAAGTAAAATAGTTGCATCTGTTTTAATAAAGATTATGTCCCAGCCTACCCTTCCTCTACTTTTAAGCCCCTCCAAAGTTCTCTGAATTGTTCTGATTTGAGGTGAAGTCAATACTCCGACGATCTACAACATTCTGTTTGGTCTTGTTCTGTCTCAGATATAATCTTATTTCTCTTGTCTTCTAAACCATGTTAAGCTTCTCTCAGTTTCTTTGATGCCATGAATTTCTTTCAGGTTCTTTGTAACTCTATTTTGTTTGTTGCACCTGCTGTTGACTCTGCTTTTGTGATTCAACCCTTCACTCAAACAATCCCCTCCCTACTCTTCATATTCCAGCTTAAATATTATTGCCTCAGAGAGGTTTGTCTCTAATTCTACAGATTCTGTTACCATTTTCTGATACACCCTTTTAACAGTTGTTGTTTTTTCTGTGGAGCAGTTATTATAGTTAATTGCTTAATGATTATTAGTGTAAACTCCATCAGTTAAAGGTGCATGAATGCTGAGGTTGTCTGTCTTGTTTTCCACCTAATGTCTAAATTTTAGCCAATACTCTTTATATATTGGCTGAGTGAATAAATGGATGGAAGAACCTTCAAATAGATGTTCTAAGTAGCAGTTTCTAGGAACCCATAAAGAAATATATAGTTTGCATTGTAACAATATTATTAAAGTAGGGGATCTCTGTGGATTTAAAGTTGAATGCCTTGGGTGATAGTAACACGAGTTTCTGTGCTAATAAAAGAAGAGTTGCAATATCAAAAGATCCATGGGTTTCTGTATAAGGTGTCTACCAAGCAAATGGCAATCCAGTCTCCTAAAAAAAGGTATCTTAATTTTTAAAGGGGAAACCCAGCCAAGCTTTGCTAAATTCTTAATCCTTATATTAATAAGGCTTAGTGTGATTAAGAGAGAGGATTTTCAAGCTTATGTAGTCAGCTGTTTTTTCCTCTGTAGGCATTGCTGACTTAAGCAAGTCTGAGACATTATTTATCAATATTAAGTACAGAACTATTCAATTGCTAGTTCTTTATAATGCAATGTACATGTGTAACTGGAACCATTATTTATAATTGAACCTGATTTTTTAGACATCCTTTGCTAAATAGCTACATTGATATGTAAATTATTCTGTAAAAAGTCAAGAGTTTAAAACATAAAGCAGAAATCCATACTATGTAAAGATTTTAGAATCTCAATTGACAAGCTACTTACTGATCCACTAAAATGTCAGATAATGCATTTAGGCATTTTTATTAGAATTTCCAAGGGAAATGACATTTGGTGGCTAGAAATAATTCACTGGAAAATATATCTCTTAGGTTAGCACTGATTGAACTGATTAGGTTGAAAATACTGTGAATTAAATTATAGGAGGAAGGAAAAAATGTCATTGCCAAATATTTCATCTAGAATCCCTATCCTCACATCCTTTGTTATGGTTCTGCGTTTTTGTGCATTTTTAGCTCTCTGCATCATGATCTTTTTTTAAGTATCATTTATTGTTACAAAATAGTTATTACTATTGTAAAAAGAATATAAAAGCATATTGCCTAACAAACAGTAGATAAGTAGGTCTACTTCTCACTGCCTTCATTACCCAACCTATATATCCATTTGTTCTAAAAAAAAAAAAAAACAAAACAAAAAAAACTTTAATGGTGAGAACTGACTTTATGTTAAGTGTGACTTTCTTTAAAAAAATAATTGAAGGAAAAAGAAGATTATCTGTCACAGTTCTTCAACTTGTTTCCTCTTGCAGAGGGTATAATCAAGAAACCTTCTAAATTAGTTTGATAATTGAGCTTATAAATTATAGTGAGGTTCTAGAAAACACCCACAAAAGCTGTCATCCATATAGTGGGGTAGATAGTGCCTCATATATATTATACATTTCAGGTGTACTTATTACTTAAGTGAATTTCAAATGTGAAATCTACAGTAGTCACAGACTGTAAGACTGTTTCATAGAATCTGTATGAAATGATCCCTAACATCCACAAAGGAGAAGGCTAAGTGCAATTGTTTGCAAGCTTGAAGAAACAGAATCAGCAGGTAATTACAGTTTCGGAGACGGATTGATAATGCAGTAGGCGCTGTCCCCTGCCTAGCCTTTTAAACCATCTCACAGGAGCTCATGCCAGGAGCTTGCCAACAGAGGCAGTGTGTCTTGGCACCTTTATTTCTATTTTTTCTATAATGAATGATTTCTGAAAAGTTGATCATATGATTCTAAAAGAGAAGAAAGAAGAGGAGGAAGAGGAGAAGAAGAAAAAGAAGGAGCAGGGGCAGCAACATGTTTTTAGGTTGACCAATAGCTCTTAGAAGTCTTCTTGTTGTGAAACTCAGGTCTGCTTGCAGGTGTATGAGCAGAATCACCAGGACAGGGAGTTATTGCTAAATGTCTGACAAGTGTACATTCTTTCCTGCTTTAGAATTTTATTTTGGGGGAGGCAGCAATGTACCCAGTTAAAAATATCTTTTCCCCCAGATTTTCGTGCAGCTCGCTGTGGTCCTGATACCAGTGCTGGCTTACCAGACATGAGAGGGCAAATACTGAGTAGGGGTTCTGGGAAAGCTATTGATTTACTGACTAGAAGGGACTGACAAGGCTGACAGGAACTGTTTGTTCTTTGCTATGCCCTCCATCTCACTTCCTAACATCCCAGCTTCACACTTGAGCTAGAGTAGTTGTATTGTGGTCATAAGGATGAAAGCTACAAATGAATGATACTCAGGCAAGACACTTGATCTAGCTGAGATCTCTGGTGATTTTCTGAGCAAACTCTGATTGCATATTCTGACTGCTTGTTATGTGAGAAAATGAACCTTCTTTATTACTATGCCACTGTGGTTGACTTAACAAAACAGCCACTTTAAATCCTCATGGATGCAGATATGAAAAATGGAAGAACGGCAAGTATGCTATCATTTTGCAAAGGTCATGACTTATAAACAGACACCTATTCTGTCAAATGATAGAACAAACTTTGCAAGTTCACTTGGGGAAAATCGGTAGCAACTAAACGGGTGCTAGACGTGTGAAATTACTAATGGGTTAAAGTTTAGATAAAATAGTGCATCAAAGAAGACATTTTTATACTACGACTCAAAAAACACATCTACCCCTCCTGCTACCTTGGGGGGAAATCGGAGGGGTAGACGAACCATGAGAGACGATGGACTCTGAAAAACAAACTGAGGGTTCTAGAGGGGAGGGGGGCGGGAGGATGGGTCAGCCTGGTGATGGGTATTGAGGAGGGCACGTTCTGCATGGAGCACTGGGTGTTATGCACAAACAATGAATCATGGAACACTACATCTAAAACTAATGATGTAATGTATGGGGATTAACATAACAATAAAAATTAAAAAAATATATCTATATTGAAAATCAGAGAAATGAAGCTGGAATTTAGAACAAATTAGCTGCAGGATATTAAAAATCATCATTATATGTATGTATCATATGCATGAGCCAAAGGTGAATTTTGTAAGTTAAATAACATAGTCAGAGATTGTATATTGCCAGCTTAAAGGCTACAGGTTTTATACAAAAATCCAGATTTTTTAATCTCACAAAATATCAAAAGATACAGCAACACCAGCCCACCTTCCAGTAAAGTTCAACTGTAGCTAAGCAACTACTGAATGCTATTTTTAGTTCACTGTAGTATCTTATATGACCTATTTCTTTAAACTCTCTTCTGATTCCGGCTCTGGTTCACTAGACTGTTTTATTCATTTTTTTGGCCTACGAGAGAACGTAAGATTAAAATATTTAAATAGTATAATCTACGAAGTTTCATATTATCATTAAAAATAGAGAAGCTCATTCAAATCTAATTTTAAATGGCAGCACAAAAATCTAATTCATCGAATAAATTAGATAATGTTGGCAAAAATAATCCCCTCATTTTTTTTTTTTTTTTGGCCTCTACTTGACAAAGTGCTGTATAGAGCCTAGTTTTTATATCAGCATTTGAATACATCTCAAAATGTGAAATTCTGTAGCTGGTCCCAACAGAGGTACCCATTGTGTATGGAATCACATTTTACAAACTAGTCATTAACAAACTAATAGGGGGTCTCTGTACAGAAGTATGGTATGTAATAGTATGTGCTTGCTTTATGAATGTATTCATGTGCTGTTGTTTTTTTTTTTTGTTTTGTTTTTTGTTTTTCCAAGTAGTTAGGAGTCTTTAAAGAAGCGCTTGGTATTAGGTTCAAGATCTTTATTTTTTTTTAAGATTTTATTTATTTATCTGAGAAAGAGTCAGAGAAAGCATGAGCATGGGGAGGGGCAGAGGGAAAGGGAGAAGCAGACTTGGGCTGGCTCCCAGGACCCTGAGATCATGACCCAAGCCTAAGTCAGATGCTTGTGACTGAGCCACCCAGCCGTGCCTAGATTCAAGATCTTTAATTAAAATACTCACTGCATTGTATATTGTTAGCTTCTTATTCTCCTGGGAAATTATTTTACTGTTGTTGAATCTGTACTTATCTTGCCAAGATTGAAAATGTTCTAACTGTAGTGCTAAGATGTTTTATACATTTAGAGTAATGCATTACTCATACCTTTGATAGGAATTGCTGTTATTAGTGTGCGTGGGAAAAGATAAATGTTATGTCAGAAAAGGTGCATAAAAAACACCTGATTTAACATTTGGAAGAATGTACTGATCTAAGATAATCTAATCTAATCTATTTATTAGATTGTTATTATATCAATAATAATATAATATATTGAAATATAATGATCCAATAAAATATAATTTCAACATAAAACAGTAGTGAATTTTCTGGAAAAATGAGACCAAATAAAATCTTTCACCATTAAAAAATGTGAATATGGACCAAAGATAAAGTCCCCAGTTCTCTTTATCCTTTTCCCATTTATAAAAGTTACACACAATTACTCTCATTCCTCTGTTCTTTCTTCCTATTTATTTTTTGTTATTCACCCAACATTATTTAATCTTGAACATGAATCATAACATGCAACCCACGCACACAAGCATCATTCTGTGTTGGGATCCTTCTTAATCATTTGCACTTCCAAGTACTGGTGCTACTATCATTGCAGTTGTATTTTGCTGAATTCCGAAGTCCCTAGATGTTTCTGGTTGAAGACAACATCTTATTTGTTAAGTTATTGGGAATACTATATTATTAGTTTTCTACTTTGTAAAATAACGCACAGTGGTCATTATCATACATATTTGCCATGTAATACTAAGTTAATCCTCATCTGTTATCTCTCTCTCCCATTTTTGGAATTGTCTTGAGTGAGTTTCCTTCATAGTATTTAGTCAGATTTGTCTCCAAAAGAAAGATACTAATTTGGTACTTGAGATACTATCTCAAATGAGATTTGCTTTGAAAATCTAACAGTTATATTAAAACAGTTAGGGAGTGTGGTTAACAGTGTTCTAAAGAGATTATAAAATACATTTTGCCATCGAAAATTCAAACTCAGCACACTTTGTGTCTTGAACTGTCTCTTGTTTTCTTCTAAATTTCGAAGTGGCTTATCTGGGCCCAAAAGAGATTATGATGACAGTCTCATAAAACTTAGGGAAATCCAAAGAGGAAAATATTATAAAATGGATGCAGTGTGAAGTTGTCCTGAGCAGGTGTCAGCTCTGTAAATATACTTCTATAACTGGCATAGCCCCCAGCTAACAGTTGAGCCACTCTCTGGGGACTGACCAGCTTGAGTGCAAAATTGGGAGAGGCTGCCGAAGGAAGGCTAATTCTTCTCTATAGTTCCGTGGGGCCTACTGCTGTGCGCTGCAGAATAGTAGAGGGCTAATGGAACAGGGGTTGTTATTTTTACCCACACAAATTATTTGGATTACCTTGTGGGAAAGTTTAAGGAGAAATTTGACGTCAAATAAATATTATGATAGATTGAAACACTCTAAAACTTGCATAAAAAAAGAATGCAAATATATTGTTTAAAAATTCCAGAAATTTGCTTTTGAATTATTGCTATATTACATATCACAAATTTAAAAAGAATCCTACAGTTTTAATACTCTAATTACTTATTATTTCATATGTACATCTATAGTTCTGTATATATATTATGAATTCAGAAGAGGTAAATGTGTTGGTGAATGTAATGGACTCAGGACATTTGTGATCCTGGGTACTAGATTTTATGAATGTAAAATAGATTCCTCCTGTTTCAGATTTAGGTTTAATTTGTATGCATGCTGTACATCAGGCTTCCCAAGTATGGAATCTATGATTGACCTTATTTAAAAAAACAAACAGTCTTGGGTTGAATTTAAAAAGCTTAAATGATAAAATTAACACAAACATAATCAAGGCATTCATTTTGGATGTCTCATATAAAAACGAATCATGATTATATATTTTCTTATCATGAAAATGAACTGCATGTGCATACATTTTAATGTCGACTTGGTATTGGTCTTTGCTTAACATATGGTTGCAAATCTTCTTTACCCATGCTACTTCTCGCATCGTTCCCAGATGCAATTTAAATGTAAGGGAGGGGACGCCTTGGTGGCTCAGTCCGTTAAGCATCCTACTTGATTTTGGCTCAGGTCATGATCTCAGGGTTGTGAGATCCAACCCTGCAATGGGCTCCATGCTCAGTGGGGAGTCTGCTTGGGATTCTCTCTCTCCCTCTGCCCTCCACCAGAGCTCGCTCTCTCTGTCTCTCTACTATAAAGAAATAAATCTTTTATAAATAAATATATAGCAAGAGAGAAGAGTTAGACTGTACAGTTCTGCTTAAACTATCTCAGAGTTCAGGAGAGATTTATGAACAAAGCCTCAAATACCAGAGCAAATCTATAATTTTGAAAGGGTGGGTATGATATAGGACTGTGTGGTATTGTCAAAAGAGATGACTTAGAATTCAGAGCACATATTCTAATCTTGCCTCAACCATTTACTTAAAATATTCTCTCAATCATGGATGGTGCCTTGGATATTGGGAAGTGTTGATCACAGTTGCTCTCTTGAAAGTCTCCTCCCCTGGAGTAGGGGGAGGAGTAGGAATACCTCTGTCACTGTATACTGATGGTTCTTTCCCTATCTACCTCTCTCTCTTTCTTTCTCTCATCTATCTATAAGTTCTCATTGTCATTATGCAAACTACTATCAAGTATATATATATATAATTATAATATTATAATATAATGATTATATTATATTATTATATAATTATATTATATAATACAATTTGTTTATTTTAGCCTCAAGTTCTCTTCTAAATTTCAGAAATACATTTTTTTAAAGATTTTATTTATTTTGGGCGCCTGGGTGGCTCAGTCGTTAAACATCTGCCTTCGGCTCAGGTCATGATCCCAGGATCCTGGGATCGAACCCCGCATCAGGCTCCCTGCTCAACGGGAAGCCTGCTTCTCCCTCTTCCACTTCCCCTGCTTGTGTTCCTGCTCTTGCTATCTCTCTCTCTGTCAAACAAATAAATAAAATCTTAAAAAAAAAGATTTTATTTATTTATTTGAGAGAGTGAGATAGAGAGAGAGCATGAGAGGGGGGATGGTCAGAGGGAGAAGAAGACTCCCTGCTCAGCAGGGCTGAGTGGGGCTCAATCCCCTGACTCTGGGATCATGACCTGAGCCAAAGGCAGACACTTAACTGACTGAGCCACCCAGGTGCCCCAGAAATTCATTTTTAAAATTTTTTTTAAAGATTTATTTATTTATTTATTTATTTTAGAGCACGTGATGTGAGAGAGGGAGAGAGAGAGAGCAAGCAAGCACCCGGGAACATGAGTGGGGGGGGGGGCAAAGGGAGAGAGAGAGAGAAAGAATCCTCAAACAGACTCCCCATTTAGCACTGAGCCCAATCGGGGCTTGACCCCACGACCCTGAGATCATGACCTGAGCTGAAATCAAGAGCTGGACTCTTAACTGACTGAGCCACCCAGGTGCCCCCCAAAATGCATTTTTAATTGCCTCCCAGTCTAATAGGACATGACAACATAAACTCAAAATTTCTATGTCAAAAACTAGACTCATCATCTATCTTCCTGCCCAAAAGTCCTTAATTCCTTTTTGTTTACTTGCCCCTGCTGTATTCCTGCTCATCAGACTCAAAAGGAAGTCTTTTTATCTACACTTTCAATTTCACCCTTCACATCTAGTAAGGTAAAAAAATCCTATTGATTCAGTTTCTAAAACCTTCGGAAATTTTGCTCTTTTGATTCCAATGTTATCCTTGTTGGGGACTTCTTTTCCTGCACTATTATAACAATTCTTTATCTGGTGTTCACATTTATAATACTGTTGCCTATGCAAATGCACCTGGCATACATTGAAAATATTAATATTTCTATGGAATAATTATGATTATATCTCTCCCCTGTCCCATAACATTCTGAATTTCCCCACTATCTCAAGATTAAAATGCAGACTTCTTAGGGCAATGCCAAACTTCCTTTCAATCTTATCTCTCACGTAAAAGCTTCTCTCTCCACCACTCTGTCTTCATCTCCTTTTACCAAATCTCCACAGATCAAAGACCACCACCTCCATGAGGTTGGACAGAAAACCACTGCAGTGAAAAACCATCTGTCTGATCTGAACCACCAGATTTTACCTTTCTTATGGCATACATCCTAATGGCCCTTGCATAATTTATAAGTCTCTCTCTGCACAGAAAGGGAAATTATTATGGAAGTCTTCCAATGGGAAGTGTCAGCTTAGCTGAATTTTGAATGGTGAGTGGAATTCAATACACAGAGACAATTGGTGAAAACACATTGGAAACAGAGCAATACTTGCAAATGCATCAGAGTGACATGCTCTGAGAGCCAAGACTAGATTTAAATGGCTTAAGTATGCGGATATTGTGAGAGGATTGTGCAGCCCTACTCGTTGCACAGAGAGGGCTTTGTTTTTTGTTTTTGTTTTTGTTTTTGTTTTTGTTTTTGTTTTTTCTATCTCTTGGTAAGAAATGTCTGCTCAGGGTGGCTAAGAGATATTTGAAAGATTTTAAATTTTGAAATCCCATAACCAATGGTTGAATTTTGGAGTAACCATCAATAGTTGTCTTTTGGAATTCCTGTACTAATGGCAATGTAAAGTGAAGGTGAACAAAATAAGAATTTAGGTATTATTTTTCTAATTACATATCACCCTTCTTCCCAGTCTCTCCACATGTTGTACATTTCCATTTCCAGGTTTTCATTCTCTCTATTCTTTAAATCTCTAATTATTAGCTATAGTATCCTATAAGAATAGTGCCTGGCAGATACAATCTAGGTTAGCTCTGTGAAGCTGTGTGTAAAATCAGGATGGTTTCCTGGACTGAATTGCTTAATGATGGAAGATCTGCTCTCACTTAGCCTTAGAATTAATTCTTCAAAACCTCATCCCAATCTCGAGTCCAGAAAGGTTTCATCTATGGGGATTACAAACTGCATAGCCTATAGAGGAGGCAATGAGAATGGCGAGGACATGTATCCAATTATTATTAATAGTCATATATGGTTGTTTACCTTCAACTCCATGTGAGATTCAAGACCATTGACAGACTAAAAGATGGATCTGCTCTTACTATATATATCTTTATAGTAATCCACAGTGTTTTTAGTCTGCACAAAAATACCTCTCATGTTTGCTCCTGAACTTTTAGCACAGAGGCTACAAAATTTCTTTTTCCAAGGTCAGTGGAATTGCACTTTTTTTTTTTTTTTTTTAAGATTTTCTTTATTTATTTGACAGAGAGACACAGCGAGAGAGGGAACACAAGCAGGGGGAGTGGGCGAGGGAGAAGCAGGCTTCCCGCTGAGCAGGGAGCCCGATGCGGGGCTGGATCCCAGGACCCTGGGATCATGACCTGAGCTGAAGGCAGATGCTTAACGACTGAGCCACCCAGGCGCCCCGGAATTGCACTTTTGAATCCCATCCTTAGACTCTTTTCTTGGTTATTTCTACTTTAATTTCATTTTTATTGTCTTGCTCTGACCTTTTTCTGTTTATATTTTGTCACGCTTTTTATATAAAGCACATATGTTTTAGAGAAGATATATAGATATATACTAGTATACGGAGATACTAGCTAGAAACACAAACGTAAAAAGTAAGAATGTTACCAATCATTCAGTTCTCTATCAGGTAAAAGACATAGGCAAATCTTTTTTTAAAGCATTAGTTTATAAATTGCAAATCTTCTAACACCAAGTTGTTATAAAATACTTCTTCAGTGTTTCTTTCTTGAAAATCCATTTCTAATCCAACAAAACTAGAAGGCAGCTATATATTCTACTTCATAATAGTTATAATCAATACCTCCGTATTCCTACAATGCTAAAATGCTATTTTAATTGTATATGTGCTTACTTTATCAAGAATGGAATCAATCTTTTAAGAAATCGATGTTTACAAAGTAGCCTTAAATGGATGAAGAAGAGTGAATGGCCCAAATATGCAGAAAAAATTGACTTTGCTTTTTTATACCAATGTTAGCACAGGAGTATGTAATGAAAAATCAATTATAACATAAAATCTCATAAAGGCATTCAAGTGTTCTCTCATCAAATGACAGTACAAAAACAAGTCTGACTGCACTAGACTCCAGTTATTTTTATTTCCTTTGGGAAAGAACAGCTATCAGAAGTGTGTAATAACAATGTAGTAAAGTTTTCTTATTGGTCACTGTGTAACATATCTGAGTTAGCAACTGCCAGAACCAGACGTGTCTGTGCAAATGGGAGGTAGGAAGAGAAAAAAAAGAAAGGTGGTAAGTAAAAGTCTGTGACATCTCTCCCAGTGGCCTTTCCCGACAAAAGCTTTTTATTGTTTCAGCATTACTGTGAGTGGTTAACAGTAAGGACAGGGAAGCCCATCATGGTTAGCCTAGTTGCCATTATACTATAAACTGATCCTCTTATATTGCCTGAAGTGGATTCTGATTGTATAAAGAATAATACAATGTAACTAATATTGGTGTATGTATATATATATATACATATCTAGGTGGTCTATATGTATGTATGTGAAAAAATATATATAAACATGTAGTGTGTGTGTGTGTGTGTGTGTGTGTAATAGATGCAAGTTCTACATAGGTTTAACTGAATGAAAACCCTACTTTGGGGATAATGGGATGCATTTTTTTTTCAGTAGTTACACAGTAATTGTAGTTGTGCCTCAAGAAGTTATAGCTATGGTAGTAGCAATGATTGCAGTAGAAATATCTGATATATTTATGCATATTTTTCTATCTTTTAGTTTTTAATATAGTTTATGTTTTCTTTTTCATGTGATTCCCAAAAGAAGTCAGTAACTACCACACAATAGGCATTCAATAAATAATTGATAAATAAACGTATGAATGAAGGACAGAATGAGTATACAAATAACCCAATGAAATAGAGAATGTAATTGTACTTATCTTGATTTTGATGATAAGAAAAACGAGCTTAGACCAAGATGAGGATTTTATGAAGGTTATGTGGCAAAATGAGTAGCAAGGCCAAAATAATATTTAGGTTTACATTCCTAGAGCATATTGCATTTGTGTTTAGATTTTCATCAATTTGTAAAACTGCCGTTTATCATTCAGGTGCACATAATTATGAACTTCTTTAGTTTTTTTCATAATCAGTATGAAGATTGGCCTTGAGCTTGGAGGAAGACACTGTGAAAGCTAAGTATTTTTCCTCCAAGTTTAGAATATTAAGAAGGGAAAAGTCAAGGCAGTATAAGGAAAACCAGCACATTGCACTAGGGAAGAAGAAGGGAAGGCTGAGGATTGCATTCCAAATATAAAGTCTAACAACATTATCTACATAAAGTGTAAGCAAAGTAAAAAGAAAAAAATGCTCAGCATAAATATACCAAATTTGAATATCCAAAATTGGTTCTTGCACCCACTTTTATGGGAGAGAGGCCAAATGGAGTTTGCAGTCAAAAATGGTTCCCATTTCCATTTACCACACGTCCTTCTTCTGTGACAAAGAGAGATTTGATAATGTAGGTGCAGCAGGTGACTAGAAGAAGCAGCTTGTCCTCAAGGCTATTTTGGAGTCAGGTGTTCTCTGCCTAGAATAACAACGTATTAATGGAGAAACCATCTTTGCAATCTTTTGTGTTTCAAATCACTCAGACTTGTCAAACTTCCAGTCCCTTTTCTGAGGACAGTGTTACAAGGCTGTCTGTTCAGGAATGAATAAATACTCTAAAGGCTTATTGACAAATGGAAGACAATGAAACTCCAGCCAAAAGCTTTAGAATCCCTTGGGAGTTGTGGGAACATTTTCTCCAAACATCGGGGAAAGATCCAAACTTCCATTATTCCTCTCATTTAAATACAACCACGCTTTTTTTTTCTTTTTTTTTTTAATTTTTTTATTGTTATGTTAATCCCCATACATTACATCATTAGTTTTAGATGTAGTGTTCCATGATTCATTGTTTGTGCATAACACCCAGTGCTCCATGCAGAACGTGCCCTCCTCAATACCCATCACCAGGCTAACCCATCCTCCCACCCCCCTCCCCTCTAGAACCCTCAGTTTGTTTTTCAGAGTCCATCGTCTCTCATGGTTCTTCTCCCCCTCCGATTTCCCCCCCTTCATTCTTCCCCTCCTGCTACATTCTTCTTCTTCTTTTTTTTTTTTTCTTTCTTAGCATATATTGCATTATTTCTTTCAGAGGTACAGATCTGAGATTCAACAGTCTTGCACAATTCACAGCGCTTACCAGAACACATACCCTCCCCAGTGTTCATCACCCAGTCACCCCATCCCTCCCACCCCACCCCCCACTCCAGCAACCCTCAGTTTGTTTCCTGAGATTAAGAATTCCTCATATCAGTGAGGTCATATGATACATGTCTTTCTCTGTTTGACTTATTTCGCTCAGCATAATACCCTCCAGTTCCATCCACGTCGTTGCAAATGGCAAGATCTTATTCCTTTTGATGGCTGCATAATATTCCATTGTATATATATACCACATCTTCTTTATCCATTCATCTGTTGATGGACATCTTGGCTCTTTCCACAGTTTGGCTATTGTGGACATTGCTGCTATAAACATCGGGGTGCACGTAGCCTTTCGGGTCCCTACTTTTTAAATTCTCAGTGAATATGTTATTTCTCTTTCTTTTGCCACAGAGGTATTACTTTCCTTATAATCCTGTTTTCTTAACCTGTAATTTATTTGGGTATTTTTTTTTCTGAATCTTCAATAGACTTTGTATTTGTTTGTTAAAATAGGCATGGCTGGTAGTGATAATGGTAGACTATGTATTTTTTTTCTTTTGATATGCCTCTGTACTTCTGAAATCATGTTATTTTTTATCAGTTATTAGGAATTGGGAGAAGATGTATACATGCCTTGACAGTCCCTTGACTACACATTAGTGAATATTTTCCTTTTACTGGTTTTTCTTTTAAATGCTATACACATCTTTTATTATAGATTCTTGAGTTTGACCCTGAAGCAAAATCGAAGAGTCTAGTGTGGATTTTATTGATTTACACTATTCTCGCTTGTTTTTAAGTCTCTGTACAGAACTCTTGTGTATCTAAAAAGAGAATAATGTGTTAGTGAAACACCATTTAATAATTGTGAAGAAGAATTCCCAGCCTGTGATACCCCAAAGGATCTCCAGTTGCTTCAATAAGTATTAGACTCTTGACATAATATTTCATTAAAAGTTTTTATGTCATGCTGCACTTTTTGGAACAAGAGAAAGGTGGCAAATCAATGATATCCAGTGATAAGGTATTAACACAACTCCAAAAAATGTTGTCAAATACTATTTTAGCCTGTAAAATTGTACTATTTTTAGTTTAGGTTTCTTCTCTTCATTTTAAAAGCTAATCTGTGTCGGGGTGCCTGGGTAGCTCAGTCTGTTAAGCGTCTGCCTTTGGTTCAGGTCCTGATCCCGGGGTCCTGGGATGGAGCCCCGTGCGGGGCTCCCTGCTCAGCTGGGAGTCTGCTTCTCCCTCTCCCTCTGCTGCCCCTCTCCTTTCTTGTGTGCTCTCTCTCTCACTCTCTCTCTCTCTCTAATAAATAAAATCTTTTTCTTTTAAGATTTTATTTATTTATTTGACAGAGAGAGACACAGCGAGAGGGGGAACACAAGCAGAGGGAGTGGGAGAGGGAGAAGCAGGCTTCCCACGGAGCAGGGAGCCCGATGCGGGGCTCGATCCTAGGACCCTGGGATCGCGACCTGAGCCGAAGGCAGACGCTTAACGAATGAGCCACCGAGGCGCCCCAATAAATAAAATCTTTAAAAAATAAAATAAAAGCTATTCTGTGTCCTTTTTTTGTGGAGAAAATTAATGGTAAAAAATGGTAAAAATTACATATGTATATATACATTCATATATATACGCATACAGATAGATAGATAGATATCAAGACTAAAATATTGACTAAATATTTTAAAGATATCAAGACTAAAATAGTAAGTTTAGACCCAGCAATTCTACTTTTAGGATTTGTTCCCATAGTCAATACTAATATACTCTTACAAATATGCAATGATTATCCTCAAGTATATTTAATGCAACATTATTTATCATAGCAAGATAATTGGAAACAGTCTATCCATTGACAGAATATTGATTAAATTAATTCCGCTACTTCTGTGTAGTGAAATACAATGCAGAAGTTAAAAAGAATGAGAGAGATGAATTGCTTGCATTTTTGCCATAAAGTTTTATTATTTTATGACCAAAACTAATTAAGAAGATAATTAATAAGTAACAGCAGAATTAGAATTAGAATGCTAAGAAGAGCCAAGAGTAACAGCCGCAGAAGCTGACCAGCTGAGTTCGTTTATAATATAAACACACTGTATCACAAACTAATTCTAGGAGGCACTACTGATATTTACAACAAGTGAATTCAAATCAAGAGGTAAAATTTTGAGACTAGATGATGTAAGGGGCAAAGAATATGCTCATAGAAGATTTCAAAGCAATTAAAAATTTCTGTATTTCAATTATTACTAATTTATTATTGAGAAAAAGTGTTAGGAGAATGTTTAATCTCTAGTTATTAGAAGTTACCTTATTTTCTACAGATTGGTTCACATACGTGAAAATGCTTGTTCTGAGTGATGACAGGAAAATCTATGGGAAGGACTAGTTATACAAGTTACAAGCCATATATCCCCATTAAAATGTTTAACTTTCATCAATGGGTTTTATTTTATTGAGTTTTTTATATGCCTCTGTTTATCAGAAAATAAACCAGCTATTGATAGTGACTATAAGGCTGGGATGAAAACATTTAGAATTGTAAATTTAAAATTTTAAGTAATTTTAAGATTATAGCCACTATACAGGATTAATAGTGCAGTGGCTAGAATACTGTCCCTTCAATTATATTATAAAATGAACACATAAGGGCACCTGGGTGGCTCAGTCAACTAAGTGTCTGACTCTTGATTTTGGCTCAGGTCATGATCTTGGGGTGTGGGATGGAGTCCCACATGGGACTCATGCTCAGCGTAGCATCTGCTTGTCCCTCTCCCTCTGCTCCTCCCCCTGCTTGCTCTTTCTCTCTGTCCCTCAAATAAATAAGTAAATAAAATCTTTTAAAAAATGAAAACATAGGGGTGCCTGGGTGGTTCAGTCATTAAGCGTCTGCCTTCAGCTCAGGTCATGATCCTTGGGTCCTGAGATCGAGCCCCGCATCGGGCTCCCTGCTCAGCGGGAAGCCTGCTTCTCCCTCTCCCTCTTCCACTCACTCTGCTTGTGTTCCCTCTCTTGCTATCTGTCTCTGTCAAATAAATAAATATAATCTTCAAAAAAAAAAAGAAAACATAATGAGTTAGATTAGAAATATACCAGTTTTCCCAGAGGAAAGGGAGTGGAGGCTAGGCTGTGAATATTTGATTATCGGTTGCTTAACTGTGTAGTAAGTTTAATGGGAAAGGTGTCAATAAGGATAGAGGAAAATTATGGTAGTGCAAACACAAGAAATGTCCACTGGAGCATGTGTTTACCCATCCATATGCAAATATTGTCTGCTTGAGAGTTTTCTCAATTCTGGATATATTGGTTTTCAGCTATCAAAATTAGCTGCTATTATCTGTAATGATTCTAGGACTACTGAGCAAACTTTTGATGAGTTACTGAACCAGGTCTATAACCCCAGGGTGAGAATACCCTATTCTGGATAATATGGGGTCTATTTAGCAGTTATAATATGAATTTTACTCTTGCAAACAAACACCTTAACCTTACTATAAGCCTTACACACTTCTTTCTAGGGAGATCTCTTAATTTAAAGTCCTTGTCTTAAAAACAATTTAAGGATTATAATTTCTAGAGATGGTAACATTTTTTTTTCATAATCACACAGCCAGTTCATGAGATAGCTGAAATTAGCATCTTGGTGCCCTACCACCCAGGAAAGTTCTTTGTTGTATCCATTCTAGTGTCCAAAGCAGACGGATTTCAGATTTCCGATAATTAAAACTCATGGGTCAAAAAAATAGGCAATAGTCTAAAATATTCTGCAGTTAGTGGATTCTCAACAATTATCTATTGTTGATGAGCATAATGAAAGTCATTCTGCCCAAGCTTATTGCAAGATTACTGTATAAGAATCATTATAATAATAAATTATAAAGTGTTAGTAATAATAAATACTAAGACAATAAACCATAAAGTGGTAGTGACTAAGGTTTATTGAACATTTTCAATGTATCTTGGCACTCGGTAATGTCATTGCATACATTAATTAGTTTAATTCCCTTAATAATATAGTGAAGTAGAATCTATTTAATCTCCAGTTTACAAAAAAAATAAATAAATAAGCTTTTAGAAAGTTTCTAGGTACTTTCTAACCAATGAAGTGGACAAAAAGATGGTTGAAATATTTATTTGCCTTCAAGAAACCTCTGCTCTATCTTCACAGCTCTAATATGCAAAATTCTATAATGCATGTCAGAAATTAACTATCACAGAAATAGTAAAATGCCTTTCAATTTCAATAACAATAATATAACACATCATTATATTTGTTCAATATATGGTATGTTTTCCAGACTATACTAACATATGTATATTTTTTTCATTGCTTTCTTTGAAAGGAGGTATCAAATTCATGGGAAATGAGTCTACTTTGGATTTATCTAAATCTTTAAATTTTATTTATTGTGTGATAACAAAAACTAAATATTGCTTTCTGAAAATTATGGCAATTGACTGAAAAGTATGAGTGCATAGGCAGAATGTGGAGATGCATTTAAACATCCAGGCTGTAAAAATTCTCTTTGATCGTAACTGTAACATATCCCTTTATCGTTATTGAAAATTGAATGTTTGGCTTGGCAAGGAACATATCTTTACTATAATTGGAACCAGTGGAACTCTAATTTGGCAAATAAGTTTCCTTATTGAGTAAAGGATCTTTTAAAATATATTGCTATTGGAACCTATAATGTGTTGATATAATTTTCAGGAGAGGTAAAGCTGATTTCTATTTTAGGGCACAAGCAGTTACTTTCCCTTTCCGAATAAAAATCTATTATGAATTATCACTCACAAAAATATTGTTACTTGATTTAGTAATGATAAAAGTATTTTTCTGATGGGTTTTTATACTTTATTTTTTTCTTTTAAATAAAGGAACCCCAAAATTAAAGAGCCACCTCAGACTTGCATTTTCTGTTTTCCTTATATTCTGTTACTTTAGGAAGCATCTTTTCTGCCTGGTGTTATGGATCATTGCATTCATTCATGCATATGTTCTTTAGTCCTACTTCCTTGGAACTGTGTCTTAGGAAATGGCAACTATACCACTCGAGCTTTTTAATATGAAGAATGCCTTAGAAATGCCATATTTCTACATTGGAAATGTTTCCAAATCATTGGAGTAAAGCCTATACAACCAGAAGTAAATATTCACACAGATATTTACCATACCAACATTCCTATGTCACTTTCCCGTAGCTCTGATTAAATAGCTAAAATTGAAAATCTTGGTTTATCCTCAGTACACAACCAATATTAGTTACACTCCTCCATATGAATACAATTTGTTGATTGACATATTGATTATTGATTCATGTATTTATTTATACCTGAATTTACTTTGGAGTTTACATTGGCAACTTATATATTGTTAGAGAAACACTGCTTGTAGAAGTGGGCCATCTCCAAATTTTAAGTGTGACTATGACTGAAGATCACCCTGGTAACTCAATTTCCCTGTTGTAACAAAACGCTCTTTGGAAAAAAAACTAAGCTCAGGTAGAGTATGTTTTCCTGATCCTGTTTTTTTGTTAGAATTACAAGACAATGAACAGAACATTGCCTGAGTCTATGCCTCTCATACTGAGTATGCAAGGCAGTATGTAAAACTAAAGAACAAAACGGCACATCTGTCTGGAATTTACTTTTCTTTGCATCACTCAAATATTTAGGGGAAATAATGCTATAGATAGTCCCGCAAATTAAAATAATAAGGAGAAGTGAAATAATTTTTCTCTTGCAGACTCTCTTGAGTTGTGCCCCAGATATTTTAGGGCCTCAAATTCACCATACCTTATTATCAGGAGTTTATCAGTCAAAAAGTTTGGGTAGCATTGGTCTAAGTGGAGAGGCATTCCTCTCATAATCTATCTAATGGAGGATGGGAAATATTATAAGATTAAAAAATAGAAATAAAGTGGATAAATTTGGTGCCTGAGAGACCAGCAACACTTAGGAAGAAAGAAACAATTTAAGACAGACCAAAAACCACAATATTTATGTTCTTGATGCCTCAGAAGCAAAGTAACTGAAGACCTATGTTTGGATTGTGATATACTAAACTGAGTTCTAGAGAGGGTGACCTGCTTCTGTTTCACTCCTACCTGGGCTGGGGCTCTTTCTTGTGCTAACAATATTATTTAATTAAGTAATTTAAAGAATCATGAAGTGATTTTCAAGTGGGAAGAACGAATTTGGGGAAAAATAATATGAATTTGTCTACAAATGAAGCAAGTTAAGTGCGTACACACATCATCTGCATAATGCATGAATTTATTGTTTTTCTTCTGTCTGTGGTCCAAAGTCAGTGGCGATAATCAGTCACATAATTGTGTATTTATGTTGCCATGAGGGTCTATCATTTATAATCTCTGCCTTTAAGGAGCTTTGTCCTAAAATACTTCAGAGTATTCTCTCGGTCAATATGAACAGTTAATTTGCCGTCTGATCAAGCAGCTGATTATTCTCCCTGCCCATAAGGGGCACAGCCTTGAAGGACAGTGTCAAGAGACATGTTAACAATGCCCAAGGATTTCCTAAGCATAATCTGTTCATTAACTTTGGTAATGTAAACATTACAAATCCAAGCTATATCACTCAGGGTTATCTTAGACATACTTATAAAACAAAGCAAGACCTAAATAATATGTCTAGCCATAACTGAGGGCTGGTATAAAAAATAAAAGTATATGTAATCCCTCTGTCATTATAAAAGATAATTTTCATTATGATGTTCAATGTTATTTATGTACAGACACTGTGTAAAAATATATGCATGTTTTTAGATGAAGAGTTTCATATGTCTAGATGATCAGAACTAAGTAAGAAATTGTATTTTCTTTTTTGTTTTGCCTGATAGGATGCTCAGTGCTAAATGTGGATTCAAACCTTGTAACCTGCTTTATCAATTTAGGGATATGCCGTTCTTTTTATCTTATTTTTGTGTCATAGCATACTTTGTTTGCCTCTGTCTTTGGGTCTTCTTTTACACTGCTTTTATTGTAAATCATCTTATATTCCTCTTGAAAATATATAGATTAAAAATAAATCAACTTAAAATAAGATCAAGGATGTAAGATGATAGAGCATTATATTCAATCAATAAACTTTATTGATCATCTCCTATGTGAAAGGCGCTGCAAGAGAATAAGGATATCATGATGAGTAAGAAATTATCCCTGACCCTGAAGAAGTAAATCCAGTTGTGTTTAGTTGTATTTATAAAACTAAATCCGGTTTTCTATGCTAGCATAACAAATCACCACACTACACATTTACTGGCTCAAAACAATATAGATTTATCATCTTAATGTTCTGTAGGTCTGTGTGTCAGCTTGACCAGTTCCTTTCCTTTGGGTCTTATAAGGCAGAAGTCAAGGCATTTGCCTTTCTGGGCTCCTATCTAAAGACTACTGGGGAGAATCCTCTTTCAGGCTTATTCAGGTTGTTGGCAGAATGAAATTCCTTGGGGCTTTAGGCCTGGGATCTTCATTACCTGCTAGCACATAAAGGGCATCTGTATGCTTAATTACATAGCTCCCTCATCTTTCAAAATGGCAAAAGTGCATAAAGCCCCTAATAGACTTCTTAACTCTCTGACTTTTCTTTCTGCTACATCTCTTCTGCTTCAGCCAGAGACAGTTCTGTTTTGAGGGCTTATGTGATTAGATTGGGCCCACCCAGGTGAGGATAATACAAGATGATCTTCATATCATAAAGTCTGTAACTTTAATCACTTCTACAAAATCCCTTTTGCCATGTAAAGTAGCATATTTACAGGACTCAAGTATTAGGGTAGGGATATGATGAGGATCCATTCTGCCTACCATACTATAATGAAAAAGAGTGTGATGTAAACAAATTAAGTTCTTTAATAAAATTATCTGAATGCTGTGTAATCACACAGAAATTAATAATTGTAATTGATCAGTATAGGAGACACTCAGAAGTATACTCAGAAAATAAAAGCAAATTATCAAAATCGATTAAAAAGTCAGTTCAGTTTTATCCACACACAACATTGTTCATCATAACAAATGGATGGTAAAACTTCTATTACTTCTGGTAATGACGCAGTATGACACGAACATATTCCTGGTTTGTGATAAAACTAAGAGAAAACATCTCTTAATCAAACTGGTGGATCTGGGCTATTTTTTGTCTTATCACAAATACTTAAGCAACTATTTCTTCTCTAGCTGATTTCCTTTGTAATTCCTCTGTTGATAAAAATTCATTTCTCAATGAATTTGGAAGTCACTTATAGCTTGGGTGAACCTGGAACTTATATCTTGTCACTCACAATCCTTTATAGCAACAGAATTAATTTATATCTGTAACTATATAAGTGAAGGGTAATTGAAATTTTTAAATATCCAGAATTGCTTGATACTCTCTGTTTTCAGGGAAAAACAGCTTATGGCACAAAGTATGTTGAGTATCCAGAAATCTATTAAACTCCTTCAACATTGTTACAAAATATGTGAAACATTTTACCAGAATTTGGTGCCTTGATAGTAAATTGGCCATACTTCATTTTTATACTGAATATTTCAGTAAACACCTCCCAATGTTTTTGATTTTTGTTTATATATATATATATATATATATATATATATATATATATATATATATATATAATTACATACACGGTATTTTAGAAGATGAAAAGGGTAACCCAGAAACCCATACAAGGATGATTCATAAATACCTGCCACTAAGGTAATAGATTCATACAATGTCTTTTTAAAGATTTTTAACAATGATTAAAGTCTTTTAACAGGATACTTGTAAAAACTTTCAATAATTAAGTGAGTTTTTGTCTTTTCCCAGTATATCAAATAATCATAAATTTATCAAGTAAAATTCATCTAACTCAAATGTCTTACTTCTTTTCATTGATATTTTATTTATTCTTAATGAAGATAAATAGATGAAAAATCATTCAATAAACTCACATGATGATGCAAAAGCTATTGTCTATTATTGCTTTTTCATTTAGGATTAGTAAATACAAATGGAATTTATTATTTATGATATACATATTAAAGATAGTTGGTAGAGTACAATGAAAATAGCCCTGGGCTTAAATCAGAAGACAGGAATTAAAATCCATCTCATTTCTGATACATTTTAACCTGTAATTTACCTCTTAAAAGAGCTGAGCATATTTCTCTATCTCCGTAAAAGAGAGGTTTAGATTAAATAATCTCTAAAGTCTTTTCATACTATAAATATTTAGAATTTTAAAATATAAGTAGTGAAATATCCAGGAAATGTATGCATAAAATAAAGACAAATTGATATCTAAAGCCTTTTTTAAGACTTCAACTATTTCTCAGTTAAAAGTGCAAGTGTTTTCCAGAAAACAATGTTTTTAGGTTGACTTGATTTACAGTCATTTTCCAAAATGGGAAATACACCACATAAAGTAATTGTTTTTAATGGTTATTATACTTTAGCTTGTAACCACCTGATAATGTGACTTTTTCTCCCTATCTTTCTGCTTCTTTCAAATTAGATGCTTTATCTTAATGGGATTTTTTTTTCTTCCTGTGTTTTCAGTAGATGAACATCTCTTTGTATTTATAACCACTGAACATCATCAGATTCATTTGAGGGTTAGGCTGCCTGATAGCTCTCTCTTTCTAGATAACATGGGGAAACAGAAAAAGCAAAAACAAAACAAAAACATTTTTTGGGAGGCGTTTACTGAAATATTCAGTATAAAAATGAAGTATGGCCAATTTACTATCAAGGCACCAAATTCTGGTAAAATATTTCACATATTTTATAACAATGTTGAAAGAGTTCAATAGATTTCTGGGTACTCATCATACTTGGTACATATTATACAATGTGCCCTAAGTAAAGAAAAAATGAGTGCGAATCCATCACTTTTTAAATTGTGGGTTTACAGAATGCAGATCACTGAGCAACCACAGTAAGAATGGAAGAAAAACAAAATTACCACAATATTGATTCCATGCTATTCTTTAGAAGGGAGAATATTCTGACTGGTTTAGTAGTAAGATCTATCTAACTCCATGTCTCACCCTAATATCTCTGTAAGATCATGAGCAGTCACCCTGGAGATTTGTGTGGTTGTTCTCTCTACCAAAAGTAGCTAGAGCCATATTTCAAAACATTCTGAAATATCATAACTTATCAGTGAATTTTTCTAAGCTTTTTGAAAATGAATATACACCCCTTCAGGATATACTAACTTTGGGGAAGGGAGATTGGTAAAGTTATTGCCCACCTTATGATGGAATGCTTCCTTTCATTTTAATGTGAGATTTTGTAAATACTCAAGGAGTGTCCTCAACTTAACGATGGAGCAAATGTGAATAAATAAAATTTATGTAACATTATTTAATATTCTTCAGGCTTAATTTCTTTTAGGCTTTTTGTTTTTTCCTCTCTGAAGTGCTTAAACTAAGTCTCTTGTCAAATGCTAGATCCTTCTGCAAAATTTTGGTAATTGTGTATATCTTGAAACAATTATCATTTTTAGTATTTTTTTAATTGGAATGTAGAGGACAAATCTCTATGTATTAGTCTAGGGAAAATAAAATCATTTTTTACAAGATAAAGAAATACTATTTCAGTTTATTTTTCTTTTTGCTATAGCTCTTGTAGGGGAATCCCCAAACTATTGTTGAATTTTCAGGTTGTGATTCTTCATTTTGATGTGGAAGGAATAAACACATGGAATCCCATGTCAGCCACTCTTGGCTATGCTACTTAAATTCTAACTTTTATAATGAGATCAATAATACCCCTTCACAGATGTCTTAGGTGGTTTGAGCTGCTATAACAAAAATTGCTTTAGACTTGGTGGTTAAATAATAAACATTTATTTCTCACAGGTCTAGAGACTTGAAGTCTGAGATCAGGGTGCCAGCATGATTGGGTTCTTGATGAAGGCTGTCTTGCTGATTTACAGACAACTGCCTTATTTCTGCCTTTATATTGGCAGGGAGAGAGATCATCTCTCTCATATTTCTTCTTATAAGGACACTAAATCTCATACATGAGGACTCTACCCTCATGACCTGATTACCTCCCGAAGGCCCCACTTCCTACTATCAACCAACGTGTACATTCTGGGGAGACATAGGCATTCTTTCCATAGCAACAGGGTTCTTATTCTTATTTGCTTTATATTTTGATTTATGTGTATCATTTTTGAGAAATCATTCACTCAACAAACATTAAATGAACATTTTAATATCAGCAAGAACATCTAGATTACAAAAGTGGGTAGCATTGGCCACTATCTAGGTAGCCACTTATTCTTTCATGTAGCAATTGATGTGACATTAATTTATATATATGCATAGTAGCTTCATTTAGTGTTCCTTACTCATGTAACATTAAACATTAAATACCTATATATTTTAGGTATTGAGGATCAACTGAAAACAAAAGAATTTTGTGGAATTTTGGAGAGAGAACCAAAAAGTCAAATAAATATATGTATAATGTCAGGTGATTAAAAATAAAAGACATTAAAAAGAATACTTTGCCATATATCTCTAGATTTCATAAGATTTTGTTGGATAGCAACCAGCCCTAATTGAAACAAAATTTTTTAAAGTGAGTTTCTCTCTTATATTATATGTTATCTGTGGGCCATTATGGGTCAGCTTCAGCTCTGGGCTTGTGTCTTCATTCTGGGATCCAGGCCAGATTATATGGGTTTTATGACCAATTTTGGAGATTTGGGCTTTCATTTCAAGAGAGGAAGACATTGGAAGGTTTTGAGCAAAGGAATGGCATAATTCACTGTGTATTTTTAAAAAGATCTCTCTGTTTCTATGTGGCAAGGGTACGATCAGGAAGAACTGAAGGCTCACAGTAGAGTATAGATGAAAAAACGTAGTTTGTACTAGGATAGTAGCACTGAAAGAGAGGAGAAACAAGTGGTCTGATTTTAGAGAAATCGAAGGCAGATCTGAAAGATGTGCTGATAGATTTGTACGTGAGGGTGAGACAAAAATGCATTAAGATAGCTCTAGAGTATCTTTCACTTGAGCAATTGAAAATATAGTGGTGCCTTTTATTGAGATAGCTTTTAATATGACTTATATAAAATTGTGATAAGTGATTTATTTTTTTCCCCGGGCCTTTGAATTTCTGACAACATAAGCACTAAATTAGTTAAAGTAATTAGCAATTACTCTAAAGTTATATGTGCATGGAAGCTTAGGATAAGATCCAGTCAAGTCAGTAAAAATGATAACCCGTTGAACAAATATTTACTATAGAAAACAATAAACAAAGCCACTTAGGTAATCCACATGTGCACCTCACAGTATTGTGATTAAGTGGCTCCAAGATGGATTAATTTAATGGCTCCTTCCAATCTCTTCATCTGTATTAGTTTTCTGTGACTGCTACACCAAATTACTACAAATTTGGTGGCTTAAAGCAAAACAAAATTATCCTTTTACAGTTCCAGGGGCCAGAAGTTTGAAATCAGTTTCACTGGACGAAATGGAAGTACCTGCAAGGCCACCTTCCCTTCTGATATAATAGAGAATTTGTTTCCTTCCTATTTCGAGATTCTAGAGCTGTATTCCTTGGCCCATGGTCCCTTCCTCCATTTCAAAGCCAACAGTGTAACGTCTTCAAAACTCTCTCTGCTTGCCTCATGTTACATTCTCCTCTCTGTGGTAAAATCTCCTTCTGCCTCCCTCTTATAAGGAAATTTGTGATTACATTGATGGTCCAACTGAGATAATCAGGATCATCTCTCCATTTCAATATCCTTAATTTAGTCCCCTTTGCAAAGTTTCTTTCATCATATAAAAGGTAGCGATCAAAGGTTGCACGCGGTGAGGCCGTTGAGGTCTTCTGGAGCCATCATTCAGCCTACCACACGATCTCTCCTTGCCTCCCTCCGTCGCGTGGCACCATCCTCAGCGGCCATCCACTGTGGCTCCGTGGCGGCGGCATATTTTAGGAAGCGCATGGAGATGCCAGTTCAGTGGAAGAAAAACAAAGGCCCACCTGTGTATGTGTCTCTATATATCAGCAAGGAAACCTTTCTCTAGAGTCCCCCGAGAAGCTTTTCTTCACAACTGAAGAGAAATCTCACTACATGCTCATTCCTAAATAAATGATTAAATAGGGGCAATTAATGCAGATCTCCTGAACAACTGCATTTGTTATAAAAATAGAAGGTCAGGGCGCCTGGGTGGCTCAGATGGTTAAGCGTCTGCCTTCGGCTCAGGTCATGATCCCAGGGTCCTGGGATTGAGCCCCACATCGGGCTCCTGGCTCAGCGAGGAGCCTGCTTCTCCCTCTGCCTCTCTCCCTGCTCGTGCTTTCTCTCTCTCTCTCTGTATCTCTGTGTCTCAAATGAATAAATAAAAATCTTAAAAAAATATATATAAAAATAGCAGGTCAGACTGTCAGTACTATCAATATTAGGTAAACAACCAACACTTCTCTTACATTTCTCTAGCATTAACTTATCATTTCTATACCAAGAGAGTTTATTTCATATGCAGAAGTATCTGTATTGTGTGCATATGATTTCCTTTGTTGAGATAATTTACATAACATTTAATTATGATAGTAGCTAACACTAAGTCCTCTAATAACACTGACCCTCATGACTTTGACCCTTATTCATTATATTTCGGCATCTGTAGAATGATACCTTTTGGGTTTTTTTTTTACTCTAAACTTAATGTATGTCAGATATTATAAATGCAACCTAAATATGTTTTAAAATAACACACCTCCCTATGGTCTTATTGTTTAAAACCAAGGATAAACAAGAGTATTAGAAAGATTAGTCCAATGTAAGAGTCAATAATATAATTTCTTATTTTCTTAGTCCATTTATATATTATAATGTATATTAGTGGAATCTGTCATTTTTAAACACTGAAGAAAGGGAAAGAGAAGCTTTCCAAAATTAACCTGCACTGTGATGTGACTACAGCTTTTATGTGTAGTACTGTAATCCTGAAGGCAAATGTCTGACATTCTCTTTCCTAAGTTGGAACCTGATTTATGGGTTTACGTCTGCATCAGTGCCTCCTTTAGGTCGTTGCAGTTTGAAGAAGAGTAAACCAGCCAGCTTGAGATTGTCATTGTTAACAGTTCTGGAAGAGTAATAACCAGCCTGTCATACAAAGGAGACGAGATAGATGAGGTATGGGGGGAAGGAAAATCCTGACTTCTATTGGATAAATTAACAGTATTTTGGATGCTTTTATGGCATGTAATTTGCTGCTAGCAGCAACTAGCAATCAATATTTACTGTTGTCCTCCCACACTTTTGGTGAGGCTCCTAGACTGGATCTGAATATTCCAAGTTCAGTATCGTATCATGGTCATCCTATATTGAGAAAAGAAAATTTTACCAATAGCCCTTGTCTTGCAATTTTAATAAGTGACAACGTATTAAGCAAAGTTCAAATTGACTAGAATCCACACTTGTATTTCACTGAAATAAATGATGACATGAAAATTTCACTGTAATCAACCACATTGACCCTACCCTTCCCAACACCCACACATACATCATAAGAGGTCCTCTTTCTCTAAATACTCCCTTGCATTTCATCTGCACCTTTCTTCCCACCCATTGCACTCTTCTCTCCATTACAATTCATTTTATGCGTATCTTATTTCCCTTATTTTATTCAAAACTCCATATGTATATAAAGAGCACGAAACAGATACTTTAAAGCACCTACTGAATAAAAGTTCCAAATGACATTGTAGAATTTCCCATTTGGTCCCATTTTTACAATTAACTCTTGTGATGAATAAAGCACATATGCCTTCTACATTAGAAGTCAATTCCTTTTTTTCTCTTTTCTTCCATTTTCCCCCCTAACTGAAGGCCAGGTGTGGTATTAGAATTAAAGGATTGGGGGAAAGTAACACTGCCAGGTTATTACCTCCACTACCTCCACTTAGTCTTCAGATTTCAAAAATAAAAATGTAAATTTCTCATTATTGTGACTATAATGGGAGAAATTATTTATACCATCCTGATGTTAGACAGTCTTATCAATGTGAGCAAGGTTCTTGTCTGTGTTCTCATCTTGATATCTTCAACACCTAAATTAGATCCTGCTCTGTGGTTCACGTTCAGTAGGTGTGTATTGAATGGAAACATAAGTTATGAAAATATAAAAGATGAGTTGTGGTTATTTTTTTAAAGTAGAGGGGCATGTCACATAGATCCTATAAATAAATATACATAAATAAAGTAATATTATAACTAGATTGTTAGTATCTACCCAAACTATATATGAACCTACCTCATTTCTGGGGGTTTTGGGCTTTATGGGCATGAACTCTGTTAAAAGAAAAACTGAAATATATTAACATTTTTAAGAGTTTATTTGAGCAAAAATCAGAACCAGGCAGCACCAAGCCAGAAGTAGTTAGGAATGTTCCATAGACAGGAGCTCTGGAAGAGACGTTTATAGAGAAAAGGGGAAAGCAAAGCAAGAAAATCGTTTATTGGCTAGATGAAAGCTAGTTAATTGTTTGTGATTGGCTATCCTCAGATTTTAATTTAGTAATCACGAGGTATTTACAGGCTTAGATTTTGGTTTGCTTACATAGCAACGCAGGATTAGAGCTACCTTGTCTGAAAGTCTCCTTGATTAATTAAACAGCTCTTAAATTAGTCCCATTCTGACAACCTTTTCTTCAAATTTGAATCTAGCTTTTGGTTTTCCAGAGACTACAAGATAGAAAAAAAAAAAAAAAAAAAAGATAACAAAAGTGTCTATCTTGATTTAGAGTAACTAAGTGAGCAATGTTTTGGTTATTCTACATCGTATATTCCCAACTGGTATATTATTGATGCCCTATTATATGGTCAGTTTCTTTGAGTACAGATGAAAGTGAGACTGGGTCTTTTCTGCTGCATATTTTCTTATAACCCAGTTTTAGTATGTCTGAAATAAACTCCTCAAGAAGAAAAAAAAAATGTTTTTAATTTCCCAGTTCTAATCTGGGCCGTTGCCATGTCTGTATTTTAGAAATTGTAAAGTAAATGAGGCAGTGATGAAGCTTTCGTGCCAGAAACGCTTTTAAATACCAAAAGCATGTCATTACTGCTGAGTTTCGTTTTTCTCCTAATTCTTTAATTAGATAGGATAAGAACTGCATCTCTTAAGCGAATTCTCCTGCTATCCTTTCCTAGCCTCCAGAAGATCTTATATTTGTATGCATCGTATATTATTTGTAATGAACTTATACAAATTGTAGACTTTGTACTTTCATCCTATCCTTGAACCAGAAGTGAGTTCTAGATTTCTGTACCCAGAAAACAAAAGCTCAATTGTGTTGCCTTTTTATTTTTGGTTCAGTAAGTTAACAGATAAGTTGATGTTTTAATTTCTGTGGAGAAAATAGAAGGAATAATCATAACATATTTGAAAATAGGCAATTGTACAATTGTTTTTAAAACTAACCCAGCAGCTAATTGAGGCATTAGATATAACTTTTTTCCTTCTAAAATAGTTTTAACAGGATAATAAAAATGACTTTTTTTCCCTTTTTTTTCCTTTTCTTTAAAATGGTTATGGAAGTTCTAAGTTAATTTTAAAAGTCTGTTTTTAAAATGATAAAGTCAAAATCAAGCCATCCACTTCCCCACCCTGAGAAAAGTGGAGGTCAATTTTTTGTTTCTGAGTCTTCTAACAGGGGTTTATCAAACTACTTAAAATGTAAAGTAATTCTTGAATTCTAGGTTAATTTATAATTATCTTCCAACCTTAAGACGATAGAATTACTCTAGTCATTGTTAACTTTGAGGCTTCGTCAGTTATTTGAACTTCTTAAAACAAATCATGGAGCATAGGCACTGGAGGGATAAAAATATTAGGTGTCAGGAGCAGAATGCCCCTTAGGAGTGAAAACTTCCTCTATTTGGCAAATACTTTGTTGGTTATTTTGGCTGAGGAATAGCCTTCAGCATATCGTACAATGATCTAGAAGTGAGAAGGAGATAACGCTTTCCTGCCTAAGCAATGCCCCTAAAATGGGATAGTTGATAGCAATTTCATTAAATAATAGAAAAAAAAAGAAATTAAAGGTGGGAGAGAGGGGGCACAGAAACCGGGCAGGAACTGGAGCCCAAATAGAAAGGATAACCAATAACAGCCTGTTCAGTGGAAGGGTGAAGACTCCACTGGGCACTATGCGGCTTCCTGTTTTTGTTTGTGTTGTTACAGTTCTCCTGGCTCCTGCTTGATGCCTGGATACCATCCCAAAGCGAGTGTAAGGCTTGAGGTTAGGCCATGTACGGAGCAGTGGTGGCACCAGTATGTGGATTTTTTTTTTTTTAAGGTGCTCTCGGGAGGGCACAGGGCCATCTAACCAGAAACAATTTTTTTCAGTGGTCTGGATGCAGAAGGAATGACATGTTAAGAGACAATTTATTTCTGCTATGGTTGTGTAGGTTTTATTGTGCAGAAACACTCAACTGAGCCATTAAGTTATTTCTGGAAGTCAGTTTGGGCCTACTCACCAAAGGTATTCCAACACCCACATGGGATGTATGTGCTAACATGGCCCTGATCTTGTCAATTCCTACCTTAGACCCAAAATGGGAATTTTAAGGGCTTGAACCATAAGACATTTGGTGCTCAATTAACAATTAATGAGCTCCTTGACTACAGCACTAGGTTGGTGGTCTGGGTAAAACATATTTGACATAATAATGTTCTCTGTTTTCTCTTGTCAATCTCTCTCCACCTCTCTTTGTCCATAGCTAGGTAGCTAGATATTGATATAGATAGTATGATATATATATTTAGATTCCACATGTAAGAGAGTTCATACAATATTTGTCTTTCTCTGTCTGGTGTATTTTACCCAAAATGCCCTCGAGTGCATAATGCCCTCGAGGTCCTTCCATGTTGTTGCAAATGGCGGTAATTCATTCTTGTTTGTGGCAGAATTTCGCATTATCAGGTAAACACCCGGACGTAGAAATACTGGATTATATGATAGCTTTATGTTTAACTTTTTGAGGAAACTCAAAAGTTGTTTTCTATAAGGACTACATCAATTTATTCTTAGACATTTTTTTTTTTTTTTGGTGCAGTTGTGAATGGGATTGTTTTCTTAATTTATCTTTTCTGCATCTATTAAGATGATCATATGTTTTTGTCCTTCATTTTGTTGGTGTATTACATTGACTGATTTATGAATGTTGAATCATCCTTACATCACATCACAGGAATAAATCCCACCTGATAATGGTGTATGATCATTTTAATGTGTTGTTGAATTTGTTTGCTAATATTTTGTTGAGTTTTTTTGCATTTGTGTTCATCAGGGATATTGGCCTCTCGTTTTCTTTTTTCCTGGCATCCTTTTTTGGTTTTGGAATCAGGATAATGCTGGCCTCATAAAATGATCTTGGAAGAATTTCCTCCTCTTATATTTTTTGGAAGGCTTTGAGAAGGATTGGTTTGAAATATTCTTTGAATGTTTGGTAGGATTCACCAATGAAGCCATCTGGTCCTGGACTATTATTTGTCAGGAGATTTTTGATTACTGATTCAATCTTCTTCCTAGTAATTGGTCTGTACAGATTTTCTTTTTCATCATGATTCAGTCTTGGTAGGTTGTATGTTTCTAGGAATTTATTCATCTAAGCTGTCCAAATTATTAGTGTGTAATTGTTGATAGTATTCACTTAATGGTCTTTTGTATTTCTGTGGTATCAGTTGTTAACATCTCATTTATTTCAGATTTATTTATCTGAGTTTTCTTTTTTCTTGATGAGTCTAGCTAAAGGTTTGCCAATTTTGTTTGTTTTTTGAAAGAAGCTAAATATGTTTAAATAATAAGCATATAGCTCCATTTTTCAATTTATCAATTTTAACAAAATCCTTTGACTCACACCTGTGAAAAATACCTTCTGTGCAATTATATTATTCTACCAGCCTTCCTCACTCCTCTCAGTATTTGATAGAGATATATTTTTTCTATTTATTCTTTTAGTTACTTGTGCATATTTATATGACTCATTTGGACTTTGGTTTCATGAATCATCAATGTGTGCAGCTATTGAGAACCTTTATTATATTAAATGAGAATACAGGTGTTCTTACTGACACCTCTGTCTTTACTTACTACCCTGTTTCCTGAAAGATCTAACTTTGATTTTATATTTTCAGACTTGTTAAACTTATATTCTGTTTCCCTACCATGTTTGAGTCATAAGTACTTTTTTTATGGGTTGATCCTAACCATTAGAACAAACACTCACTGGGCGCCTGGGTAGCTCTGTTGATTAAGCATCTGACTCTTGATTTCACCTCAGGTCATGATCTCAGGGTTATGGAATTGAGCCCTGCATTAGGCTCTGCACTGGGCATAGATTCTCTCTCTACTTCTGACCCTCCCTAGCCCTCCCTCTTAAAAAAACAACAACAACAACAAAAAATAACACTCATAGTAGTATGATTCTGTGAACAGTTAGCTGCAGTAGTGGGTAGGATATGTATTCTTTTCTGCAGCTTCAAGTCTGAGAACTTTTTGTATCAGGGTTTTTTAAAAAACAGTAGAGGCATCACTTTTGTCTCTCTATGCTTTAAGACTTGTATAGGGATTTCTTTATCATCAGGTGCACACACAGGTCCAAATTGAAAGGCATAATTTCATGTTTATACAGATTAAAAACATTTAAATATATCTTAGACAAACACACACACATACACACACACACACACACACACACACACACACAAATGCCATGTGCCAGGCTCTTTCTAAGTATATAGAAACAAATTTAATTAACAAGTTTAATCTTCTCCATAATCCTCTTAAAGCTGGTACCTATTATTATGCTTATTTTATTTATGAGGATGTTGTGACCAGAAAATGGTATGAAACATGTCCAATGTTATACAACTCATGGGTTAGTAATGGCACTGAGATTCAAGACTAGGAGTCCTGTCCTAAATATTGTGATTTGTTAATTATCATGTAGTGTTTCTATAAGAAGAGTTAAATTTAGATTCATGTTAAGATGTTATTTATGGGTATTTCATCATAAAGAATGAAATTCAAGTGGAGGTTATGTTTTCTTACATTAATACAAGTTATGTTTTCTTATGTTAATACAAGGGAAAATAAAATGCAATCATTTTGCAAATATTTTCTTTGTACACTTTTAATGTCTTTATTCCTTCATGTGAAAACAGATATATTGTCTTTTTTGCTAAGTCTGAGTTTTAAAACATTAATTTTGTATAGCATCACATAGACTAGATACAAACAAGTATAGTTCAGAACTGTTATTTACATTTTAATTTGAGAGCCTGTTTCAAGAGATAGTTAGAGTTAATAACTGACAAAAACCTTTATTACCATTATTAGCCCAATTAAAAGTAAATTCTTAGTTCCAATAAGTAGTTAAAATTAAACATTAATAGCCTTCATATCATGCTCAAAATAACAATTGAAATTGAACATTAATACCATTTGAAGTACTGTCCAAAATGGAGCTCTTATATAGCCCATATTCAGATTATGTTGTAAACCATGTATGAATGTGGTATGCAGAATTCTAAGATAAACCTGAGTGCCCTACATCTTTGTATAATCACACACTCCTTGAGTGTGAGCTGAGCCTGAGACTGCTTCAATCCACACAAATTGGCAAAGTGGAGATATATTTTAGATGTAATTAAGTCCCTAATCAGTTGGCTTTAAATTAACCCAAAGGGAGTGGTGCCTGGGTGGTTCAGTCAGTAAGTGTCCAACTCTTGATTTTGGCTCAGGTCATGATCTCAGGATTGTGAGATCAAGCCCTGCATCAGGCTCCATGCTCAGCGGGGAGTCTGCTTGATATTCTTTCTCTCTCCCTCTCCCTCTGCCCCTTCCCTTGCTCATGTGCTTTCTCTCTCTCTCTCAAATAAATAAATAAGTAAATCTTAAAAAAAAAAAAAATTAGTTAACCCAAAAGGAGATTATTATGGCTGGACCTGACCTGATCAGGTAGGATCTTTAAAAGGGACCAAGAGGTGAGAGACCAAAAGCAGCAAACACTTGTCCTCTCTCCTGCTGGCCTCGGAGAAGAAAGTTTCCATGAGTTGTACAGCTGCAAAGAATGAATTCTTCTGACGACCACAGGAGACTGGAGAAAAGGCCCTGACCTCAGATGAGACTGCAATCCCAGCCAACACTTGCGCACACCCTTTTGAGACCCTAAGCAAGAGAGTCCAACTAAACCATCCCTGTATTTCTGACCCACAGGAACTATAACATAATAAATAAGTATCATTTTATGCTGCCATGCTCATGGTAATTTTTTATAGAGCAATAAAAAACTAATACAGTGAACTATCTCTTAGGAAAAAAATTAGAGTATTTTTTAATAAAACAGTTTTTCTACGTTGATAATGTTTTGTCGCATATACATGGACACACAAATACGTGCACACATGCATACAAGTCTAAAACATCTAATTCCTCAGAATTTGTAGAAAAAAATCCAGTTTCAATCAATAATTATATGTTAATAGTTCTAATAATCATAGAATGTCGGAGTTAAAGAGCTGAGAGTATGTCTAAACTATTTGTTTTTCTGTTAAGGAATAAGAACTGCAAAAAAAGGCGAAGTGCTTGCCCTGGTTCACATAAGCCTGCAAAACAGTGGCTGGGACAAGAACCCAGCCTGTGTACCCAGAAACAGACCAATCTACTTCTGGTACAAGTTATTTGTGGAATCTAGTCAAACTGCACCAAACCAATACAGAATGGCAGATAACTTATCTTTATTATGTGTAGAAATGAGATTGTGTAATCTTGCAATGAATAGGATTGAAAGGGTTTTACTTCACAATGTACACAAACCTAAAGATATTAGGTCAATCAGCTGAATGTTTTTATGTCATATGGCAGTTCTCAATGATTAACTGTACATTTGACACCAAAGAGACAGTTTAAATCTCAGCTGTGCCAATTGAAACCTGATTTCTATCTTCAGATGAATAGATTGCAGTGCTTGAATGAGTCAAAAAGATTATACTATAGTGAAACTAATTCACGGAAGAAAGGCACAGTACCAGTAGACACTTAAAAAGATGCTCAGACCTTACCAATAATTGAATAAGTGCAAATAATGATAAGAAAAACATTACTTTCACTTTTCATTATTCAACAAGTATTTATTGAGTGCTTATTGTGTGTGAGGCACTTTGTTTTGTTTCTGAGAATAAAGAGCAAAAACATCATTCTTGCCTTCATGGATGTATTATTCCAGCATTAGATATGGACACTGAACAACAACCGATCACACAAATAAGCTTAAAATTGAATCCATAGTAAGTCCCATGGAGGAAAGGACCAGTGGGCTATGAATACATATATCACAGCATCTAACCCAGTCTTTTTCTTTTCCTGTGTAATATGAGATAAAACCTTTATTTTGTTTTATTAAAATTCTTTTTAAATGAAAAAAATATTGAGGTATAGTTGATATATAACATTAGTTTCAGGTGATTTGATATTTGTATATAGTGCAAAATGATTACCATATTAAGCCTGGTTAACATTTGTCACCATACCAATTTACAAATATATTTTTATTGTGATGAGAACTGTTAAGAATTACCCTCTGAGTAACAGCTTTCAAATGTGCAGTACAATTATTATTAACCATACTCATGGTGCTTTACATTACATCCCCATGATGTAATGTATTTATTTTTATTTTATTTTATTTTATTTTATTTTATTTTATTTTTACCACTGAAAGTTTGTACTTCTTCACTCTCATCACCCTTTTTGTTGATGCACCAGCCTCTTCCCTTCTGGCAACCACTGATCTATACTCTGTATCTCTGAGTTTTGTTTTTGTTTTGTTTTGTTTTCTAGATTCCACATATAAGTGAGATCATACAGTATTTGTCTTTCTCTGTCTGAATCATTTCACTCAGCATGGCAAGCTTTCATTTTCTTAATGTTTGAGTAGTATTATATATGTTTTCTAATATACATATAAAATATATGTTGATATACCACATCATTATTCATCCTTCAAAGGACACTTAGGTTATTTCCATATCTCAGCTACTGTAAATAATGCTATGATGAATATAGGGGTGCTTATATCTTTGTAAGTTAGTATTTTCATTTTTTTAGATATATACACAGAAGTGATCTTATGGTAGTTCTATTTTTAATTTTTTAAAAGAATTTCTATACTGTTTTCCACTGTGGCTCCACCAATTTACATTCCCACCAACAGCGCAAGAGGGCTCCCTGTTTTCCACATCCCTGCAAATACTTGTTTTTTCTTGTCTTTTTGATAACAGCCATTCTAACAGATGCGATGTGATATTTCATTGTTGTTTTGATTTACATTTTCAGGATGATTAGTGATGTTTAGCATTTTTTATGTGTCTCTTGGCCATCTATGTGTCTCCTTTGGAAAACGTCTATTCAAATCCTCTGCCCATTTCTTGATCAATTGTTTTTTTCTTTTGTTTTTTACTATTGAGTTGTCTGAGGATTTTTTAATGTATTTTGGATATTAACGCTTTATCAGATATATGATTTGCAAATATTTTTTTCCCATTCAGTAGGTTGCCTTTTCATTTTGTTGCTGGTTTCCTTTGCTATGTAGAAGCCTTTTAGTTTGATATTGTCCCACCTGTTTATTTTTGATTTTGTTGCCTTTTTAATTTATTTTTTATTTTTTCTTCATTTTTTATTATGTTATGTTAATCACCATACATTACATCATTAGTTTTTGATGTAGTGTTCCATGATTCATTGTTTGCGTATAACACCCAGTGCTCCATTTTATACGTGCCCTCTTTAATACCCATCACCAGGCTAACCCATCCCCCCACCCCCTCCCCTCTAGAATCCTCAGTTTGTTTCTCAGAATCAGATCTAAAAAGTCATCACTGAGGCTGATGTCAAGGAGCTTGCCACCTACGTTTTCTTCTAGGAGTTTTATGAGGGTGTTTCACATTTAGGTCTTTAATCCCTTTCGAGCTTATTTTTGTGAATGATGCAAGACAGTGGTCCAGTTTCATTCTTTTACATGTGGCTGCTCAGTTTTCCTAACAATATTTATTTATTTATTTATTTATTTATTTATTTACTTATTCATAAGATTTTATTTATTTTTATTTATTTGACAGAGAGAGAGCACAAACAGGGGGAGTGGCAGACAGAGGGAGAGGAAGAAGCAGACTCTCTGCTGAGCAGGAAGCCCGATGCAGGCCTCGATCCCAGGACCCTAGGATCATGACCTGAGCCCAAGGCAGCCACTTTAACTGACTGAGCCACTCAGGCACCCCCTTAACAACATTTATTGAAGAGACTGTTCTTGGGGTGCCTGGGTGATTCACTTGGTTAAGCATCCAACTCTTGATTTCAGCTCAGGTCATAATCTCAGGGTTGTGAAATTGAACCCCGCATCATCTCTGTGCTGGGCATGGAGCCTGCTTAAAATTCTCTCTCCCAGGTGCCTGGGTGGCCCAGTTGGTTAAGCTTCTGTCTCTTGGCTTTGGCTCAGGTAGTGATTTCAGGGTCCTGAGATTGAGCCCCATGTTGGGCTCTGCACTCAGCATGGAGTCTGCTAAAATTTCTCTCTGTCCCGCTCCTTCTGCCCCTTGCCCCTGACTTCCCCAGCACACTTGCTCTCTCTCTCTCTCTCAAATAAATAAATAAATCTTAAAAAAAAAGAGCTTCTCTCTCTCCCTCTTCTGCCCCTCCCACTTCTCTCTCTCTCTCTCTTGCTCACTCGCTCAAAAAAAAAAAAAAAATTGAGGAGACTTCTTTCTCCATTGTATATTTTTGGCTCCTTTGTCATAAATTAATTGACCATACATTTGTGGGTTTGTTTCTGGTCTCTCTCCTCTGTTCCATTGATCTATGTGTCTGTTTTTATTCCAATACCAAACTGTTTTGATTACTGTAGCTGTGTAATATAGTTTAAAATCAGGGAGTGTGATGCCTCCAGGTTTGTTCCTCTTTCTCAAGATTACTTTGACTATAAAATCTTCTGTGGTTCCATATAAATTTCAGGATTTTTTTTTTTACTTCTGAAAAAACTGCCTCTGGAATTTTGGTAGAGGTTATATTGAATCTGTAGTTTTATTGGGGTAGTAAGGACAGTTTAGCAATTAATTTTTCCACCCATGAGTGTGAAATATATTTCCATTTATTTGTGTTTTCTTCAGTTTCTTTATTTAATGTCATATAGCTTTCAATGTATAGTTCTTTCCCCTCTTTAGTTAAATTTTGTTCCTAAATACATAATTATTTCTGATACAATTGTGTGTGATATTTGATGGTTTTCTTTTTTTTTTTTTTTTTTAAGATTTATTTATTTATTTTAGTGGGGAGGGGCAGAGGGAGAGGGTGAGAGAGAATCTCAAGCAGACTCCTCCATTGAGCATTGGGGCTTGATCTCAGGACACAGAAATCATGACCTGAGTCGAAATCAGGAGTTAGATGCGTTACGAGGGAGGCACCCAGGCACCCCAACTTGATGTTTTCTTAAATTTATTTTTTCTTATTTTTTAAAATAATTTTAAAGGTTTTTTTTTTTTTTTTAATTATTTATTTGAGAGAGAGAGAGTGAAAGAGAGAGCATGAGTTGGGGAGAGGCGCAGAGGGGGGAGCAGACTACCCTCTGAGCAGGGAGTCCAACATGGGGCTCAGTCCCAGGACGCTGAGATCATCATCTGAGCCAAAGGCAAACATGTAACCAACTGAGCCATCCAATGCCCCTTAATATCTCTTTCGGATAGCTCATTGTTAGTGAATAAGAATGCAGCAAATATTTATTTATTTATTTATTTATTTATTTATTTATTTATTTATTTTTAAGATTTTATCCATTTATTTGACAGAGAGAGAGAGTGAGTGCACAAACAGGGGGAGAGGGAGAGGGAGAAGCAGGCTCCCCACTGAGCAGGAAGCCCAACGCAGGGCTAGATCCCAGCACCCTGGGATCATGACCTGAACCAAAGGCAGATGTTTAACTGTCTGAGCCACCCAGGTGCCCTGCAACAAGTATTTATATATTGATTTAGTACCCTGCAACTTTTCTGAATTTGTTATTAGGTCCAACAGTTTTGTGTAGAGTCTCGAAGGATTTCTATATATGAAATCATGCCATCCATATATAGTGACAGTTTACTTTTTTCCTTTCCAACTTGGATGACTTTTATTTCCTTTTTCTTGCCTAATATCTGTGTCTAGGACTTCCAGTATTATGTTGAATAAAAGTGGTGACAGTTGGCATCCTTGTTTTGTTCTTGATCTTAGAGGTAAAGCTTTCAGCTTTTACTCTTGAGTGTGATGTGAGCTGTGGGCTTGCCATATATGGCCTTTATTGTTTTGAGGTATGATCTATTTATACTCACTTTACTGAGATTTTTATCATAAATAAATGTTGGATTTTGTTAAATTCTCTTTCTGCATTTATTGAGGTGATAATATGATTTTTATTTTTCATTTTGTTATTGTAGTGTATCACATTGACTGATTTGTGAATATTTTTACCATTCTTGCATCCCTGGAATAATCCCACTTGATCGTAGTTTTTGATCCTTTTAATATATTGTTAAATTCAATTTGCTAATATTTGTTGAGGATTTTGCATCTATGTTCATCAGGGATAGCAGCCTGTAATTTTCTTTTCTTGCAGTATCCTTGTCTGATTTCGTATCAGAGTAATGCTGGTTTCATAAAATTGTTTTGAAAGAGTTACCACGTCTTCTATTTTTTTTGGAAGAGTTTGAAAAGAATAAGTATTATTAAATCTTCTTTGAATGTTTGATAGATTCCATGAGTAAAGCCATTTGGTCCTGGACTTTTGTTTGTTGGGAGGTTACTGATTCAATCTCCTTACTAGTAATTGGTCTATTCAAATTTTCTATTTCTTCATGATTCAGTCTTGGAAAATTTTATGTTTCTAGGAACTTATCCATTTCTTCTAGGTTGTCTAATTTGTTGGCCTATAGTTACTCATTGTAGTTTCTTATGATCTTTTGTGTGTCTGTAGTATTGGTTAATATCTCCTCTTTTAATTCATTTTTAGTATTTGAGCCTTCTCTTTTTTTCTTGATGAGTGTAGATAAATGTTTGTCATTCTTTTATCTTTTCAAAGAGCCAGCTCTTAGCTTTATTAATGTTTTCTATTCTCTCTCTTTTTTAATACTTTATTTATTTGTTTGTTTGTTTGTTTGTTTAGAAAGTGCAAGGAGGGAGAGGGGCAGAGGGAGAGGGAAAGAGAATCTCAAGCAGACTCCCCACTGAGTGCAGAGCCCCATCTCAGGGCTCAATCTCATGACCCTGAGGTCACAACATGAGCTGAAGTCAAGAGTCAGATGCTCAACTGATTGAGCCACTCAGGTGCCCCTCTATTCTCTTTCTAAATCTCTGTTTTATTTCTTTCCACTCTGATCTTTGTTATTTCCTTCATTCTCCTAGCTTTGGACTTCATTTGTCCTTATTTTCCTACTTCTTTTAGATGTAGTTAGATTGTTTATTTGAGATTTTTCTTGCTTCTTGTGGTAGGCATGTATTACTATGAACTTCTGTCTTAAATTGCTTTTGCTGCATCCCATAGATACTGGTGTGTCATATTGCCATTTTCATTTGTCTCAAGGTATTTTTTTTTTTAATTTCTCCTTTGATTTCTTCATTGACCTGTTCAGTTCAGTAACATGTTTTTTAATCTCCATATCTGTGAATTTTCTAGTGTTCTTGTAATTGGCTTCAAGTTTCAGGCCATTTTGGCCATAAAAAATATTTGATATGATTTCAATCTTCTGAAATTTACTGATACTTACTTGTGGCCTAACATATGATCTATCCTACAGAATGTTCCATGTGCACTTGAGAAGAATGTGCATTCTGCTGCTTTTGGATAGAATGTTCTGTATACGTCTGCTAAGTCCATCTGGTCTTCTGTGTCATTTAAGGCCCATAATTCCTTTTAAATTCCTGTCTGTCTGATCTATACATTGACATAAGTGTGGTATTAAAATCTCCTACTTACTGTATTGCTATTCATTTTTCTTTTTAGATCTGCTAACAATTGCTTTATATTTTGAGTGCTCCTGTGTTGGGTGCATATTTACAAATGTTATATCCTCATGTTGACTTGATCCCTTTATCATTATGTAATGCTCTTAATTGTCTTTTATTCAAGTCTTTGTTTTAAAGTCTATTTTGCAAGATGTCTGGGTGACTCAGGGGCTGAGTCTGACTCTTGATTTCAGCTCAGGTTATACTCTCAAGGTTGTAAGATCAAGCCCTGCTTCGGGCTCCATGATCAGTGGGGGAGTCTGCTGGGTATTCTTTCTCTCCCTTTCTTTCTACCCTTTCCCCCACTCTCTCAAATAAATAAATAAATATTTTTTTAAGTCCATTTTGCCTAAGCTACCTCTACTTTCTTTCGGTTTCTATTTACTTGGAATATATTTTTTCCAACCCTTCACTTTCATTCTGTGTGTGTCCTTAAAGCTTGAGTGAATCTCTCATAGGCAGTGTACTGATGAGTCTTGGCTTTTTTTCTTTTTTAATCATTTAATCAATCTATTTTTTATTAGAGAATTTTGTCCATTTATATTTAAAATACGTATTGATAGGTATGTAATTATTACCATTTTGTCAATTATTATTTGGCTATTTTGAATTTTGCTCTATCCTTTTCTTCTTCTCTTTTTCTCTTTCCTGGTGATGTGATAACTTTCTTTAGTGTTATGCTAAGTTCATTTAGCACTATTTTTTCTATATCCCACTATAGGTTTTTGCTTTGTGGTTACCTTGAGGCTTACAACAGCCCTATATGTAACAGTCTATTTTTAGTTAATAGAAACTTAAGTTTGAACACATTCTACATTTCTACATTTTTACATTTATGTTGTTTTTTTAAACATTTATTTGTTTATTTCAGAGTGGGGAGGGCCAAGGGAAAAGGGAAAGAGACAGTCTTAAGCAGACTCTATGTTGAGCATGGAGCCTGACGCGAGGCTGGATTCCAGGACACTGAGACCCTGACCTGAGCCAAAACCAAGAGCTGGATGCTTAACCGACTGAGCCAGCTAGGCACCCCTTACATTTATGTTTTTCTTGTCAAATTTTATACCTTTTAGTTTATGTGTCCCTTAACTAATTATTGTAGTTATATTTAATTTTGCTACCTTTGTCTTTTAACCTTCATACTAGCTTTGTAAGGTAGTGGGAAAGCAGAGATTGTGCATGCCTGCCAGTATCGTCAAGGTAGAGGGAAAGTGCAAAAATGACACCCACCAGCACCTCTGTCCCCAGGGAGACTCTCAAAACACCCCTGCCATTCTGAAAGATCCTTTAAGGTTAGAAAATGAGTCTCCTTCACCTATAGTTCAGATGTTTTTCAAACTGCTGTTTTTATGCTGGGGCTGGGCCCTGGGATGTATGGAGTCTGTATGCAAGTGCTTTTAGAGAGTATCTCAGTTCTGTATAGCTGTTTGGGTCTCCTGGATATAAGCTCCATTGGTTTTAAAGCCAGATGTTTTGGATGTTCATCTCTCCAGTGCAAGTCTTAAGGGTTGAGGTGCTTGATGTGGGGTATGAACCCTTTACCCTTCAGGGAGAAGCTCCTGGGTTTGTGAGATCCCTCCTAATTGTAGGTCACCATGCTAAGGGTGGGGTTTTTGGTGAGACCATATCTCAGCCTCTCCTACCCACCATGATGTGACCCTCTTATCGTTTCATGTCAGGGAGCTGTTCAGCTAGTTTTCAGCTCTTTTTCAGAGGAAATTTTTCCATATGTAGCAGTAGATTTGGTGTGTCCATGGGAGGAAGTGAGTTCAGGATTTTCCTAGCTTCTTGGCCCATCTACCTCCTCCATCTAACCTCATCTTGAGGTCAAAGGGGGCTTTCCTGAGTCAGTGACTTTTAAAGGTGAAATAGAAATTGATAGATTGTGTGTGTGTGTGTGTGTGTGTGTGTGTGTGTGCGCGCGCGCGCGCGTACATGAAGATGTGTGATACAAGAGAAAGTCTTGTATTTCATGCTGTGATTTTGATCTTGGGGAAATCATGCTAAAGAAGAGGTATTAATGAATGAAATGAATTGTATTATGAGCAACCTGAGTTTGTTCCAGACAGATGGAAATAAGAGAATAGATTTTGGATGAGGACATTGGATAAAGATCTTTGTGAGGCTCACCTGTGTCAGAGAATCTTTAGTTTGGGAAATGGAACAGGATTCTTGATTAGGCTTCTCACTTCCCCTACATCTACATTTCTTACAATTTTACTTTAAGGTGGTGGTTCACAACCCTGACTACAGTTGGAATCATCATATTACTTTAAAGGATTGTTGATACTCAAGCTGTACTCCACAAAGATTCTGATTTGAGTTTTGGAGTCAGTATTTTTTAAAGGCACTCAACCGATTCTAATGTATAGCCAGGTTTGAGAACCACAGCCTTTAGACCTTTCTTAGCTAACATTAGGGTAATCTATCTGTTACAGAATCTTAATATCATTTAAATTGAGAATTTCTTACAGCAGCTATCTGGAATATAATAGAATAATAAATAAGTGCCCTGAGGATTCATCTAATTCAATTCCTACATTTTATAGATGAGATTGAAGGCTCATCTAGGGTGAAAAACGTAGTTTTGTTTCCATTTGTTAAAACTTTAAATCATAGTCCACATATGAAAGTTAATATTGAGTAATTAAAACTCATTCTCAAAGAAAATAAGTCAGTAGCCACTATTAGACTGTGCTAAGTCAGTTAAGTTGATATCTGATTATATAAGTAAACTGTTATCACTTCCATTTAGAGATTCGAGAGCATTGAGTAAATTCTCTAAATTATGGAGCCAATAAGTAGTGGAGTCAGGATTCCATCCCAATTTTATGAGATTTGAAATCCATGATCTTTCTATGACTGCTTCCATGGGCTTATTTAATATCTCCTCATATACCTAACATTACCTATCAGTTAAATTAACTGATTCTTTCAACATTTCCTAAAGGGCTAATTTTGCAACTTTTTGATTATTTTAGTTGCTTAAAATCCCCATATCATTGTTATTATGTTAGCATAGAAGACTTAAAAGACTTATTCAGAAGTCTCAAAGTATTAAATGATTCTAAAATAGTTTATATCATATTTAAAAATGCAAAGGAATAATGATCCTTGTTTTAGAAAACTTCAGAATGTTCACTTAAAAAAATCTTTTGAGTCACTTTTTAAATTGTTATCCTGACCTTTAGTAAGTGTTAAACAAGTTTGTTCAAAACTTAATGAGGATGAGTTTTCATATGATAGTCATTTTAATTCAAAGTATTATGAAGGATTCAACAATTTTAGTATAAAATAGCAGAACTTGTTACATATGTATGGTTGATGACTAGCTCAGGCTAAATTTTGCACATCTATGGATTCTAAAATTGAATTTGGATTTCATCCAAATTTTTGTTTAAGTATCATAAGTAAAAGAGAATACATAGTCTAAAATGAACCATGGTTTGAATCTGCATTCTCTTCTCAGCCACCGTTTCTTTGTGAGTGGCTTCTACAAGCAATTTTAACTACTGGCTGTTAGGGAAGATGTAGAAATGGTGATAAAACAGAGTTGCGGATAGTACTGGCTACCTTACCTGTTTCATCTATTAAGTGTGTGAGATATAACAGAAAGCCTTAATTTTAAAGGATCATTCCTTCAAGATACAGTAAATGAATTCAACTGAAAAAAGAATATTGATATCAATATTTGCTTAGAATTAAAACATCTAACCTAACCATCATTTCCCACTAAAATATGTGTTTCAATGTCTGAGTAACTTCAACCACTACTATTCCTGACTTGTTTTTAATCATTTTTAGAGGTTTTTAGCAGTTTTTATAAATTCATATATACATATAACCCTTTCAGATTTTTTTCCCATTAATCAGTCCTGCATAGTGGCAGGCTGAGGGGCCATCCTAGGAAATATGGATGTCTCATTGGGCATATCCATCAAATACGGAAACAATAAAATGCTTAGCTTATAATACAGCAAAAGGACTATATCTTATCTCTTGAAGGTGAATCTATCAGAATCACCTGATTTATAACTTATTTTATGAAAAAAACCCATAGATTATTTTTATTCCCTCTAACAGCAGAATATTGCTCTTAGAGATATAAAAGCATCAAGGAATTTACTCTGCTTGAGAAAATGAGAGTGCCATAAATGAAGGAAAAACTATCAGACAAGTGTGCTAAATTTTATGTATAGCATTTGTTTTTTGTTTTTTCTGATCATTGCTTTTCAAATGTGATCCTTGAACCACCAGCATCAGTGTCATCTGGAAATTTGTTAGAAATGCATTTTTAGGCCCTACCCAGACCTACTAAATCAGAATTTCTTGGGGTTAGACCAAGAAACAGGATCTCCAGGTGACTCTGAAACACACTAAAATTTGATAACTGTAGATCTTCACTTTTAAAGTTCTATCATTTTGATTATGTGAACTTATTTTATTTTATTTAGTCTGAAATTCATGGAGACTTGCTGTGTTTTTTTTTTCTAGTTTTATTGAGATATAATTGATATATAACACTATGTAAGTTTAGGGTGCACAGCATGATTTTACCTACATATATCATGAATTTATTGTCAGGATTATCATCGCATACAGATACCAAAAAGAAAAAGTAAAAGAAAAAAAAAAAAGAATTTCACTTGTGATAGAACTCATAGGATTTATGCTTTTAAAAACTATGATATATACCACGCAGCAATGTTAACCATAGCCATCATGTTATACATTACATTCCTAGTACTTATTTTTCATATAACTGGAAATATATACCTTTTGGCCACCTCCTTTCAATTCCCCCCTTCCCTAACTCCCCCTGGGTAACCACAAGTCTGATCTCTATTTTATGAGCTTGTTGTCTTATTTTGTTTTTTAGATTATTTTTTCTTTGTCTGACTTAATTAATTATGTCTTTCTCTGACTTATTTAACTTAGCATAATGCTTCCAAGGTCCATTCATTCATGTTGTTACATATGGCAAGGTTCCCTCTTTTTTTGTGGCCAAATAATATTTCTCTCTATCTCTATCTATATCTGTCTATATCTATATATAAATATATGTATAGATATATGTCACAACTTCTTTAACCATTCATTTGTGCTTTTGTGTTTGAACACTTAAGTTGTTTCCATGTCTTGGCTATTGTAAATAATGCTTCTATGAGGATGGAGGTAGAGACATCTCTTCAACATAGTGTTTTCATCCCCTTCAGATATATTCCCAGAAGCGGAACTGCTGGATTTTATGGTAGTTTTATTTTGAATTTTTTGAGGATCCTCTATATTGTCTTCCCTAGTGGCTTCACCAATTTACATTCCTCCCAATAGTGCACAAGGGTTCCCTTTTCCCCACATTCTTGCCAACATTTTTTATGTCTTGTCTTTTTGATGCTACTCATTCAGGTGTGAGGTGGTATCTAATTGTGGTTTTGATTTGCATTTTCCTAATGATTAGTGATATTGAGCATTTTTTCATTGTATCCGTTGGCATTGCTATGTGTTTTTAGGCATCTTAGAACATGTATATATTTTCTATTTCATCCCTTTTCATCCTCTTCACTATGTTTCTGAGAATTGGGAAAAAAAATAACCTCAGATAATCAATCACTAGTGGATTTAACTAAATTTACTCTTCATTTAAAGATTTTATTTATTTTATTTGACAGAGAGAGAGACAGTGAGAGAGGGAACACAAGCAGGGGAAGTGGGAGAGGGAGAAGCAGGCTTCCTGCTGAGCAGGGAGCCCGATGTGGGGCTCGATCCCAGGACCCTGGGATCATGACCTGAGCCGAAGGCAGACACTTAACCGACTGAGCCACCCAGGCGCCCCTACTCTTCATTTAAAAAACATCTATATAATTCTGAAAGAAAAACATCCCCTGGGAAATAGGGTAAAAATAAGAAAAAAATCTGGGCTTTCCAATATGGACCTCCTGATTCACTTGACTCCCTTAGTTATGTCTGTAGAAGTGTTCCTCATAATCAACAGGTACATAACCATAAAATTTATTTATATTAAATATAGAATGTAGTTTTTATTCTCATAGTATCATAAGACACTAGATCCAGGTTTTTAAAAAACTGAATATTTGGGATAAAAGATATTGTTAGATATAGTAAACAGGAGGATTGTGGATACGATGGAATTCTCACCGTACTTCAAAAGATGGTAAGAATTTGTACAAGTGAGGATAGGAGGACATTCCTAGTAAAGGGCATAGGAATAAAGTTATGAAAGCAGCAAATCAATGTTACGATTCTTGACTGTGGCTTTTGGGGATTATTTATACTTCTCTGGAAGTTTAGTGTTTTTTGTTTTTTTTTTTTTTTTAGTATCCATCTTCTGAGTAAAGGCTTTTTCCCTTAGTTTCACACTGTATGTCCACCAGTTATACAGTGTCTGGCACAGTGTAGGTACCTAATAAATAGTTTATGATATGTAATGAAGATTAAGTTGTCATTTGGAACTAGCTTGAGTAGGACACTGATGTCCAGCTATCAGCAAAAGAGTTTAGATAGTATTCTACAGGCTTTATCAGTGAAATGATTAAAGTGATATTGTGGGAACACAGAAATAGCAGGAAGGAAGCTTAGAACAGAAAAGAGAGAAGGAGAGACCAAGAAATCACACAGGAGACTTGCAATTAACAAAGTTTTATGGGCTGGGAAAGGTCTAGGGGCAAAAGATGTCATTCATCTCTGTAATATTTCTTAAATCACCAAAATATTACATCAATTGTATTTAAAAAGCATATCTGTTTTCATGAAACAGTGCCAGCTTCTTCATTTTCCGCATTTTAAAAAAAGTCACTTAGGGGCGCCTGGGTGGTTCGGTTGGTTAAGCGGCTGCCTTTGGCTCGGGTCATGGTCCCAGGGTCCTGGGATCGAGCCCCACGTCGGGCTCCCTGCTCAGTGGAGAGTCTGCTTCTCCCTCTCCCTCTGCCTGCCTCTCTGCCTACTTGTGCTCTCTATCTATCTGTCAAATAAATAAATAAAATCTTTAAAAAAAAAAAAGTCACTTAAACTTTAGTTTATGTGGTTGATCATATACCCTTGATGTAAATTCATTATATGTCCTCACTACTAGCCAGAGTGGAGGAACAAATTAGGGAACAGTGAGAATAATGATTGAACATCCAAGGAGACATGAAGACTGAAGGAGAAAGTTATAGTAAAAACTTTTTCCATACATGAAGAGAAGATGCAAGTTTACATATATTTTCAAATGGAAAGATTGGCATAAAAATGATAATGTCTTAGAATCAGTGGTAAACCTTGCCATGATTTGAAGAAGTATATATTGTTTTGTTTATATTCTAAATGAGGAAAATGTAAGACCTAGATCAGGGATTTTAATTTTTTTAAGCAGCAAAACACACACACACACACACACACACACGTAATCTTTTTTTTTTCTAAAATGGAATCTTAATTGGAATCTTATTACTGAAGTGTACAAATCAAATAAATCCAGAAGTTACCTGATTGAAGAGGAGATGTAGTGAAGCAACACTGAGCCTCTGACTGCTGACCTCAAACTGTCCCCTCAACTTCCTGAGACATTTCATGTGTATAGGGTTCCTGGAAAGCCTGTGTTTTCATATTAAGGATATACATAGATTATTCTATCTACACTACACCAACAAAACAGAAGTCTAATATGAGGGATAAAAGGGTGTTAAAATTTACTTTGTCATACATGTTTTCTAGTCACTCCATATTTTTTAAAATTTTTATTGTTATGTTAATCACCATACATTACATCATTAGTTTTAGATGTAGTGTTCCATGATTCATTGTTTGTGCATAACACCCAGTGCTCCATGCAGAGCATGCCCTCTTTAATACCCATCACCAGGCTAACCCATCCCCCCACCCCTCTCCCCTCTAGAACCCTCAGTTTGTTTCTCAGAGTCCATCGTCTCTCATGGTTCGTCTCCCCTTCCAATTCCCGCCCCCATTCTTCCCCTCCTGCTATCTTCTTCTTCTTCTTCTTCTTTTTTTTTTTTTTAACATATTTTGGTGAGCGCTGTGAACTGTGCAAGACTGTTGAATCACAGATCTGTACCTCTAGTCACTCCATATTCGTGCCTAGGGTCTACAAGGTGATCAAAGTGCCTCTTTAAAGTACTTCTAAGGCACTTTACCTGAGTACTGGTTGCCAGAATTTCCTTGGAGAGGCATGTAGATTTCATTTAACTCCACTATGTAGGTGATTCTTTGAAGATGGGGCTAAGATACACAGAGTACAGAAATAACACCAAAGACTGTGTATTAGTTTAATCAGGAGGATAGTCCTACTGTAGGGATGGAATCTATGGTACAGTGTGAGGAAGAATATGAACTTGCTTCTCCACAGCAGTTTTAGCATTCTTCACTTGCACATCCACCATGGAACCCAGAGCTGGGCATGGTGGAGGCACTCAACAGACAGCTTGGAGTTTAATTAGATATCATATATCACTTTCTTGTGCATTACAAATGTATAGCTCTTTTTATTCCCTGATACAATATGTGTAAATATACTAATTTTTTTAAATTTAAATTTGTAGTTTACAAAAAGGACTTCATGTATATAAAATTAATGTTACTCCTCTCAATTTTAAAAATGTGGGAACATACAAGTATATTTCACCTTTAATAATATGTGGATTCCTAAAACTTTGGAGAATCAAAGTTTTATAAATCACATTAATTTAAGTAATGTCCGTTTTGGAAAAGTTAGTAAAAATTCGTGCCTGGGTGTAATTGGGTGGGAAACATACGGTGGAATACATATTATCCTACAAGTCCTGTATATGTTCACTTTTAGGATGTTATTTTAAATAATCTTATATAACATCCATTCCTGCATTTTATTATGGCTGAAAGAGAAAAAAAATCTAATAAAGCCATTAAAATAATCTGTGTTTATATTTGTTGTACAAAAATGGCCGTTTGCTGTGTATATGCTGAGACTAGCTTAAATGAAAGTTCTTGTCAAGGTTTGTCCTCAAAGTTTGTTTTAATGTGCTATGTATAAGAAATACAGACTTTTTGAGGCAGAATTTCTAGAAATCTGTCTTACAAAATTTGGCTACAAAAGATTGCTAGGGGGCACCTGGGTGGCTCAGTCATTAAGCGTCTGCCTTCAGTTCGGGTCATGATCCCAGGGTCCTGGGATCGAGTCCCGCATCGGGCTCCCTGCTCAGCGGGAAGCCTGCTTCTCCCTCTCCTCCTCCCCCTGCTTGTGTTCCCTCTCTCGCTGTGTCTCTCTCTGTCAAATAAATAAATAAAATCTTTAAAAAAAAAAATGATAGGATAACTTACTTGAATTTCAGTCATTTAGATAAATGACAATAACCTGCAAATTGACTCAATCAAACTTCATACTGGAGTGTACTTGCAGTTGTGGGCACTCATTAGACACAGGACGCATCCCCACACAAAATTTGGCTCAGGCGTCACGACTGGTGGCACACAAAACCCGGAAGGTATAACAAGATTTATTACTTGCATGTTGAGGTTTGGGGTTTTCCCTGTGTTTAAGGGAGTGAGGTCAGCGTGAAGGTTACTGCACTTGTAGGCCAGGGTGTGTGTGATTAAAGAAGCGAGCCCCTAGGCCTTTTATTCCTGCTTGTTTAGATTGGAGAAGAAGTGGGCCAGAGAGTTGGGAGGCTGCAAGCTTCTAGCCGTAAAACATCAAAAGGTGTTAGTTAGACTCTGTTTTACACTTTCTTTGCACCTTTTAAAAATGAGTAAAGCTGAAACTTATTTCTACTGAAGTTCTTGGAATTGAAATTTTCTGAAATTGGTTCTGATTTTTCATTCTGGAAAGATAAACAAGATCTCAGAAAAAGTGAGTGGAGATCTATATGTAATTATAGCAGAGGCAAATTATGAGCATGGAGATGATAGTAAGCAAACTCAAATAGCAGCACCTGTATTTTAGAACCAGGGGATTTTAGCTCCCCATTATTATTATATAAGCTAGCATGCATTGAACATTCTGTATCAGACACTCAGCTAATCAGCTTATATGATTATCTCATTCAAGCTTACAACAACCTCATATGTTAGGTCCTATGATTATTCCCAATCTACAATTGAGGAAAATTGTGCTTAGAGAAATAAAGGGATTTCTTTAAAGTGCTTGGCCAGTGAGTGGTACAGAGAGCTCAGGCTGACCTCAGAGGAGGGCTATTAATTACTGTCATTTTCTGCCTTTTGAAATTGTGAACTTTTTTGGAAGATTACCTTAGAAAAAAAATGTGAGAAACGTAGATTTACGATAAAGGTATCAGTATGCTAACCTTTGCTATTTTTTTTAAGTATACATGTCAGTGATGAAGGTTGTAATCAAATTAATTTGCTATAAAAAAAAAACTATCGGGGCGCCTGGGTGGCTCAGTCGGTTGAGCGTCTGCCTTCGGCTCAGGTCATGATCCCAGGGTCCTGGGATCGAGCCCCGCATCGGGCTAGCTCCTTGGCGGGAAGCCTGCTTCTCCCTCTCCCACTCCCCCTGCTTGTGTTCCCTCTTTCTCTGTGTCTCTCTCTGTCAAATAAATAAATAAAATCTTTAAAAAAAAAAAAAAAACTATCTAGTAGAATAAACTGTGGAAAATGCATTGCTTTAAATCTCTGGGGCTTGTGCCAAAATCCAATTTTGAAATAAAAGAAATATTTGTATTTTATACTGGCCAGTGTGTTTATAATTCAATGTGGTGGTGCTGTTGCTTTTTAAGATTTAAATAAATTACTCCAAGAGGTCAAGTTTAAATTTAAGAGTGACACTTCATGAGATATTAAACTCTGGTTCAGTTATAAAAGGAATAGGAACACAGTGAAACTAAGGCCATTGAATGGCACCAGGTTGATGGGTGGCCCTCTGGTACTTCCTTTCCATTTCTGTTCTTCCTCTTTGCCCATCTTTTAGATGTACCATGCTGAGAGAATCAAGGGCTATAGAATTTGAAACTCTTTATTCTACTATATCCTATTTGTATCTTCTTACATTATATTTAGATTCTGATTGGACTGAACTTGGTATAACTTGTGCACTCAAAGAAGAGTAGAGATAGACCTGGTGATCTGGCCAACTGTAACTTATGCAGTTCCCACCCCCAACTCTGAAAGGATAAAGCCTACTATTTAAAACCATGGGAATAATTTACTTTCTAGGCTTATGCCAGATGCAATATATGTGCGTTTTAATCAATTCAGTAGGTATGCGATATACAAGAGTGAATTTTATAGGCTTAAAATTCATACCTTTATCTACTACAACTTTCTATATTAGATTATAGAAGTACCTAGGGGCTAACACAATGAATGTGTCTGAAAATTTGTTGCTCAAATGAACTTTTTACAATAATTTTAATGACTTTGTCTTGATTTACCAAGATACTATGCATACTGAGATCTGATCATTTCTCAAATGACTGGAATTAGTTATCATTTTCACCTACATTCTCTTTTAATGAGAAAATTAGCTACTCTTTTCTTGCCTTGTCCTTGGGGGTGAGTGAAAGAGGCATCAAAGAAAGGAAGGAAAGTGCAGGATTGTGCATTTGTGCATTTGTGTCATGTAGTAGTTAATGAGCTGAACCCATGGCATTTCCCCAGGAAAATTAAATATGCAAATGAAAGCAATGGCTAAATTAAGGCCTTTCCATGTGTTTAATGTGAGATCCTCTGTAGAAATTATTTTTTAATTACTTTTTTTGTTATATTTATTTTTCACAATTTTATTCATCCAGATGCCATTGCTGCAAATCATTATTCAATAGTTTGGGCATCCCCAACAAGCCTGTGCTAAGCATTGCTATAGGGTCAGAAAGATCCAATTGAAAGGGGCAAGATAACTGGAAATTTGTTAAATGTTGGTGAAGGAACTCAGCTCTTCAGCAATGAGAGACACATGAGTCATTTATTCAAAAGTACCCCAAATTACAGTGGCCCCAAAACCCATGTGCCATATTAGTTTTGAGGTTCTCTTCTGTCATTATAATATCCTTTAGGGATCTTCTCTACTTGGGCTATGGCAAATATTCCTAAGTTATATTGTACTTCTGGCTCTAACATTTCCTAACTCCAGATTACATCTCTCTTATTTGTTAAAGGGATGCTTTTAATGCTTCGATACTAATCATCTCCTCAATTCTGGGACAACTAACCTTGACCTTGGTGCTAGCAGATGTTACTACCTTTATGTGATGTTGAAGAAGAGGGAGGGGATGCTGCCCTCCTTTTTGGCAATATGTCCCAATAATGGAATAGAATCTTACCTTAATTCTCACGAAACGATAATAAGCATAGCACTATTTATTATCAACACCAACTATAATACCATTTAAGGAATACTTAATATGTGCAGGCAAGATGATTTAATCTTCAAATAAACTTACAAGTACATTAATTCTTTTTTTTTTTTTTTTTTTTTTTTTTTTTTTTTTTTTTTTACCAAGGACAAAAAGAAGTTTCAAAGAAGTTTCAAAAATTGCCTAAAGATTTTTGCTTGAAAATAATATATTTCAGATACAGGTCCACTTCTACTCCATATGGTATCTTTGCACAAATAAGAAAAAAGGAAAAGAACTCCCTCTACTCAAGGTACTCTCATCTTTCAAAAAATTAGCAGAATATGAATATATATTTCAAAAGAAAAACATACTTCTATGTCACTGCCACCTGCAGGATAGTTGTGTTGTAATGTATACATTTATGATGGCTACAACATAAGTGATGTCTCCTTAGATGTACTGCCCTTGTAAAATCAAGAATTCTTCACAAACACACATGGCAGCACTTTTAGAATTTGAAAACAAGTGTTTGAGTTTAAAGCCTTTCTGCTTAACTGTGCCATAAACTCAGAAGTATCTAAGCAAGACATAGTCACATTGTATATATAAGTTATGTAGGTAAACTGTTAATAGTTTCTGTCCCCATCCCTGGTCACTACAATCACTCATGACTTCCAGTCCACCCTGACTACTCTTGAGGGCGTATTTACATTGTTGCTATCTAGCTCCTGAACATCATGAGGACAAAAGGAATTTTAGAAAGAGAGATGACAAAGTTAATGGAGTTACGGCAAAATGTAAATCTGGCTTCTAAGTTATTTGAAAATCTTTAAATGAAAGACCTTTTCTTTTTCCAAAACTCAGCAAAAATAGGGGAAAATAAAAAGAAAATCAAATTCCGTTCTTTCTTAAGCTACTGGCCACTCCTAACTATGACCACAGTGCTTGATGACAGAAAGGGTGTGACTGTAAACATAATATTCAGTGCGTTGGTATCTGTTTTGAATTGTCTGTGCTTCTGCCACAACCATACTAGTTAACTAACTTGAATATCAATTTAGGTCATACTAGTGCAAACCAGATTCTTTTTATAATTTTTTTAAGATTTATTTATTTATTTGAGAGAGAGCGAATGAGCTGGGGGGAGGGGCAGAGGGAGAAGCAGGCTCCCTGCTGAGCAGGGAGCCCAACGCCCAATGAGGGCAGGGGGGCCTCCATCCCAAGACCCTGGGATCATGACCGGAGCCGAAAGGCAGACACTTAACCAACTGAGCCACCCAGGTGCCCCCAGATTCTCTTTTTTAACTGAAAGAATATAAGTGGACTGATGGTCACAGGAAACTATTTGGAGAATATGTTTTTGAGATCCTATATTTAGCAACAACCTTCTGTTGCCATAGCACCACTTATGGAAGACAACCACCACCAAACAATTCAGTCATGTGTTAACTATGACCATCGTCCTCAGTGGGGATTCCTAGCACATCAGTCCATTTTCATTTCCTCCAACTCTATATGCAAAGGTTATTAATATACATTTCAAAATGCATTCTGTGTGAAATGATCAAATCTTTTTTAAATTTTATTTTATTACGTTATGTTAATCACCATACATCATTAGTTTTTGATGTTGTGTTCCATGATTCATTGTTTGTGTATAACACCCAGTCCTCCATTCAATACGTGCCGTCCTTAATACCCATCACCAGGCTAACCCATCCCCCCACCCCCCTCCCCTCTAGAACCCTCAGTTTGTTTCTCAGAGTCCATAGTCTCTCATGGTTAATCTCCCCCTCCGATTTCCCCCCTCTTCATTTTTCCCTTCCTACTATCTTCTTTTTTTTTTTTTTTTTTTTAACATATAATGTATTATTTGTTTCAGAGGTACAGGTCTATGATTCAACAGTCTTACACAATTCACAGTGCTCACCATAGCACGTACCCTCCCCAATGTCTACCACCCAGCCACCCCATCCCTCCCACCCCCCACTCCAGCAACCCTCAGTTTGTTTTCTGAGATTAAGAATTCCTCATATCAGTGAGGTCATATGATACATGTCTTTCTCTGATTGACATATTTCACTCAGCATAACACCCTCCAGTTCCATCCACGTCGTTGCAAATGGCAAGATTTCATTCCTTTTGATGGCTGCATAATATTCCAGTGTGTGTGTGTGTGTGTGTGTGTGTGTGTGTGTGTGTGTGTGTGTGTGTGTATACCACATCTTCTTTATCCATTCATCTGTTGAAGGGCATCTCGGCTCTTTCCACAGTTTGGCTATTGCGGACATTGCTGCTATGAACATTGGGGTGCATATGGCCCTTCTTTTCACTACATCTGTGTCTTTGGGGTAAATACCCAGTAGTGCAATTGCTGGGTCATAGGGTAGCTCTATTTTTAAATTTTTGAGGGACCTCCATACTGTTTTCCAAAGTGGCTGTACAAAGGCATTTCTAATGCATCAGAATTTTTGGGTTGAGCTTCAGTCAGGTTAAACATTAATTTGTATTTATCTGCTTTTTTTTCTTACCTCTAATATGCCACATCTAATAGTTTGTCACTATAAAAGTCCCAATCCCTACTATTATATTAAAGCAGTTTTCTTATTGGATTGGGGGAAAAAAGTATTAACAGCATTCACTTCTTAATATTTAAAATCTCATATACACTCCATGGTGTGATAATATGAAATCAGGGGATCTATAAACTGATGAAGCAAACTGGAACACTGGTTCTACAGCTGTAGTTGGTCTCAAAGGGCACTTTAAAACTCTCATATATGTCATAATTTCTTAGTGATGCATTCTCTTGTTATATTATGGGTACATCATCTGAAAAAGGTAAGTTCTCTGAATATCAGAATTGTAAATTAAAGGAAAACATCTGCACACAAATTGTGCCAATCATTAGAGCATTGCGGAGAAAAGACAATTTTCCAAGGGGCTTGCTCATCAAATCTTCCTGAGTGTATTTGACAGTGACATCAGGCATTTTTCATTTCTACTGAATTGAAACAGAATACTGATGGATAACATTTCAATTGCTCACCCCACAGAAGAAAGACATTTATTATAAGTTAAGATAGGAAGACTTGAAAGAATTCTCACATGACATGTGATATTCTCTCAGTTTCTTAGCCATATATTAAAATTTTAAATAGCGAAATATTTCTGTTTAGAGAAAAAGAAATGTCAGGTTATATAGCAGCTTACTTCACTTATTGGCTTTTTTAAACAGGGACTCAAATGAAAATAGGAGGTAAGTCACTATTTATGTGAGTTGCAACACTGATGGTATTTATAAAATGGAAAGCAAAATTATCATTTGAAATTATGTGTTACGAACATCACAAGAACAAAATGTAGTGTTGTCTCAAAAAATAATTATTTTCCCAACTGTTAAGAAAATAGAAATTACATGAAGAAAATAGTATAAAAAAAAAAAATGTTTAGCAGTGCATTCTTCTGTTTTCAAAATCAAAACCATTCATTCCTGGTTCTATACTCAAGAGAAATGAAAACATATGTCTACACAAAATGTTGTATATAAATGTTCATAGCAGAACTATTCACAATAGCCAAAAAGTCAAAACAACTCAAATATCCATCAGAACATAACAAGTAAATAATATGTGGCATATCCATAAAATAGAATATTATTTGGCAATAAAACAAAATGAAGCATTCATACAGGCTACAACACTGGTGAACTTTGAAAACATTACACCAAGTGAAAGAAGTCAGTCACAAAAGACCACATATCCTGTGATTCCTTTTATATAAAATGTCCAGAATAGGCAAATATAGACAGAAAGTAAAATTAGTGGTTGCCGATGGCTGGGAAAAGTTTAGGGGGAAATGATGGGTGATGACTAAGAAGATGGCCTTCTTTTGGGGGATGAAAGTACCCTAAAATTGATTGTGGTGACGGTTGTATAACTGTGAATATAACAAAACATTGAATTGTACACTTTAAATGGGTGAATTGTATGGTATGTGAATTATATCTCAATAAAGCTGTTATAAGAAATGCCCAGACAACAGACTGGAGGCAAAATCACAAAACAATCAAAAACAAAAATACAACAAAGCAAAGAAGTATTCCATACCATAAGAAACATTAGTGTTTTATCAGTATTGGATAGTATTTGCTTATTAATTTATGAGACAGCACTTAGATGCTAATTATGAATATTGCTTCATTGTTGTTTTTGTGAAGTGCAGTGTTCTTAGAAGTATTATGTTCTCAGGTGTCATCAAGAGATTCTGATTTGCTCTTTATATTTCAATTACTCTAAAATCAACAGTAGATTAAATATACCATTTGCATAACTTTCCTTGTGTTAAATACTATTTGTAACCACTAAAAAATGCCAATGCAAACTTAAAAGACATTAATTTCCTTCTAAAAACATATATAAAATTTTAAAAATTACATTTAAAGTGAACTAAATACAGAAAATATTTAAAGAGTTGAAATGTAAGTGTAGATAAATATAGCTCGTATTGCTTCCCTTAGCTTTACCCATTAAAACATTAGGCTCCAGAATTTGAATAGCTTTAGGAAAAATCTTTAAATTATAAATTTCAGCTAATTTCTCATAGGATCATAAAATAGTCTACATTCTAGCAGTATATTTAAAAGCAGACTGCATCTAAGATAGGTTGAATATGCATTAAATACCATATTCTGATACTCAAAAATAATTCCATTTAGAGTAAATTGTCATTACTGAGACTGAAATGTTTCCCAAGGAGTTGAAGATCAAATAATATATCTGGTATGGAAGTCAGGTTCTTATTTTGGTTTTTGTATGGCAGTTCTGCATTTTACATCTTATTCAAATTAGGTTTTTTCAATATCTAGCACAGCCTTCTCTGACAGATAAAAATTGCTTTGTAAAATTATAGGAAACAAAAAATATATACAACAAGGCTCATTTAGTTTGCTTTCAAACTCTTTAAAATCCAATTTGAATTTGTGTTTCCTTGACTTGAGACTCATATCCTCAACCTGAAATCCATTGCTTTATCATCTTCTATTTTTAAAAGTATGATGTAATAGGAGCACTGGATCAACATAATACATTTTTATTTCCAAACAAAGTGTTGTAAACATTTTTTAAAAGGTTTTTTAAAAAACTACAATAAGCCTCATGGATAATTTGATTAAGGAAGATAAATTTAAAACATTTCCAAAGGTATAGGTAATTACAGAACTCTTCATGGATTTATGTATGTTGCCAGACACTTATCATTATTTAAAACATATATATGCATGCACACATTTACACACATAGCAACATAAATATTACTTATATAAATATATTTATTTATATAATTAAATTACATAAATATAATTTCTATCATATTATCAGCAAAGTATTTAGCATAAATAACATGTACTTCCTCCTCTGAAAAAGTTTATATTTAGTCTTTATTCCATATTTTACTTATTCTGTCTTTTAATTCTATCACACTGCATATTTGGTTCTAGATGGCAAATTTAATGTTCACTTATATCAAATTAATCAAAATATTAAAGCAGCTTTTTATTTTTAAAAGATTATTTTTAAGAATTTAAATTTTACAGAACAAATTGAATTTAATATATTCAGAAGGTTTCTATAGAGATTGTAAGATACTTTTTTGAAACATAAAAAATAAAAAATGAGAACAGTTTATTCTCAGTGGGTTAAAAAAAAAATTGTAACCTCCTTTAAGAAGTTTTGGTTAATAAGACACTATGTATTGAACTTCCTGCAAGGCAAACTTTTTTCCATTTTGGTAAAAGCTGGTTTAAGTTGGGTTTCCATCCCTGACAGTTGAGCAGGTGGCGTTTCGCTATCAATAGAAGTTAAGAGAACTGTTCAGCACGTGGTTGTCTAGGGTTCCTGCCATGTGAGGACATAGATGGTCCTTAACTGACTATGGTTTGACTTACAATTTTTTTGAATTTTGATTGTTGAGAGTGATACACACTTAGTAGAAACTGTTCTTCAAATTTTGAACTTTGGTCTTTTCTCAGCAATCTGTGGTATGATACTTTCTTGTGATGCTGGGTAGGGGCAGTGAGCCTCAGCTCCCAGTCAGCCCCCTGATCACCAGGGCAAACAATGATACACTTACAGCCACTCTGTACCCATATAACCATTCTGTTTCATTTTCAGTGCAGTATTTAGTAAATTACATGAGATATTTAACATTTTATTATAAAATAGTCTTTGTGTTAATTGATCTTGCCCAACTATAGGCTAACGTAAGTGTTCTGAACACATTTAAGATAGGCTAGGCTAAGCATTTCAACTTAGGATATTTTCAACTTTTGATGGGTTTATTGGGCTGTAACCCCATCATAAGTCAGAGAAGATCTGCACTAGGGAGAGGATTTGAAAACAGGAAGGAGACAGATTGGGAGAAACAAGTGAAGTGTTTTAGGTAAACTGAAGAAAGGTACTGGATTGGAGAATAAAAGTGTGATCTATCTGCAGTATGTGTAAAGGAAGAGTAGAGTTGGATAAAAAAATACTTGGTAACATATTGTGACCAGCCTTGAATGTTGGAGTAAGAAACATTTAAGAGTTTTTGAGCTAGAACGAATAGTATTTCCTGACACCATATTTTTGAATCCCTATAAAAATAATATTGGTTCATATTTGCAAATTTAGAAAATTTTAAATGTGTAAAGGAGTAAATGCTACCACTTCAGGAATAATTACTATTACTAGTTTAGTATATTTTCTGACAGATTTATATATATATATATATATATATACACTTATTTGTATATATACATAATCATTATGTATGTGTGATTATTATTTTGCTTTTATATTATTCAACTAAGGTAATAAGATTCTCAGATTCTTGAAACTTCATAATTTTTCATGGTCATATAAAATGTATTCATTTTATATACTGTATTTTATTTAACCATTTTCTTATTATTGGGATTCCTGTTGTTGTCAGTTTAGAAAAAAACCTAAATGACTGTAATGAATATATTTGTGCATAAAAATTTATAATAGTTATTATTATGAGTAGAATTCTATGAAATATGTAAACAATTAAGAATCTTGATACTTATTGCCAAAACGCATTAAGAAACATTGTACCAATTTATATTCCTTTCAGCAATCCACTGAAATTACTCCTACTTATTCTTAAAGTTTAAGATAATTCTTAAACAAAGAATGCCCTGGGCAAAAACTTTCTTCATTTCCTACGTTTTGCTAATAGCTTCCAATCATTTGCTATCTGTTTCTGAAAAACCTAACCATTAAAAAAACAATAAATTACGAATCAATCCATTTATTCATAAAACTACAGTTTTAATAAGATATTAATCTACACATTTTTCATTGCTTAAATCATAGTTACTTCTTACATAATTTTGATCTTAACACCTAGTTTAAGATATCAATGTTTTTGACATACTTAGGACCTATTGTACATCTATTTTTTATTTATATTCAACCTACTACAAGAAATGTTGGCCTAAATCCATCTGTCTAATTCCTGACTACTCATGAAGACAGGAGTTATTAGTTAGTTTCATCACGAATTCGCCTGATAGTATTTTGACAGCTTCTAGAATGTTCTTTTTTTTTTTTTTTTTTTTAAGATTTTATTTATTTATTTGACAGACAGAGAGCACAAGCAGGGGGAGCAGCAGAGGGAGAGGGAGAAGCAGGCTTCCTGCCGAGCAGGGAGCCCAATGTGGGACTCGATCCCAGGACCCTGGGATCATGACCTGAGCTGAAGGCAGACACTTAACCGACTGAGCCACCCAGGCACCCCTAGAATGTTCTTAATGGTCCTAATACTCTGAATCTTTAACCCACATAAGTTATAGCAGTAACATATCTGGGTTAGTTTTTTTTTTTTTTTTTTCTAATATTAAATTACAAAACAGGACTGTTCTCACTCTGCTTTAAACTGAAGTTTCCTTTGAAGCTCAATTCAAATTTTACTCTTTGCTAAGTGTTCTCTTCCTCTTTCTACTCTCTGCTGTCCACATTCTGCCCCTACTCTTCATTCCATACATACATACACACTCCTTGATGTTATCAGTTCTCTTTTACACCAAAATCCTTCCCTCAGTTAATAACATTAACAGAATTTCTTTTGAGATATATTCTGCATAAATTAAAAGTGACGTATTTAGGTCAAAATTATCCTCATTCAGCACTCAAGGACATACAGGGTCTTTCAAAACTACCATATTTCTCAGCATCATCCACTCTCTTCACTCTCATATTTTAGAGATGGCCTTTACAACTGGCACATCACATGAAGGACCACGTTTGACACTATATTAAATAATCCATCTAATATGCATAATATTTGCAAAATTTTAGTTTCCTTATTTTAATTCTCTTTAACATTCCTTAAATGAGTGAGTTTATAATCTTGCTTAGCAACTGTGCTTTTTAAAGCACATTTAACTAGTGATTTTTAAACTTTAACTGTGTGTTTACATGCATGAGAGTGTTGATCTCATAGGGCCAAGGAAGAGGTATTACGTGAAATTTCAGTTATATTTTTATTTTTCTAGTTAATATTATTTTAATATTATATCCCAAGTTTGAAACCATCACTTCCACCAAAAATAAATTTGAATTAGAGGGGGAAAAAAAAAAGCATTTTCTATTCTATTCAATGAAGAAAACTTGGTATTTAGGGAACAGATTTTAATTGGAATAATGTAATTCTGATTTCACTTGTAATGCAAATTCTAATCACAGAATTGATTTTCTCAATGTTAATGAGCTCATCTTGATCTAGCTATCAGCTTTTGCTATATAACAAACTACCCTAATTTTTTTTTTGGCTTAAAACAAAGGTTGCCAAACTACTGCCTAAGGGCCAAATCCAAGTGTTGCCTGTTTTTTTGTCTTCATTTTGTTTTTTTTGGTTTACTACCTGTTTTTGTAAATAAGGTTTTATTGGAACATAGCCATGTCCATTTATTTGCTTATTGCCTATGGATGATTTTGTGCTACAACAACAGAGTTGAGTAGTTGTAATAGAGATTGTATAGGTCACACAGCCTAAAATATTTACTATCTGGCCCGTTATGGAAAAAAAAATTGTTTACCCGTGGCCGAAAACAACAATCACTTGTCACTTGCAATTGTATCTGTGAGCAATTTGGGCTGAGCTCAGCTGAGCAGTTCTTCTGATGGCTTTTTCTGGACTCCCTCATGTGACTGCAGTCTGCTGACCTCATTTGCATGTCTGATGGTTGGTGCTGGCTGTCATCTAAGTGGCGGGGATGACTGAGTCACATGTTTCCCTAGCCTGAGATGATTCATATTGTGGCTTTTGAAGGAAGCCCAGAAGCATCAAGAGAGGGTAAGACCCAGTGAGCAAGGAGTTTTCACAACTGTGTCTTATCACATTTCATATTCCCTCATCTACCAAAGCAAGTCACAGTGGCAGTCCTAGCATCAGTGTGCAGAGGGCGTATACAAAGTTGTGGATTAGGAAGGCGTGAACAGAGGGCCATCCATGCAAAAATCTACCGTGGTCCATTTCCTAATTTTACAGATGAGGAAAATGAGGCCCAGAGATTTAAAGTGACTTGCCCATGTTCATATAGCTAGTCAACATCTAAGTCTGTCGTTGACACAGAATCTTTTGATTTCTAGTAGCAATACATCTACTTCTTTTAATTTTTAAAATGCCCTTCAGCTCACTGCCAGTAAACAGCTATGTCGCACACAGGGATGGTACCGTACAAGAGCTGACAGCATTGTCTTGGATTTCAGACCTCAGTTTTAATCTGGGCTTCACCACTCTGTAAGTGATTTTGAACAAGTGCCTCAAATGTTATGAATACATTTCTCTATGCACGTAAAGATAACAAAGCCTACATTATAAGGATGTTTGATAAGCAAGTAAGATGAACTCTGTAAGGTATTATGAATGTACTGAATCAGTGTAAGTGTTCAAAAAAATTAGCTTCTTTAGTGTTATTATCCCATTTCATATTTCATTGCACCATTGTTTGTATCAAATATATTGTTCATTCTTTAAATTTTATCATTATTTCTTTCAAACTCCAATTTGGTTTCTCTTTAATTTCACCTTTCTGGACACTGATTTTCAGGTAACCAATTAAATGCTTTAGTATGCATGTAACAAGTAGCCTTGTCATATTAAGTAGCATTTTTTGGTCTTTAAACACATCTGTTTGCTTAAGGCACATTTTCTGGAGAGAAGACAAATTTGTCGAACTAAAGCTACATTTTTGCCTGAGCATATTCCAAGGTATCTATTGAGTTTACTAGGTTCTAGGAGGTGCATCTTATTTCTTTATGCCCAGAAGGCCAGTGTGCCTCAAGGCTCCACATCTACTTTGATACCTAGTGTGGAGACAGATCTGTTTTGTTGCTTCTACACATTTACTATGGTCTAATTGTCATTACCACTTTTTATAAAGGAGAATTGAGTTTAAGGAGTGAATTTCATTTCTTTCATATAATATTAAACCAAATCATTCACATAATTATTTAAATTCTCTGATTTGATTTTTTTAAACTCTAGAATTCACAATTACCATTATTTCAGTTGTATAATAAATATAATAGTAATATCTTTATCATAGCTCTCAGATTGGCTCAAGGTAAATGACAACTCTCAAAAACATTTTTTGAATTTGTTCCCAATTGTTTTACTTGCACTTATATTATTTTATTTTTGCATAGTTATTTTGTAATGTTCTTTCTCCACCTTTAAGTGTATATCTGATTCTAGTGCTCTCGTTTCAATACTCTACCAAGGAAACTCAGTTTCAAGTATTTGTGAATTTGACAATACTGGTCATTGAGATAATTGACATATATTATTTCAAATGACATTCAGCCTTTTTGTTTGTTTGTTTGAGAAAGCATGTGTCATGTGATGAGCTATAAGATTAATTTGCAAGCACATGCTTAGTTTCTAAGATCCTCTAGGGTGTTTTGCCTATAGGTGTTTTGATTTATTTGAACTGGTCTTTAAAAGTTAGTTTCATTTTAATAACAGAGACTTTGGCTTATTTAGAAAAATAACCATAAGTGTGCCCTAAGTAAAATAACTCCCTTGAATATGTAAGAATTAAAAAGAGCAGTAAGGAAACCACACGTAAAATTTTAGTTTCTTTCTTAAACCGCTGGCAAGGGACAAACAAGGCTATTACTATAGAGTTGTAATCATGTGCAAGATAATGCTGCTCTTAAAGGAAATTTCCAACTGCAAGGACAGCCTCCATTTTGTTAATTATCTTAATAGAAGCTCAAATGCCTTTCTTCTGTTATGAAAATCTGGAGGAATTTATAATATTCTCATATTGTACAGGGTAAATGTAGGGTGTCACCTCGTAGTGTCATATGCACACACACTAATACAAGATGCCAGTCTTAGGCATTCTTCAAGAGCTCACTCTGGATAACATGGGAGTTAGGAATCCAAAGATTTAGGCTTGCATGATAAAACCTGGGTTTATATTTAGGATTTGAGGAAGAATTTAGACTTGGAAGTTACCTCTGAAATTACCTGGCTGAGATTCTATATCTCTTGAAAAAAATGAGATTTTGAGTAGAGAAAATTCTACAAAATATCAGAGGTAGCCATTAGTAAAAGAGGGACTCAATTATGATAGGACTGTAGAATCTGACATTACGCCAAAGTGTTTTCTTGGGCTGGATAAGGTTTTAATGCCACCAAGGGATTCTCTTTATTTGGTACTGGTTCATTATCTGGACCCAACTACCCATTCACAGAATTAACAAATGAAAATGCAAGGCACCTGGTTAAATTTGAATTTCAGATAAACAGATTTTTTAATATAAATATGTCTCCATATTTGTCATATTACAACAGCTAGCCTTGAGATATATTAGAGCTGAGTATCTTGTAAAGGGAACTCATAGGAACCAAGCAGAAGATCAGGACCCAGTCTGTAAAGCTGAGATTCTGGGTGGCTTTATAATTGACTGAACAGGGGTGTTTAATGGGGGAAGCTAACATAGATCCCACTTTTTATTAATTCAGCCAAAATTATGACAGTTTAAAGGCAAGCTATAGAAAAAGGCTGTGAGTTAATTAACTGAAATAAAAATGATCACCAGATGGTATTGTGAACTTCTGACACAATTTCCAATTGGATTAGCTCAAGAACTGAACGGGGCCCATCTTAAAGGGAGAAAACAGCAGAATTTCCCACTTGGAGGGTTTCCTAAGTCTAAGGAGTCAAGAGTGGAACTGACAAAGTTGAGGCCTTTTATAAACAAGACATCATCCCTGGATTCCAGGGTATTTAGAAGTCAGCAATCAACTGATTACTACACACTGGTGAGGAGGACAAAGAATGTCAGCCCCACTATGTATCCTTACCCATAAAAAGACCAGATACTTCCAAAATCTAAAAGAATAAGCTGGACAACTGTTTTAAAGTTGTTTATCATTTTTCTATTTGTAATAATCCACTCTCCATCATACAGTAAATGATTTTAATGAATTATAAATTAAGCACAAAACATGAAACTGTGGTACATTCAGTTGTTTTCCCTATTCTTTGAATTTTTAACCACAAATTGATATTCCTAAGTGTGTGTGTGTGTAGATGTGTGTGTGTGTATGTGTGTGAGCATGTGAGAGAGAGAGAGAACAAGAAAGAGAGAGGAGAGAAGTCAACACCTTACAAAACTGAAATCACACTCAATTGCCTATCTGTATACTTTATACAAATCTGGTATAAAAAAGATTTAGATGCAGGTAAATATTCTGAAGTAAGTTTCTAGATGATTGTTTGTTGGCTTGCCAATATCATGCATAAAAAATATTGCTTACTTTATTGCTGATTTTATAAGCATTGCTAAATGAAAATGTGTGCATAAAAATACCTAGACTGCTTACATAAATTGCATCATTTCATGATGATCTAAACACATTAATAGTGGTCAATGCTGTTTGATGTATTTATAGCGAGTTACCTTATGCTCTTTTACATTTTGATATCCTACCTTCATACCTTCTCATGGTTCAGCCTGGTGAAACCACATTCATGCTGCATTTCTTGCCCTCAGGACGCCTCAGCCACCATGAGCATGCACAGGGAACTAAGTACAAGGACTACCTAAGGAGAAACTCATCAGAACCTGAGTTTTGGATGAGGCCCTTCAAGTAATATGTGTATTCCACTTAGTCCTTCTGTTCTCTCTCAACCCAACTACAACTAGTTTACGTGAGAAGAGAGATACAGGTTTACCTATTCAAGCTCTGTTAAGAACAAGAGTAGAACAGGCTGAAGCATGGCTGGTATTAAGGGAAATTGAAATCTGTGTTCTCCCTTCACTATCTCTCTTCCCCTCCCTCTCTCCCTCTCTCTTTTTCATTCTTTTCCTCTCTTTCTTCTTCTCCCTTTTCTCCTTCTTTCCTTCCCTCTATTCCTTTGCTTTCTTACACACGCAACCACACCCCCCCAACACACACACCTTTCCCTTTCTACACGTGCCTGTTTCATTACATTCTACTACAGAAAGTGTTCTTTTTTTTTTTTTTTTTAATACCATGGTGCATGTGACTGTTAGCATCTTAACATTTTAATTTTACTTTAATCAGTTAGCCAGTTACTCTTATCCTAAGTTTTCAAATCCCCAGGGGAGAATTCAGGTTGGCCTGGCTTGAGTCACTTGTTCATCTGTTGACCACTCAAGGTGATTAGGAGCTTGAATACCGGTAACTGGTCCAGGTGAGATCTCGTGGATCTTTCACAATTCTAGCAGAGAGGAGCATGAGAAGGGGGAAATTTATTTCCATACCATAGTAAACACATGTGAACCATGGTTTACAGAAATTCTGTCTACATATGGGTCCTTATGACCCAGAGCAGGAGAGAAAATAGTGTCAGGGTGTATGTTCAAAGGGATATCTAATCTCATTCTTTCCTTTCTACATCTGGCAGTCAAAAGAATCCCCATTTTTTCTGGGAACCTTTTGGTCTGTTTGTAGTGAGGACCACAAAGATAACTGAAAGTCCTCAGTCATCCTAACTGTTAGTGAGTACAAACTTTCTTGAAACAGAATGCTGTTGGGGCTAAATTGTTTTTAGCCTTTATTCATTTGCCATCTAGTGAAGATGTTAAACCACACAGACACTCACAGAGATGGCCATCAGCCTGGCAACAGTAAAAAATAGATAACGTGTTGTCCCTGAATAAGAAGTTGGCCCAAATATTAAACAAATATATTTCATTATGTAATTCATATTGTTCATCACCAAGGGAAAGATTCAAAACACTATTAAGCAAATTTTGGTAAATCAAAGCCTTATAGGTATTACTTTTGGATTTTAAATAACTGATTTTATGTTCAGTTACTTTTATTTTATATGAACCTACAAATGATTTACCAGTTTACAAAAAATATCCTTTTATAAATGATATAAATAACAATTTAGAATGGGGTAGGGTCATATATATGACTGTTTTGGCCTTGTCCGTAGACAGTATGATAATTAGTTAGAGCCTTTTTTTTTTTTTTTTTTAATTTGCTGAGACAAGATGCTTTCTTTAACATTAAGCTCTAGTGGAAACATTTTATTATCTTCAAAATAATTACATTTCTATAGCTATACAATTAGGGTAAATTTTATATTATTTAAAGTTTTATTCTCTTTCCTTTGACATTTTTCTTTTTAAAAAGCCAAATTGGTGATATTCTGCTTATAAAGTTATCATGGACTTCTTTTCTGACTGAAAAACAGTTTCTCAAAGTGAGAGAAATATTAGCCCATTTAATTTTCTGTGAAGATTACTTTGTCTTTTTAAATATATGTATAGTTCTTTTCTAAAGGAATATCCCCCTTCTTCAATGTATTTCATGTGGTTAGCCCCTCTCTTTATAGAAGTGCTCTTATGCGGCCTGATACTACCCAAACAATGCCACTCTTTGAGAGATTTTTCTTTGTCTGACAGATTGTTCTTGACCAGTTAAAGCCTCTAGCCTTTATATGTAAAACTGGGCAATGCAACTGAGTTATTATTTAACACTTTGAATTCAGACACCAGTACTATGTTTAAATCAGAAGAGAACGATTGGTTTTTAGTTATGTGTTTAAAAAAAGTTGGTTGATTACACTTTCCTGAGCTGTCAGGACCGTAAGTGAATGGTTATCCTCAATGTGTCTGAGCAGTTTGGTTGCTGCATGCCTGGTCTACTTTATGAAGAATCAGAACTCCCTCTAGTTGGCCCCGTAAGAAGAAGAACCCCAAATTCCTGGTACTATGGTGATTGATGATGGAAATGTTCTTTTCTTGACCTTAGTAAGAAGCCGCTTAAGATATGCATGTGTTCTTTTGTTCATCATCTTATGCCAAACCTTGCTTGGAGTAGTAACGGATCATCCTTTACTTTTTTGGGGTAGCAGAAAAAATGAAAATTTTCATTAAATCTAATTGTGAATCTCTGTCTCTCTGTAAGATCTACTTATTTAGAAAAAAAGAACATGCTTCAGCTCTGTGGCTAGATTTTTAAAAAATCAAACAAATTCAGGAATATATTTAATCAGCCTATTTTTAGCAAAAATATTTTAAGAAGGAAACTTGATGTCTGGACTGGTTATCTATTGCTATATAACAAATCATCCTACCAAACAGAGGTATGTGCTCATTTGTTTTCCTCATTCGTATATCTCATCATCATGGAGGTGATGGTGGTTGGTGCTTGGCTTGCTCTTATCTCATGGAAATTTAGTCAGATCATAGCAGAAACTGGTGTTACTTCAAAGACTTTTTCACTTACTTGTCTGGCAGTTGTTGATGGCTGTTGATTAGGGATTTAGCCGGAGTTTTGGGCTGGAATGTCTCCATATAACCTGTGCATACGGCTGGTACTTATTCTCAGCCGGTGACTAGATTCCAACAGTAAGCATAGAGAAATAAAGAGAAACAGAGGGACAAAGAGACGGAGACAGAAAGAGTGATACAGAAACACAGAGATAGGCAGACCCTCTATTACCTTTTATGACCTAACTTTGGGAGTCACATAACTTCATTTCCATCTGTTATGACTGTCACAAAGTTTCACCCCTCTCCAAGGGAAGAAGACATAGACTCTACCTCTTATTAGAAAAAAGCAAGGGCACATTATGAGATGAGCAAGTGGATTATTATTAAGATCATTTTAGGAAAATATAATCTGCCACAGTGGCTCCCTAAGGATCACAGAATGAATCCCTAGTGATATTAGATAACTTTTATTAAATACTTACCATGTGCTCTGCGATGTTCTACATGATTTACACATATTATCATTCAGATCTCACCATATCCATTTATTTAACGTGAATACAATTGTTTTTCTCCATTTTTAAAGGTTAAAAGACAAAGCTAAACAATTTATTTAATATCACATAGCTTGAACTGAAGATACAGATATTAGGCTCTTAACCTCTATCCTATGCTGCTTCCCACTAGACAACACAAATAAATAGATTGGGAAAAGATTAATATCTTACTTTAGAAGACCTACTATTTAGTCCTATGAGCTTGATTTGCATACTTACATCTGTGAACCATAGAGATTTATGTCTAAATATGTGAATAGAGATAATAGGCTCCTAGGGTGATCATCAAGGTTAATTATAACATATATTAAAAAAGTGCCCAGCACAGTGCTGATCACATAATCGTCACTTGAAATAGAAGGCTTGAACATGTTATTTCATCAATTTTATTTTTTTTTACATTTAGTTCTTTTTTTAAAATGTTTTTATTTTCACTCTAATTCATTTGATATAGATACATGGATAGTGCTAAACGCCATCCTATTCAATGCCTCCTATTTAGCCCCACTAACTGAATTACACTAGTATTGGTAGATATTATAAATGACAATATGAACATTTAAATTTCTAACAAATGAGATTATTTTATTTTTTAAGCACCAAACTGTAGTATATTGTTTTATAATCTGATATTGTTCCAGTAAGGATATGGACGCATAAGTGAACAGACATTTTTTGTCCTTTTAAATAAATATATTAAATATTTAATATGTAACATATATAATATATAATCATGTACAATTACATATATCATACATATATATATGGACACACACATGTATAAATGGTTTCTTCTCTGACCTTCTTTTAATTCTTGGGGCATATGCTTAAGGACATACAGCATATAAGCTTATAGTTCTTTGGCAGATGCTGAGTGACTTAAGATGAAATTTTTCTTTCTTTTCCTTTTACTTAGATTTTGTTTTCTCTTGTGTAATTAGAATGTTGTATGTTCAATAAGTGTTTGTTGATTGATCAAAGGATTTTAGGTCTGAGATTAAGTTTAAAGAAGGATTATCTCTTAGTTGTCTCTAGCTAACTATCATTTTGGGAAAGCTTGAAAATAATCAAGCGCCATTTAAGACTCTAATTTTGATCTGATGCTAATCTAAACCTTATAAAGACTTTTTAGGTCTTTTGACATTATAGAATTTGGTTGCAGTATATCTTGTCTTGGCAAGAACCCAAAAATGTAGCAACTGTTCAGATGTCTTATAAAATTATTGAAGTTAATTTAAAATTTGGTTATATAAATGAATGAAAGGTCAGAACACATATATGGCATATATTTTATTACCCAAAACCTGAATCTTGAAGGAAGTTACTACTTTTTCATTTTTATAGTCTCTTTTATCAGAATTTTTATCTCTTTTCTCTTGATATAAATGCTGTAAAACAATGAATGTTCCCTTTATGCTGTGCTACTATAACCTTGAAATAATATACTAAGTACTTTAATTCAGATAAAGCTTGACAAGCCCACTAACTAGGATAGTAGCTGAATTATTTTTCCCCAACAATATTCTTTGTAGGCAAATCTATGAAAGATTTAGATGTGACCATTTTTTTTGAAAATGCACATCAAGGGGTGCCTCCGTGGCTCAGTCGGTTAAGCGTCTGCCTTCAGCTCAGGTCATGTTCTCGGGGTCCTGGAATCGAGCCCCCATCCAGCTCCCTGCTTAGTGGGGAGTCTGCTTCTCCCTCTCTCTCTGATCCTCCCCCCTTCTCATGCTTCCTCTCTCTCTCAAATAAATAAATAAAACATCTTAAAAAAATGAAATAAGGATGGCATGATCAGTTTTGTGTCAAGAGAGTTTGTTCTGGGGACCCCTGAGTGGCTCAGTCGGTTAAGTATCTGCCTTTGGCTCAGGTCATGATCTCGGGGTCCTGGGATCGAGCCCTGCATCAGGCTCCCTGCTTAGCAGGGAGAAGCCTGCTTCTCCCTCTGCCTGCAGCTACCCCTGCTTGTGCTCTTTCTCCCTCTCATTCTCTTTCTCAAGTAAACAAATAAAATCTTTTAAAAAAAAGAAAATACACGTCAATAATCTTAATGAACATTTTTTTTCTTTTGGCAAATGTAAGTCTTTGTTTCTAATTTTTTAGAGGGAAATATTTAAGCATTTTTTTTTTTTGGAAAGTAGCAGCCAATTTCCATAGCTTATTGCAGGCACTGTTATCTATAAACTGATGCTGACACATAAATGTGCTTGAATTTGTAGGCAGCTCAGTATGATATTCATTACCAGTCCCTAAAATGCAAGACAACTGCATTTATTGTAACACCATTTCAAATTGTCTAATTGTAGAAAGCCAAGTCCTTACTCTTAGAAATTGTCATAAAATAAATACATGAGAAAATATGTTAGGAAAATGTGATGAGATTTAAAAATAAAATATTGATTTCTAAATCTGAGTCATGAATTTAGATTTCAGGTATGTTCCTCTACCTACTTTATATAGTTGGTCAAATGTCCAACTTTCAAAGGGGCCATTCTTTTCTTTTGACAGACAGAGTGACTACCTGGATAGCTTGCTCTCACTAATGGTATCAAACTAGCCACATGGAAAGGACATTTTGAGGTCTACTTTTGACTATTACCAGAATTTGCTACAAGATTTTAGACTCTTACTCTTAGCTCCTGAAGATCTTGAAACAAGAAAAACTGAAAGCTACCATAACTATTAGTCACAGAAAAATTCAAGCACAATAATGTCTTTGTTGTTGTGAAGATCGGAATTAAGTTTACTTTTCACAAGAGGAACGGTCACTTGACCTTTTCTTCAGTGACTAACACCTATTGAGTTTCCTCTTGTTACTCTCAGTGCAAGCATAGCAGGGGGGATAAAAGCAGAGGTCTTGAAATAATTGTAATCACTCACCTGTGGTGAACATTTTAAAATGCGGGTTGGACTTGCTGACTTCAGAGTAATAACATTTGCAGAAGTAGTATCTTGACTTGAAAAAGAAAGAACACAAAAGCAGTAGGAATGCATAGCATGATTCGTGGGACCAGGTTTCTAGGCTACCATTCAGTATTACCCCCGTAGGAGTTCTAATTCCCTATGTAGGCTACCCAACTGCATTCAAGTGGAAATTGAGTGTCAGTATTGCTAAAGAAGACCACACACTTCTTATGAACAGAGGTCATGTTTTAGTCAACTTCTTTTTTTTTTTTTTTTTTTAAGATTTTATCTATTTATTTGACAGAGAGAGACACAGCGAGAGAGGGAACACAAGCAGGGTGAGTGGGAGAGGGAGAAGCAGGCCTCCCGCGGAGGGGGGAGCCCGATGCAGGGCTCGAACCCAGGATCCTGGGATCATGACCTGAGCCAAAGGCAGACGCTTAACGGCTGAGCCACCCAGGCGCCCCTTTAGTCAACTTCTTATCCCCAGTGTGTGACACAAGATTTCTGAACCAACCCAGACTCTCTAAAACAATTCTCTACGTGAGAGAACATGTCCTTAGTTTTATGAAGCCATGCCCAATAGCATGCGCCAGAGAACTCAGGTATCTTAAGATAACCTATGGTGGACATTTAGAATGCATATCTTCCTATAAATGGTTCCCAGGTGTTCTGTAGCAAAGAAACCTTGATTTTGCTATGCTCTCCAAACTGATATGTTATGAGAATCTTTCATTTTTTCTGTAAGTACTCTTTGAAGTTATGTAGAACTAACGATTAACATGTCCCACTTTGGGAAAGTAGTATTTCTTGTTTTGGTGAGTACTTTATTTCCCCCCATTCCTTAAATTTCCTTTCCAAGTTTTTATCAATAGTGCTTTGTTTAGGAGGCGCCTGGGTGGCTCAGTTGGTTAAGCAGCTGCCTTCAGCTCAGGTCATGATCCCAGGGTCCTGGGATCGAGCCCCACGTCGGGCTCCCCGCTCAGCAGGAAGTCTGCTTCTCTCTCCCTCTGACTGCCACTCTGCCTACTTGTGCTATCTCTCTGTCAAATAAATAAAAAAATCTTTAAAAAAAAAAAATAGTGCTTTGTTTGCCCAAATATTCTGTTTAGAGTCAGAGACTTTAGTAGGGTATAAGCTTAATTCTTTATGTATGTTCTTAATATGGAAATAATGGTTTAAAAATTACCTTGGACCACCCCATACAGTACTGACTCAGAACCTCAGTCCCCTCCCTGCTTCCTCTTGACAGTATTTAACCCTTACTTCTTAGCTCTACCAGTACTACAACTTCCCATTGCTCATTTTATGTCTTTGCTGCATTACTTCCTTTACCATCTGAAGCACAACCCGCTTCTCTCTCCTCTAGATTCTAGGGAAGCAACCAAGACAGAATGCAAATAAATATGAAAAACAGTGAGATGTGTGAGTTTTAAAAAAAATTTTCTATAACCCCATAAACCAACATTAAATGCACAAATAATGTTAGGTCTTTTAGGGGAAAATATCTGTGGAAATGACACAAATGTGACAGCAACTATAACTGAGAATAATGCTGAATCCATAAAATGTTGTCTCATAAAATGTTCAGAGTATATGATAATGTATATGTAAATTATGAAAGTAAAAATTACACTAAAACATTGTTTACAAGTTACTGTGTAGAAATAGATTTTATACTCAAACCATTGTCCGGGATTAACTATTCAGAGAATTAATAGAGTTTTAATAGGGATCTTATTATTTTAATTTATCTAGGAGGAAAATATTCATAGCTTACCTTTCAATTTTCTGAAGCATGGATCTTAATTATTTCTGATTAAATTCAAGTTGCAACTTTATGAAGTCTAACTCAGAATATATCATTTAGGCATGGAAATTTGAGATGCCACTGTCCCTCTAGTTATATAGATTTTTCATTAATAAGAACAATGACTAATGAAACTACTTTTAATTTATATAACACCTTTTAATCAAAAATTAAAAAATGTTTAATTTTCTAGTAAAGTTTCAGTTGCATTTTATGCATGCAAAAAAACCCATTTCCTCTTAGAACAGTTTTGTATCTCTACAGAATACCTATGCAGTTAATGAGTATTTTGTGCTCACAGTACATCTACAGCATTAACTGCCCAAAGATCTATGTTTTAAATAGCTATAACTCCTACAGAGTTCAAATAAACAACTAATTAGATTAGAAGGATTATGAAATGATGATAGATGAGGAGGAGGAGAAAGGAGGAGGAGGGGAGGAGTAGAAGGAAGAGGAGAGGAAGGTGGAGGGGGAGGAGGAAGAGAAAGAGGAATGGGGAGGAGGAGGAAGGGGAGGGGGAGAAAGGAGGAGAGAGAAGGAGGGGGAAGGAGGGAGGAGGACAGAGGGAGGAGGGAAGAAGAGGCAGGGGAGGTGAAGGAGGAGGAATAAAGTAGCTATACTTTCTTGAGGCTTTACTTTCTGTCTGTTATATTGTTCATGTACTTTGCAGATAATCCTTTAAACAACCAAAGGAGTTAAGCATTAATCATCTATTTTCTGGGTAGGAGATTCATGTTTAGACAAGTTAAATAAACTTCCAAAGCGTATATATCTAGTAATTTGCATAATTGTGTTTCAACCTTAGGTTATTCTTTTAACCACTTTTGTGGCCATACAATTGTTAGAAGATTTGAGACACCCAGTGCTCCATTCAATACATTTGTAGTACATTATAAAATCAATCAGCTTGAGGATTTACCTGATCTAAAAGAATATCTAGTTCTAGGGCATAGATAGGATCAATGGACATTTTTCTCTCTGGTGATTGTGGAAACAGTACAATTACCTCTAATTAAGTGAGCTGATGGCGATAAATTTTATAACCTTGCTACTTCTCTCTGGATGTGATCAAGAGACTTGCCATAACATAACATTTCTCTAGCAGAAAATAGGCAGAATATGCAAAATGGCACCACGGCTCTGCTGGAGAAGAGAAGAGATGGGGTGTGGGGGAGAGAGAAATGGTTATGCCTCAAAAATGGAAAATTTAAAAGTTGATACGAATTTCTGCCTCTCAACTAGGGCTTCCATTTTCACAGCCTGAGGCAATTTAGTCTCCACTGTCCCTTTACACTTTATAAATGGTTTTGCCTGATACCTTTCAAAATCCAAGGGTATTCACTCTTGGGGAGGGAGTTATTCAAAGAAAGTCTTCTTTAATGTCATGCTTATTTCTTCTTGAGGTCACTGGTTTGAGGATAATAGTTTCCTTTTGATTATGAAACCTGAGTGGTTTTCGCATTTATATTCTGCCTTGAGTAAGAATTTGGCCACAGCTGAAAAGACTAGTGTTTTTGAGACAGGTTTAATTTTCTTCTCATGTTAAGTGTTAGTTTTTTATGTTTATTACTTGTTTAGTTTGTGTATTACAAAAATTCCTCTTGGCTGTGGAGGTTTGATCATAAGATATATTTTACTAGTGAGATCTGATATTCCATAATATCACAGACCTGTGTTTAATGCTTCAATATGAGTTGTGTTTACTGCTTCAATACGAGTTCTCATCGATATCCTCCCACCTGTACAACTGCCGTAGCTTTACTTAACTGGTTTCTAACCAATACTCTCTGCTTTCTTTCCTGTAAGATCTACCCTTCACAGCTACCACAGTTTCTTTCAGAAATCCCATGATATATATATATATATATATATATATATATATATATATATATATATGTGTGTGTGTGTATATATATATGTGTATATATATGTGTGTGTATATATATATGTATATGTATATACATACATACACACACATCTTTTATCCATCAATGAATATATGCATAGTATTAGTAACAGTAATAAATACAAATGTATTGAATGGAGCACTGGGTGTTATATGCAAACAATGAATCATGGGACACTATATCAAAAACTAAAAAAAAAGGAAATGGATACTCCCTATTTTTTTTAAATTTCTGTTGGTCTCCTGAGCATCTTTCTCTCTGTTCTTGCCTCTCAAATCTTCTAACAATTGTATGGCCACAAAAGTGGTTAAAAGAATAACCTAAGTTTGAAACACAATTATGCAAATTACTAGATATATACGCCTTGGAAGTTTATTTAACCTGTCTAAACATGAATCTCCTACCCAGAAAATAGATGATTAATGCTTAACTCCTTTGGTTGTTTATGATACTGCAGAGGAAGTATGTTATAAACAACACAAAGATAAATTTGGATTCAATTCCTGTCTCCAACACTGAAGTAAAGCTATTTTATATACTATAGTATATATACCATCTCCCTTGATCTAGCAGAGTGCCTGGCACATAGTAGGGACTCATATAAATATATGATGTTGCTTGAATAAATGAATACTGGTCTAATGATTGATCCCTCTAAATCACAGTATACTAATCTGCTGTGAGAGCTGATTGATTATACACAAACGTATCTAAAACGAGTCTTGGTACTGCTCTAGTCTCATGTCTTGTTAGACCTAGTATAGTCAAATAGCTTCAATATTTTAGTCTACAATTATTTGCTGAGATGAAATTTTATATAGAAGTTTAAAGAAATCAAACAAATGAAAAAGAGCACTTCTGTTACTGAAAAGAGGTTAGAGGACCAAAAATGAGTCTCTTCCTTGTGCTAATTTCACCAAATTTCACCACAATTTCTGTTCAAACCAGACATAGGATTCTGAAAAAAAAAAATGCCATTTTAAAGCTAATGGTAGAACAATATTTATTCTAATTGATCATATTCTTTTTATTCTGTCTCATACTTTCAGATTTTCTCCTTCACAGATCATAGTCCTAAATTCAGAGTCTCTTTTCCCTTACATTGACTTCTTTAGCCTTATACTTTAGTGCAGACATGAAAACAGCCTTGCTGTTTAAATACACTTCTAACAAGGTGGGTCAATTTGCCAATGAGAAATATAGCCATGGTTTCATTCACCATTAGTTCTGATAAATATCTGACTTCTTGTCAATTTACCTTCATAGATAATCAGTTTCACAATTTTATTGTAGTATACTTGACATGCAAAAAAATGCCCCTACTTAAAGCATACAGTCATATAAATGTTAGCATACATATTTATCTATGAACCCTGATAATGAATGTATACATCACTCCCAAAAGTTTTGTTGTATGCCTTTATAATCTCCCTTCCTCCCAAACCATACTCCCCAGGCAAACACTGATCTGCCTTTTTCACCATAATGTAGTTGCATTTTCTAGAATTTTGTATGAATAAGATCATGCAGTATGTACTATATTTTTTTATATCTTCTTCTGCTTATCATTATTATTTTGAGGTTTACTTCTGTTGTGTGTATAAATAGTCTGTTACTTTTTATTGTTGAAAAGCTGTCCATTGTATGGTACACTACAGTTTGTACATCTTTTATTAAAGTTATCTCTGAGCATTTCATTTTTTGATGATTTCTTTAATGATATTTTGCAATTTCAATCCTCATTGTTCATTGCTAATATATAGAAATAAAATTGATTTTTGTATATTGTTCTTATATTCTGAAATCTTTCTAAACTCCTTATTATATCTAACGTTCTTGCAAATTCTTTAGGTGACAAGTGATAATATTATCTGCACACGAAGTTGGTTTTATATCTTCCTTTTCCATCTGTGCACCTTTTATTTTCTCTTGCCTTATTACTTTGGCTGGGAACACCAATATAGTATTAAATAGAAGTAGTGAGAGCAGACATCCTTTCCTTGTTCCTGATCTTACAGTGTGAGCATTTAGTCTTTCCTCATTAAGCAATACTATTAACTGAAGTTTATCATAGACTTTTTTTTTAATGATGTTGAGGCAGTTTCTCTCGGTTTATATTGTGCTGAGAGTATTTATCATGAATGGCTTTGGGATTTCAGTTAAATATAGTTTTAATGCATCTTTTGAGACAATCATATATATTTTTTTTTCTTTTTTGTCTACCACATGGTGGAATATATTAGTAGATTTTTGCATGCTAGACCTACTTTAAATTCTTAACACAAACCCGCTAGGACATGTTGTATTATCTTTTTTATTTGATTTACAGATTGCTATAGAATTCCTAAAATTGTCTTACCAATTTTACATCTATGCTCATTAAGAATGGAGATCCGGGGGTGCCTGGGTGGCTCAGCTGGTGGGGCATCTGCCTTTGGCTCGGGTCATGATCTTGGATTCCTGGGATCGAGCCCCACACTGGGCTCCCTACTTGGTGGGGAATCTGCTTCTCCTTCTCCCTCTACCCTTCTCTTGCTCCCTGTCTCTCTCCCTCAAAAAAAAAAAAAAAAAAGAATGGAGGTCCATAGCTTACCTTTCTTGTGATGTAAAGAAGTTTATTTCTTTTTTTTTTTTTTAAGATTTTATTTTTGAGAGAGAGAGCACACACATGACCCTGTGCATGCACACGAGCGGGGGGAGAGGCAGATGGAGAGGGAGAGGCAGACTTCACGCTGAGCGGGGAGCCTGACGCGGGACTCGATCCCAGGACCCCAAGATCATGACCGGAGCCGAAGGCAGACGCCTAACCGACTGAGCCACCCAGGCGCCCCGAAAGAAGTTTATTTCTTACCTGTTTAACACCATAGGTAATATTTTATAATGCACTCTTCAGTACCAGCTTATAGTGTCCTTTTCTGGACTTTACACATTTGTTCTCACAGTCCTGCCCTGAAGGTCTTATTTGTGTAATGTTTTAACTGTTGCCTTCTATATTCTCAGGACTCAAAAGTCATCCTATTTCCTATGGACTCACACCACTAAACTCTCAGCAATGCTAATACATAATAAAATGTTCAAGCCATTATGACTATTCTGCTATAACAGCTGTACTCAATCTTATTATACCTGATGCATTTTTTTTTACATATATCTTGTAATTCCATTTTCACTATCTGAAATGAAACATAACTACATGAATAGAATGGTGCAATGATAATGTAAAGGAGACATAAAGAGGGAGTAATTGATAATGAAACAATTACATTTATTTTGTTTTATTAACACTTGGAAACTACTATGAAACCCTAATGAAATAATCAGATGTTTGCACCTATATACAGAATATCTTTAATAGGCCAGCTACAAATTCAGATTTATTACATTGTAACTGAAACATCCTGAGTAGTATTCCCATGTAGGTAACACGATTATGCCTCAAGGAAAAGAAATTTTGGTTTTCAAAAAAAGTTTTTCTATGTTTAATCTTTCCTTAATTTAGGCAGAGATTACTTTGTTAGAAATTCAGTGTATACTTAAAATGTGCAAAAGCGTTCTATGTTTAAATTCCAAAGAGTGTTAAAGGTTAGGCTCAGGTAACTATGTATTTTCTTCCTCTTGATACTGGACATTCCAAAAAATAGGATGTGATAGCTTTCTTTGTTGTGCAGGGCTGTCCTAGCTCTCCTTACTGAGAGCATTTCATTTTTTGATTATTTCTTTAATGATATTATTTTGCAATTTCAATCCTCATTGTTCATTGCCCATTTGCCCTAAATCATTCTGACAAAACACATGGCCATCCAGGTTGTCAAAATTCTCTCTAGAAGGAGACACTGCTTCAGTGGATATTCACTGGAATAAGGTTTAAATTAAAAGGACATTTGAACCTGCATTACTGGATTATCCCATTTTGATCATTTCTTCAAAGCTCACAATTAACAAATTGAGTTTTAAGTATATTTCTAAATATAACGTAGTTTGCTGTATATTGTTATACACTATTTTTGATTAAATTTTATTTTATATTTACATATTAATCCCATGATTATTAAGTGCATTAGCCTCTTTGTGTATCCTGATGAATTTTTATAAATTTAAAGAAATGTACCTGCTTTTGATACTGAACATTAAAACAACTGTGTCTCATGTGAAGTCATACAACATTACATCCAGAACCAGTTGTTTCTATTTGAGAATCAGACACCAGATTTTAGAAATAGCCCAAAGTACTAGGCTCCTTCTCTATAACTGATAGGCAACAGTGTTATAAATGCATACTTAAAAACATATTTTTTTTTAAAGATTTTATTTATTTATTTGACAGAGAGAGACACAGCGAGAGAGGGAACACAAGCAGGGGGAGTGGGAGAGGGAGAAGCAGGCTTCCCGCGGAGCAGGGAGCCCGATGCGGGGCTCGATCCCAGGATCCTGGGACCATGACCTGAGCTGAAGGCAGACACTTAACGACTGAGCCACCCAGGCGCCCTAAAAACATATTTTTAAAATTGATCTTTTTTTAAATACAGTGAGCTCTCATAAACTCTTCAGAAATGGCACTATGAGTTCCATTGGCTCTCTTCTGGATCTTTTTTGTAAGTTTTTAACAGTTGAATGGTCTAGGCATTTGTTAGAAGTTGATGACAAATTCAAAACAAAATTAACATTTAAATATTAAAATATTGTACATAGTTATTGAATTGTGCCATATCCTAAAATAAAAATATATTTTAAAGTATTTTTAACTAAAACTTGAAGGCTTATGAAATAGAGGCGTTAAATAAATTTGAGAGATGTTATAGTTGAGCTGAATGTGTGGTAATAGATTTTCGATATATCTTGAATGCCTGAAGCTTCCAAGTGCTAGATTTTGCAGGCAGGTCTACCTTGTAAGAAATATAGTCACTAATATATGTTGTGTATATTTTTCAAAGTGAAGTTCTAAAGGGAAACCTAATAGACTGCAAATATAATAGAGATTAGGAAAATGCAATTATGAAAACTGTGGTAGTCAAGTATGCAAATTACATCCATCTGTTGAACAAACCCTTGGGATACTATGGAATTGGTGGAGAAGAGTGAATGATTATTTTCCAAGTGTTCCTGTCAGAAGTCATACATTTAAGCCTAACTGTGAATATAGGAACCCCTTCTAAATATTCTTATTAGGCCATAATCTTCCCTTGGTCTGAATGACTTAGCAAGCCCAAAAGATAGACCAAGAACTAGAATAAAGTCAGGCCCATTTGTTTCATTAAATCTGCACCAAACTTGAGCAAGTTGAGTCTCTCAAATGGCCTTGGCAATGGCTTAAATTCCTGGGATTTTTTTGTAGGGTGCAGATGTATCTCTATCTTCCAGATAGACAGAGGTTAGGGCACAAAATGGGCAGTGGAATGAAACCTTGCCCTGTTATAAAAATGACTTTCAGGGGCGTCTGGGTGCCTCAGTCAGTTGAAGTTGGGACTCTTGGTTTCGGCTAATGTCACGATATCAGGGTCCTAGGCTGCGTCTGGCTCCTTGCTCAGCATGGAGTCAGCTTGAGAGATTTTCTCCCTCTCCTCCCCCCTTGGCCCCTCTTCCTGCTCATGTTTGCCCTCTCTCTAAAATAAATAAATAGAGGGCGCCTGGGTGGCTCAGTTGGTTAAGCGACTGCCTTCGGCTCAGGTCATGATCCTGGAGTCCCGGAATCGAGTCCCGCATCGGGCTCCCTGCTCGGCAGGGAGTCTGCTTCTCCCTCTGACCCTCCTCCCTCTCATGCTCTCTGTCTCTCATTCTCTCTCTCTCAAATAAATAAATAAAATCTTAAAAAAATAAATAAATAAATAAATAAATAGATTAAATAAAATATTTTAAAAAATGACTTTCGGGGCAGTATTAGTGGTAAGGAAGCTATTATGATTATTTAGTGGAAACTCATGTTAAACCACAACGCTCCTTCTCTAGTTTCAGGTAGGCTAGTTATTGGAGCCGCTATGGTTGAGAACAAATATAGACCCTGAGAGTCTGGAATGCACTAGAATAATATCAAAAGTATATGTCAGTCGATCAACATAAGGATTAACCTACTTATCTTTTAAGTAGCCTTACCGTGGGGCATTTTTATATTAAAATTTCAAGAGCAATTTAGCTCATTAATTACTTAAGTATGAATATATTGTTGGGATACATTTGCTCTTATGTAATCTATAAAGTGAAGTCACCTATGGATGAGAGAGTTTAATGACAATTGATTTTTCTCACATGTAACACATGTTGTGAAACTCTCACAGCTCATGAGTGTTGACTACCAGACCAGCTGGTGTTTGACTCATTTGGCAGTTCTTTTTTGTGCCTGCATTTGTTTTCCTGCAGGAGTCCAGAAATAGGCTTAAAAGTGATATCACCAAGTATCTCCTAATTTTAGATTTTTCCACATGTGCTGGTTAATGGTCAAATAGGGTACCATAACCTTCCTGGTTCCACCCACTTTGACATGAGCAGCAAGCTATACTCTTTAATGCACTGAATCTTTCTGGTGTACAACACAGGGATTTTTGTTAGGAAATGGAACACAGTGATAATTGTTTATAAGTAATCCTAGTACATTTTGGCTCACCTAAATTATTTCACACTGGGTTTAACATGGTCTTTTACATTGCACTGTTAAACTAAGGTCATGGAAGTTCAGAGGCTCTTTAGAAGAAAAATGCAATCCATTAAGGTAAAATCCTTCACTAATAATCCCCAATTAAGTAAATTAATACTTGCAATATTTAAGATTCTAACTAATAAAGTAATACATGTTCATTTTTTAAATAATTTTAGAGAATATAGGAGGGAAAAAGCAAGGGATAGAAAATTAAAATCACTGATAGTCTCAATATGAAATATTATTTTTAAACATTGAATAATGATCGATTCTAAATGTTTCTACACATAAATATTTATAACTATATATTTTTTACTTGCATAATAATGTATGTTGTCTGAAGTTATTTTTAATGATCTCACTGTAACTATTATAACCTTGTTTTCATAAATTAGAAAAACATATCAAAAATCCTATATCATGAAAATTTCAGACTTTCAGTAGTGAGTTTCTTGACCTCCCAAACTGTATTTAGAAATCTGTTGTGATAATTAAAATCTGTTTCAGTTTGACTCTTCTTATTGCTGAGATAAACAATTAGTATTTATTCTCCATGAACAGCAACTTGATCCAAGAAGTAAAATAGAAGATTTTGACCATTTATTTATTTAAACAAAGTTAAGGACATTTTAAAATACTCATCAAAATATTCAGAAGAGCTATTACTTAACAACAATTATAGGTTTGCAATTCAGTAGTGCATTTCCAGCAATTTACTTGTCTTCACTTAAATTTCTTGACTGATTGTGTAAAATGTTAACCGTTATTTGTTTAATTTTTTTGTTGTTAAATTTTTAACTAGTTTGATAACTCCATATTCTAATCTTAGGTGTAAATATAAACAATTCCTGCCTTGTAAGGATTTAATTCTCCAGATCAATGAGCTAAAAATAAGATTACATGTTAGATATAATCTGGAAGGTGGGAGAAATATATATGTCAAGAAAAAAATCAAAGCTTAGATTTTGGCTGGTTTCAGGATCTGCAAATGCTATCTGAGTATTCCCATAATATGTGTTCCCTACGTGTATTCTTTACATGTCCTTTTAAAAAATGGTTGTGTAAGATGATGTTTCTAAGATTAAAGGGGATCTTCATATATTTTAGAGTTAATACCTTTTCTCAGTAGAAACATGTATTATCTCTAACAAAGGCATGCATAGCCAGTTACTCAACACATTTAGAAGCTAACATTTGGTACTTTACTAGCAAGACATACCCCATGGCAGAGATTCAGTGAAGATTCCTAGCATGAAAAAACTTTAACTTCGTATGCAATCTCTTCCCTCAAGGCAGTTCCTCTTCCTTAGATAATGATGCATCCTTCCATCCAGTTTCTATCTGTTATGATTATTATAATATAATTCAGCATTATATCCACGTTTAATTTTATTCTTGTATTTTTAAATATTGAGAACCTTCTGTATCTCAGAGCTACACTGGGATACAGTGATTAGCAAGATACGAAAGACGATTATGCTATTATATAAAACTATTATATAGTTTTACTATTGTTGTTACACACTGACCTCTAGATTTCAAATATTTGGTGCAGGTGGAATTGGAATGTACCTCACAATAAAAGGGTCCTGGGTGGGACGTTGCAGTTATGTTTGTCCATTAGATGCCAGTTTCAACTCACAGGTCCAGTCCACTTCAACAACCTTAACACACATGTATGTACCCAGAATTTTGATTATGTGAACCATCATTTTTGCTCACTCTATATCAGTTCTTCTCAAAGGGAAATCCCTGCAGCATCAACATCAACTGGTGATTTGCTAAAAATACAAATTTGGGGACCCCACTTTCGACCTCTCTTATCACCTTGGGGTGGGGCCAAGTAATCTCTGTGTTAACAACCTTCCAAGACAAATGAGTCTCCTGTGTACTAATGTTTGAGAACTACTGGTTTAGAGTAAATATTAATGTTATCTTGATCATAATGTATAATGGATGTAAGTATTACAGTGGTTATTTCATAATTCTCTAATAATTAAATTTTGAGGCTCTAGAATACTTTCATTCTGACAAAGAAATCACATTGCCATCTTCATTGTTTTTCCTGCATTAATAATGATTGTATTCACAAAATCATGCGATATTAACCAGTGTCTATTATTTGGCAGAGAGAAAGTGTTAAATTCACTTCCATCAAGTTTACCTTTAATAATATAAAAATTTTAAGCAGCAAGACGCCTTCTGTATTCACTGGTATTAATAATTAACTTCTAAGTATAAGATGACAATGTACAAATGGATCCATTTTAATTGAATATTTTAATGCCTGGTATAAACACTGAGTTTCATTCTTTGTAAGACAAATGGTTAGACTGATTTAGTAGTTTGATAATTAAGTCCCTACTAAGAGCAAGTTCGTATGGAGGAGACTGTAAAGTTGAATACTACAGCATTATCTGTATCTTCAAGAACTTACACTTTAATAGCAGATATGAAATATACATGCATAACTCCATAATGTGGGGCAATATGTGATACATTTAATAAGGGAAGTATATAAATATAAATGTATATACTATTTGACAAATGGAAGAGAAACCTCTGATCCTGACCTTCCGAGATGCTTTATGTTGAAGAGGGCATTTGAATTAAGGCCTTTAAGCTTAAGCAGTTTATTACATTTTAAGAAGCATAACAGAGTAGAGAAGCATGTTCAGGAAAAGGAAAGCACATGAGCAAAGGAATGGAGGGAAGAAAGCCTAGCACTCCGTGTTCCTGGAGTATCAAAGAATGAGGCTCATTGGAAACCAAAGGATGTGCCTAAAATAGTTATAGATATGCCTCAAAACATAACATAAGGAATCCAGTAGAAACCTATAGACTACGGAGAGTTTTAAGAAGGAAAGTAGGTGAGACAATTAAATGTATAAACACACACATCAATTTTTCTTATATAGAATGGATTGGAAGAGAAAGAAGTTTGAAGCCAGATGATTAATTAAAAATTGTATTTAATTCTGGTCTAAGGAAGATGAAATTAGACCCTGAACAAGAGAAGGAAGGGGGTCAGGGCAGGGGCCGGGGAGGCAGCATAACAGAATTATTGGGTAGCCTCCGAAAGTTAAAGCGAAGGGGCACCTGGGTCGCTCAGTTGGTTGAGCATCTGACTCTTGATTTCAGCTCAGGTCATGATCTCAGTGTTGTGAGACTGAGCCCCACGTCAGGGTCCATGCTCAGAGCAGAGTCTGCTTGAGATTTTCTCTCTCACTCTGCCTCTGCCCCTCCCCCTGCTCATGTTACTCTCTCTCTCAAAATAAATAAATAAAATCTCTGTTAAAAAAAGTTAAAGCAAATATTCACTGTATTGAAAAATAATGAAGAAAGATATTTAAATTAACTATAGAAGGGCAATGTTCCTAGAAGGAGAAATGATGAGTTTATTTGGGGACATGCTAATGTGGCTTTGTTACAGGGACTGGCATGTCTAGAGGCAGTTGACAAAATGGAACTGGGGCTCGGGAGAATGGTTGTAGCTAAAGAAGAACATAGCGGAGCTGTCTCTGTGATGTCCATTAATGCCATGTGTTCACAAAACTGAATGTCTTTCCAAGTGAGTTTTTAGTGATTAATCCATTCCTTTATCCAACAACTCTTTTTAAACACACTATTCTAGACACAGCTGTTACGCAGTGAAGAGAACATTGCCTTCATGGTGCTTACATTCTGGATGGCTATTAAAAATAAAGGGACATTAGAAGAATACATATAGGTATTATTTCAGTTAAGGTAAAATATTTTATTTTTCTGAGACCTCTTTCTAGAGCCACCCATTTTCTGTATGAGACATTGATTCAAATTATGCTCTTATTTAATGTTCAAGTATTTTAAAATAGTCCATGTATTAGGTTTTCTACCATTCTAATCCCCAGACTGAGTATGACATCATCTGAAAAATTATCTTAAGGTTTCCCAGTGTTCTTTCACATTCATGACAGAACTAATAATATCTCTCTACTGAGCTGTAGATTTTATGGGTAGCAAAAATCTTTTTGGCAAGTAAAATATAATGAGAAATAAATCTGTCCATTTCTTGATAAACTATTGCTCATAACTTGGCTTTCTTGAACAAAAATGTTCATATTTTATTTAATTTGTTTTTTTTTTTTAAAGGAATGAAACCAAAAGGAAAAGAGACAGAGATCTCAAGCTGTTGGGCTTTGAAATTTTGGCAGTTAATTATTGTCTCTGAAAAAAATCGTTGGGTGAGAATTCAAAACATCCGCCTCTTTAGCCCTATTCAGACATTCATAATACTGCCTCAGAGGACACAAAACAGTGGAGGACCCAGCTTATCCTACAGGGAAAATCATCTGAAATACTGGCATGTGAGCAGAGAAAATTCTCCTGACCCCTGTGTACATCCACTCACTTTCATTCTTAGACCTCAATCACTATCATTTCTATGAAACTGACAGAATTCTCTGCATTGGTATGCAAATGAATGCACCGACAGTAGCCACTCTATTTTCCATGTGCTTTGTAAGCCAGAATTCTGAAAGGCTTCCAGCAATTTAATACATAACATCTTCAATGGATTCAACTAAAAACAGCCAACCAGCTTCACATACACTAGAGTAGTCTGTTGAGACCTTGAAATATTCCTAAGGATTGTTATGTTTTAAGTTTGTTAAATGCCACTGAGGAAATTTTTTTTCTTAATGGATAAAATAGTAGTGAAGCAGAATGGAATGTTTAAAATCTTGGTTTCCATTTATGCTCTTTCAAATCACATAAAATGTATGGCACAGTTGACATTTGAGCTGTAAGTTCAAATGGAAAAGGTTGGCTCTGTTTTGTGTGCTTTCTTCTTTAGCAGAGCAATTGAACTGTCTCCCCAATACAGACTACTCATTGCCTATCAGCCTGTTGTGCTCTTCTGAGAATAATGAAAATTGAAATGGGATACAGATTATGATAATGGAACTAAAAAGGAGAGGAAGCAGAAGGAATTTACTCCTCTTTTTTTTTTTTTTTTTTTTCTATTTTCCTTCTAATTCTTAAGGTAATTACAAAACTCAGGAGATGTGAACATCTTTATTATGTATGCAAAACGCCGCCATCTGCTGGAAGCATCCTTTGCAAAGCTTCAGGGCCTGAATATGAGAAAAACCTATTAGTAAAAGTGATGCTTTGTTGTACTACTAGACTTTTCTTTGGTGTCCCAGGAGCTCTGTTTCTAAGAAACTAAAAAGGAAGTGGGACACATCTAGAAAGATATTTGGTTTCATCCAGCCCCCAGTGTCATATTCTCTTTCTACTAATGCTCTAGAGCAGAGTATTATTTCTGGATTAGTGGATGCTCCAGTTATCTCATTAAGAACATTTCTTCGTATGATTTGCAAATCAGAACAAATTGAGTAACTATTAATGGCTAACCAAAAGTAACTCATTAAACAAGCATTTATTAAGCACTTACTGTTTGTCAGGTGATTTGTCTAAATGCTGAGGATACAAAGAAGGAAACACGTAGACACACACATGCATGCATAAATATACACACCTGTGTGTGCAGCCCTTCACACACATATAAACATACACACACGCCTTCACATAGACATTCCAGTTCTACTCTCCAAGAACTCATTACCTAGTTTAGCAGAGAGTATATAATAATTGCCTGACATTTACAACCAGTGTGATAACAGGAAGCCATTTGATACTTTGCTTAGATTTTTTTTTTAGGTAATTGAATTTTTGTTTCTTTTTCTTCCTTATTCAACCTCTAGTTACCCCTTCCAATGAACCTTCCCATTTTTTTTTTCTTTTTTTTCTGAGTGTTTCTCTCCTCACAGGCTCTCCCTATTATGCTTACTACCAGTCTTTTTTCTTTTTCTTGTGTATCCTTTCTTATCTCAACCTTAATTTTTTTTTTCCTTTTTCACCTTGGATGAAACCATTCATTTCTAAATCACACTTGTTTTAGGAAATCCAAAATCCAGTTTAGAATCAACTGTTACTTCTGTTTTATAATTTACCTGCATCACGGCCTGAAACGTGCCAGATTTAGCTTGTAAAGCTTTGCTATCTCAGGCAGTGTTCTGTCTTTCATGGGCATTTTGAAGGCAAGTGACCAGCAACCCCCAAAACCTCATAATCATCCTAAAAAACCAAAAGAACCTCAAGCAGATTAGATCTCTGATTACCTCTCAAGATGTACGACAACCTAGCATTACTAGCATAAATATGTAAAATAAACTTTAAATACTAGAGCCATTCTGGGCTAAACAGTGCCCGTCTACAACTGACCCAAATAAGTAACAATGATAGCAAACTGCAAGCTTCTGTTAACATTTTGGTACACATATTGAAAATGGTTTTATATACCCTTGTTTAATTTTAAAACCAAACAAAACAACAAATTAAAAAAAAAAAAAAACAACTAGGATGAACCTTTAAAGAACAACAAAAAAAATCATATTTCAAAACTGAAAATAATTGGGCTTCACTCAATTTTTAGGACATATTAGTAAGATGGAAAAGAAGTTTAAAGCTCAAGGCCCAGAGAACTACAAATACATCTCTCAGATCCCAATGCTTCATGAAGCTTTATATGAGTAGAATCATGTTATTGTCAGGAAGGAGTTCTCAAGTTTGCACATCATATTAGGCTGCTAAGGCTGCCATAACAAAGCACTGCCTTACTATTTAAGATAGAAACTGAGTATCTTTCATAACAGAGATTTATTGCCCCATAGTTCTGGAGGCTGGAAATCCAAACTTGGTGGTGGAGTTGCTTCCTCCTGAGGGTTGGGAGGGATAATCTTTTCTGTTTCTCCCTCCTAGCTCTGGTGGCTTGCTGGAATCTTTGATATCGCTTGGCTTTTGATGTCTCACCCTGAGCTCTGCCTTTATCCTTACATAGTGGTCCCTCTCGGTGTACGTGCTTGTGTCCAAGTTTCTTAAGACACCAGTCATACTGAATTGGGGCCTCAGTCAACTTCTACATGACCTCAACTAATTACATCTGCAACAACTCTATTTACAGTAAGGTTACATTCTAAGTTACTGGGAGTTAGGACTCTAACATAAGAATTTTAGAGGACACAATTCAAACCATGACACACATAGATCTCCATGTAACCATTTCAAAGTCCAGCATGGTTAACATGGGTAACATTGAAGACTTTACCACTTAGCCGGACAGTGAAGGCAGCCAAGGGCTTGTGTCTGTAACTGAACACAGTGAACTACACTCATCTCATAAGTACTATCTACCAAGTCTTTGAGTGTTGCCTTAGTCTATAAATAAAAGACACCAGGATCAAGAGCATAACAGGGGAATTGAAATGCACTGTTCAGGTATAGAATGGGTTACCAGCCCTGGGGAAACCCAAAATGTACACCAGTAAATTAATTAAAGAATATTAAAGCTTGTGCCGTACAATTAAAAATTATCTTTTTCTTTTTCTGATATCACAGTTATTGCTTGAAACCAGTTGGTACTGATCTCATGTATCCACAAAATATCAAACTTAGTTTTTAGTCCTTGTGAAATGTAAATTACTGAAGAATTATGTAAGAAGAAATGCTTCTGTTAGTGTGTTCACATTCCTATAGTAGTCACTGTTTTGTAATTATAGTTTGAAAATATTCTCATGTTTTGCTACCAATCCCACCCCTGCTCTTATGCGCACATACACATTTTATCTCATGTTGATGAATGTGACCTGGGACATTTTTATCTGTATAATGGGAATAGGGCTGACTCTGGCCATGTGAATAGTGTAGGCGCACAGGACCCACTGATCAGCATTTGCAATTTAATACTCTATAGTTGTAGTCTTCATAATAATTTTACAACAAATTTTTGAATTTGTGTTTACTGGGTGAAGTCTTAGAGGAAAATGAAGCATGCTGTAGGTTCTTGGGCCTACTGATGCCCTGTTGCATTTCCTGCAGCCTCTCTGTATTCCTGGGATCTGGAATATCTCCTCATCTGCCTCCTTTTACTCAACTTCCCCTTCTGTCACCCCAGCTATATGACTGCTGCCTTCCTTCACCTGGGGTGGCAACTGGAAGAGGTCCATGTTCCACTACTGCTCTCTTTTCTCATCGAGGGTCTAGGCATGGGCAAAGGGCAGGGAGGGGTTAAGCATGTTTTGCATGGTGTTTCAAAGCAGAGCGAGGCTGTGGACATCACACCCAAGGCTGCCAGCAATACTGCTCATTTAGCAAGCAATTTAGCAAGGTCCTCTCAGCCACCTTCATCCAGGTACTGAGTGCACTCCAGGACAAAGGTTGCAATCTTGCAACCCCTTTGGAGTCATCAATCTTCCATGCATTGCGGGGGTAAGCCAATGGGAAGGAGACATTGATTTCCCTACCCCAGCTGGGGCCCTACATTCTCCTTTTGCCCTGGAGCCCACAGATTATGTAGCAGGCCAGGAGTGGAAATGATTCAAAACTTAAACTATGGTAGGAATTAAATAAGATCCATGTACAATACCTAGCATAATGCCTGGCATAGAAGAGGCTCTCAATAAAGTTATTGTTCTTCCCATGTCCCATTCCTTTTTGTTTGTTTGTTTGCTTCCATTAACTACATTAGCCAGATCTCTATTAAATGGGCATAAATCTGTTATTCCAATCCACTCAAATTCACTCCCATGTGCTATTTAGATTGAAAACTATGAATATTAGCTCTTAAAAGGTTCTTTAAATTATTTATTGAATTTAGTTAATACTTAAGAAATGCTCTCACCATGGAGACATTTATCCTCAGTATGAATGTGACGGTTAATGGATGGGATGTTGTTACTCTTGGATCATATTTTTGACCACTTCTACACTGCCATATTCAACACTTTTCATGAAAGGGATAAGCAAACAATTGAGTCACGTCCCAGTGCAACCAACCAAATAAGCAGGTTGCGTACCACAGCAGTCTCTGCCCATAGAGATATCCAATTTTCTCATGCTTCATCCTCTGGCCATCAAAAGCAGTGCCTACTCTTCACCCCTATAGCACCCTTATGCTATTACACCAGAAACACAAGCTCACTAGTTATTAGTTTACTATCTGAAGACAGCCGTATGAAGTGGATTCCTAATTAATATCACCTTCTTTACCATAATTAATAAGGCTACATAAGTTAAACCTAGGAAACAAATTATGGTTGGTCAGCACGTCAGACCTGAATAAAATAGTTTGTTTTGTTTTATCAGGGTACTTAAATGTTATAATTATGGCAACTATAAAATAGAAATAGTTTTGTTTTTTTTTTTTACAAAGGAAGTTTTTAAAATGTCTATTCACTATGCACTATTAAAATCCAATTATATAGACTCAATTCAGCAGTTTTTGAAAATAAAAATACAAATTTGAAGTTAAAATTTTTGTTAGTTAGAGTCATAAAATAGAGTTACACTGGGATGCCTGGCAGCTCAGGGTCTTGGGATTGAGTCCCACATCGGGCTCTTTGCTCAGCGGGGAGCCTGTTTCTCCCTCTGCTGCTTCCCCTGCTTGTGCTCTCTCTTCTCTCTCTCTCTCTCTCTGACAAATAAATAAAAATCTTAAAAAAACAAAACAAAAACAAAAACAAAATAGAGTTACAATATTTCTTCTAAAACCATCAGGGGGCACCTGGGTGGCCCAGTGGGTTAAGCTTCTGACTCTTGGTTAGGCTCAGGCCCTGATCTCAGGATGGTGGGGTAGAGGCCTGCATTGGTTCTACGCTCAGTGTGGAGTCTGCTTGAGATTCTCTCTCCCTCTTCCTCTCCCACTCATGCTCCCTCTCTCTCGCTCTCAAATAAATAAATAAATAAATAAATAAATAAATCTTTATAAATAAATAAATAAATGCATAGAATTCATCAAAATTATATGAAAGAAATGGTTAAATGGCTTTAGATTTTAAAATACTGCAAATGGAAGGGCATGGCAAAATTTTGATTATTTGATGAGTGTTTAAGTAAAGAAAAGCATATGATAAAATAAACTCATGCTGCTTTATAGAATTTTAAAATTTGACAGTCTTCTATTTACAAGTAAATAATGATAAATTCTGAATTAATCAGACATAGGTATGAATCTGTCCTTTAGCTCTCATAATCCATGTAACTGTCCATATTGTGAAAACTATTTATCTAAAAAATCCATTTACCTGTAATATCTACCTCATAGGATTCTCATGAACAGGATAATGTAGAGTGCTTGGTGTAATGTAAGCATTCAACAAATGGAATGAGTTCTGAGATTATTCTTCTTAATAACTTGATTTGTGTTATTATTCCCAAGAGACAACTGAAAACAACTTAGACTTACCATTAAATGAGGATTTTGCCATTTATTGTAGTTCTGCTTCAGAAGATATGATTTACCCTATAATAACATTCCAATCCACCCAATAATATTAACCATATGCTAATAGGTTCTGCAGTAAGAGGTTTCTGGTCTACACAAAGCCATTGGAAAATCTAATTTTTGTGACTAGTGTGGATAGATTAAGTTGTTTATTTTTTGCTTATACCTCCTTCCAGGATTTGCAAGAACATGTTTCTATATAGGAGCTGATTATTTTTACAAATAAATTACAATCTGGTTTTACTGATATTATCTAGATTTTTATTGTTTTAATAGAATGAAGTGGGTAAACTACTGCAATAAGCAAGACTTACAATTTAAGAATACCAGGTGGTTATAATTTTCCATCTAGTTTTAGCTTAGTGCCAGGAAATGTGCCTATAAAGAACAAGGGGAATGATAAATAAGGAAAAATAAATTTAAAAAAGAAGAAATAGGCTAAGAAGAGAGATGCCACATTAGAAAAATGCATGAGGACTAGAAAGAAAGAAGAAAAAAAAAATCATTGAATGGAGCAGGGAAAATAAAAAAAAAAAGGAATGAAAAAGCTGAAAGAAAATGAACCTTTTCTCCTATAATTGTTGTTTTTTTTCACTGTCCATTCTCAGGTTTTATTTTTTTCTCTCTGGCCTGACAGAAAATCCTGAATACAACTTCCTTTCTGCAGCCCCATCCCCTACTACCTGATCACTGCACCAAACACAAACATACACAAACAAGACATTTTCACCTTTCCTTGAGATTTTTCAAAACTTTGGTGAAAAGGAATCTAACAGAACTCAGTGTCTTTTGTTTGTTTGTTTGTTTTATTTTCTGAACTACTTCATTGTAATTTCAGAGCTCTAAATTACCAATTTGTTATATTGTAGAAACGTACCTATTAAGAACTAGAAAAGGCATTTCACCTTTTTTTTTTTTAAACATATATCTACTTTTGCCTGGATGAGCCCTTTAGGCAAGTTGTGTATGGTGTCTGTGCTTCAGGTTACTTGCTACAAAATAAATTAAGGATGTTAATACACTTTTGGTAAGGATAGCATGTCATAATGAATTAGAAAATATATTTTAAATTGTAAGATGTTTTCAAATATCCACTGATACCATTTCACTACACTAACATGGCTTATACAGCTTTATTGAAACTGGAAATAAAGACTATTAACAAAGATACAGAATGCTATTAAGAATACTTCCAAACTTAGGTAAAGTTGACCAAAAATACCATTTGATTTCGTTTTACAAATAGTGTGAAATTTATATTCATGTTTTGTTTTAGACGCATTTAAGATTACTATATTTTCATAGTAAAGGATACAACAAAACAAGTGTAGCAACCTTTTATAACAGAAAAGTTGTCACAGATGAGAGGAAAAAGTCTTAGTTAAAATAGTTTTTGACAAATATTTTCTCTTTTATTTAACTCTCAAACATTCAAATCCAGTAATTAGTGGACAGTAGACAAGCTGTAGTTTTACACATTGTGATAATGGGTAATTTACACTTCTGTAACCGGGAAGTTTAGCAGGTATGTTTATACTCACAATTTTATGTTTCTGCTATAAGTAGTAAGTGTGGTCTATTGGAGAATGTTGTTAGCCTCTCTGTGTTTATTATAAGATTTTCCATGTTTAATAATGATGAAAAAATATTTATAGCTCAAGATAACACAGTGCATTTATGGTCTTACTGCTCAATATTTGCTTTCAGAATTACTTGTATTATACTAATATACCAGGTGGGAAGTAAAACAGAGAAAAATAACTGTATGGTAGCCATGAACACTCATCTAATAACTTAGTTGCTATATACTGCTTTGTAAAGATTAGGAAAAAGATCACTTTAAAGGATTATAGTTATACTTAATGTTTCTTAAAAATACATCTATTTATACATGCCAGAAGGGAACAATTCCTTAACTTAAATGTAAAGAATTTTTTGCAGTATTACTCTTAATGTATTCATAAAAATAAATATATACCTATGGGCTCAGGGAGTCTAAGGAATAGTGGATGAATAATAAATTTTATATTACTACTTCAGAACTATAGGGAACCTTAAAAACTGTGTTCAACATACTCACTTTTATTAACACTGAAAATGAAAACCGGGATCTTTAAAAAAATAAACATATTGGACTTTTAATGAGGTTTCAGGATATCATATGCATTATGATATTATGTCATGCATTTTTTAAAAAATTAGTTCACATAAAAAACAAGCAGAAGGGCGCCTGGGTGGCTCAGTTGGTTAAGCGACTGCCTTCGGCTCAGGTCATGATCCTGGAGTCCCGGGATCGAGTCCTGCATCGGGCTACCTGCTCAGCAGGGAGTCTGCTTCTCCCTCTCCCACTCCCCCCTCTTGTGCTCTCTCTCTCTCTCAAATAAATAAATAAAATCTTTAAAAAAAAAAAAAAAAAAAAAAAACAAGCAGAATATGAGGTGAGTTGATTATTATAACTTTTGGGTGAGGTGATCATCTTTGGGGGTTTCTCCATTAATTAATTGTATTTCAACAAGATCTAGTCAGTATCGAACATAAACATAGGACGATCAAACTGCAAGGAGCCAATAATAAGAGAATGTAAGACTGAATCTCTGGATCTCTCAAGGGATTCTCTCTCTCTCTCTCTCTCTCTGTATATACATATACATACATACATACATGCCTGTGTGAATGTGTACATCCACCTGTGCATACATGTCTGTGCCTCTGTCTGACCTCCCTTTTAGGACCCAAATTCCGTGATTTATTTCTGCACACCAAGAACGGCAGAAAATAACAAAGGAAAAGAATATCAGTCTCTCATGTTTGTTTTCCACACTGGAAGGCACTGAGAAGGAAATATTTTGCTAGCTTCTTTCCCTGGTGAGCTTGGACTCTACGATTGCTGGGCTCGCACATCTTACTGAATCGATGTGGAGGAAAAGAAAACAGTATCTCAACAGCTGCTAGAACTCTTCTTAATTTTGGCATTGTTCTTGTTTCACAGTGCCTTTCGTGTACTGTTTTTTTTTTTTTTTCTTTTTTAATAAGTTTCAGGAAAGAAATTATGTATTTATTTATTTTGTTCATGGCTTCTTTGTATTCTTGAAACTTCTGCCTTCTCTCCTGAGTGCTCACCATTGTTTGGGTATCATGCTTCAAAATTATGTATATCTAAACGCCCTTTTAAAATTTTACATTCAGGGGTACCCAGCTGTCTCAGTCAGTAGAGCGTGTGACTCTTGGTGTCGGGGTTGTGAATTCAAGCCCCACTTTGGACATAGAGATGATTTTAAAAAAAGTAAAACTTAAAAATAAGTAAAAAAACAAAATAAAACTTCTATATTCAGCAAAAAGAAAACTCAGAATATCAGATAATAAATTAATATGTACATATACAAAATGCATATATATAAATATAATTATATGCGTGTGTATATTTAATAGGGTAAATAACACAACTGTATGATAATGTGTACAGTATATACTTTATAATAATATAAATAACATATGGATATATAATACACATATATATGCACACAGATATATATTCTTTTACAATGCACCATTATCGTTTACATGAATTTCTAGAATATTTTATGTTTTGGGGCGCCTGGGTGGCTCAGTTCGTTGGGCGACTGCCTTCGGTTCGGGTCATGATCCTGGGGTCCTGGGATCGAGTCCCGCATCAGGCTCCCTGCTCAGCGGGGAGTCTGCTTCTCCCTCTGACCCTCCCCCCTCTCATGTGCTCTCTCTCTCTCATTCTCTCTCTTTCAAATAAATAAAATCTTAAAAATTAATATGTGTAGAATATTTTATGTTTTAAGCAGTTGCATGACGTATTTGCTTTATATAAATTTAAAAATAGTTATTGCAGAACAGTTGTCATTAACATTTCTGTTCCGTAATAACAACTTGGAACTTATCAATGATTTACTCAAAATGTTATCAGTGTTTAACTTTTGACAGTGTAGCACAGTGAATAAGAACTGGACTCTAGAGTCACTACATACGTTAACTTAGGTGAGTGACTTTAAGTATTTATTTCTCAGTTTCTGAATCTATATAATTGCCATTATTTCGGTAACTTGTTCCTAGGGTTGCAGTGAGGGTTTCAATTATTAATATATGTAAAATTAATAATCATGCCTAGCATGTAACAAGCATTCAAAAAGTGCTAGTTATTTATTATCTTTTTTACTTAGAATATGATAGAATTTTATGATGTCATATTGCAATTTATTATTCAGTACATTTATAAATGGAAGAAATCCTAAAGTTGATATTTAAATTAATGATTGTTAATGCTAAAGTAGTCTTTTCTTCTTTAAGTGGGATACTATTTAAAATGAGTACAAATTAATAAGGATACATGTAGGTTATGTAAAATCACACTCCAATCAAATGTTCAGTGGGTATGAACTTTTTTGTTTCAACTTTGGTTTATTTATACTTTCTCCAATTTTTTTAAAAAATTATAGAATACAAATAGAATGAGATTTTACAGTAAATGGTGAGAACTGTATTATATAATTCTAAGTGTTTTTTTTAAAGATTTTATTTATTTATTTGACAGAGAGAGAGAGTGAGTGAGCAAAAGCAGGGGCAGTGGCAGGCAGAGGCAGAGGGAGAAGCAGGCTCCCCACAGAGCAGGGCGAGCCCGATGTGGGACTCAATCCCAGGACCCCGGGATCATGATCTGAGCCGAAGGCAGTTGCTTAACCAACTGAGCCACCCAGGCGCCCCTAAGTGTTTTTTTTTAATAAGCATTATTGATAGTATTCAATTTGTTTGGCCAGTGACTTTAAATTATGTAGATTGCAAGATCTGTAAAGTTTCTCTCAGCTTCAGAATTATGTGCTTTCTTTCAAAGAATAGGAAAAGTAAAATCTTCAGGATCTAGAGCAAGATTGACAAATGCAAGTAACTTTGGAGTGTGAGAGGGAAAATAAAGAATAGAGAAAGTAAGAAAATAGAGGTTATGGCAAAGGATAACTAGAGAATGTAGGCAGTGTATGTTTCCTATTGGGATGGAAATTCATCCATGTGGTGTTTTAGATGCCAGACACCTGCACCCTAGAATTTGTACTTCTAAGTATAGAGAGTATGTGAAAGTAATGGATTATCTGTTCAAACTCCAACAAAAATAATAGTTGTTCATACTTTATTCAACTAAAACACTTTGCTATAAATTATATGGAAAATAAGCATTCTAGTATATAAAAAACAGCTTTTCTACTTAGAGATTAAAGAAGAAATGTAGATCAAATAAAGGTGAAATACCCTGTAGCTTATCTTCACACATTTTTAGTGATAATTCATTAAAACCATTGAGAAGCTTTCTGTTCCATATATTATGTTTATTATTATAATTATGAGGATCATCTATGATACTTCATAAATAACCTGAAGGGTTTTCTGTAAATGTAGTGTATTGAATTCAAGAAGGCTTTGCCTTCTTTTCAATTTTCAGTATGTTTTCAGTAGTAGTCATCCAATAATTTTATTGAAAAATACCAAATTTTTGTTTCTGTAAGTTTCTGATGGAGACCAAGAATGTATGAGTAGGTGTAATCTCCAGTTATCCAAAGCCTTCCCATTTTAGTGCATGGTTTCACCATATGGTCCCATCAAAGCCTAAGAAAAATAAAAATGCTACCAGAACGCCCAAATATAATATTGTAAAATTAATTATGGCCAATATAATGTGGAATGAAGTTATAATGTGTTCACAGTGTCTAAACTGAGACATCTAAATGGAGCAGAAGAAACCCAAGACATGGAAAATCAAACATTATTAATTAGTTCATGAATGCTCTAAAGTTGAGTGGATTAAATCAGATCTTCCTATTTAGAATAAAGACATTTAATGCTAAGTGGTATGTCCAGAAAAAAATAGAATATGAATAATTCAGAGATTATGTTGGCATTCCTTCTGAAATGAAATCCCAACTTAACTTTAGTTAATGTTTAGACATTAATTTGTTTTGTGAATTTTTTTCTCTTCCTTTGAAATTGAAAAGTATTGCTTTTGTATATTCTTGTTTTTTTAGTTTTCTTTTTTATTCTTTTAAGAAAGATCCTTTTGGGTACCCTTTAGAAGGCCTTTTCCCCCCAACATTGTCATTTTAGAGAATAGATCGATTTGTGTTACAAGTTCCAAGGTAATAAAATGTTACAATTTTTGCATTTGCTGTTGGAATCTTATTTTAAATGCTGAGGTTTATAAGCAGCACACATCTTATCTGATCTGGAATACGGGCATAGTTGAAAGAATGGAAAAATGAACCTCTAGACTATTCAGATATAGTCTTTAAGCTCTATAATGTTCTGCCGTGGGCCAATCCTATACTGAAATACTAAGCCACTACCAATGTTGCTTTTCTACTAATGAAGGATGCCTTTTGAGTGATGGAGCTGCACCTGGCTAACAAGAAGTCATTGGGGGTGTTTCTAGCCTTCTGAGTCCTAGAAATAAATGAACCATACATACTTGATTGATTAAATGGTTATTCTGTTCATTCATTCATTTATTCGTATATTTAGTTATTCCAGAAGCATTGACTCAGTGCTTACCATGTGACCTCCCTTGTATGAAAATTCAGTATTCAAAGTAATAAACACAGTGCCTCCTGTCAAGATGCTTAAAACCAGGTGTAAGAGATATATATAAGAAAAGAATTACAGAACGTTAAGTGCTTTCTTCCAGCCATAGCGAGTTACAATGAAAGAGAAATTCAGTTTTGAGGGCAGGTGGCATGGTAAAAGGCAGGGAATAAAACAGAATAGTGTTTCTAGAGTTTATATCTCTTATAAAGCTACTAATGATTTAGCAAGGAGGACTTCTGTGATACTAATAATCCTATCCACCACTATGATACTTATAATAATGTATATTTGAATCTTTTTCTGTGCAGATCCAATCAACTGTTAAATGAATAAAAATGTGATCTTTCTGTGTAAATTTCTAAGTAGTAGTGCCTACTTATCTTTTAGGACATAGATCTATTCATATTGTATGTTAAGATATTGCCCTTTTGCTACATTCAAATACTCAATTTCTTTTTAATGAAATAGCACATTCTGCTATGTTCGCCATTTTGTCACTCCTCTGTGGTTAATAAGGATTAGTCACAAAAGGGTAAAATAAGGGAAGTGAAGTGCAATTTTTTAAAATTTCAATTTAGCAAAAGTTCTCTAAACAATGTAATAAGGACATAAAACTGCTATTAAATAGATATTTAGAATCACTTGTGACTTTTAGATATGAAAAAATGAAGATTTATATTTAAAAAATAATTAAGAAAACAACCTCATCTGATTAACAATAAATCCAGAATCGATTCAGGCAAACCTTTACCAAAAGCTTGCTATACAATTGGTTGACACCTTATTTCCCAACTATTTATCCTGAAGATGTTAACTCTAGACAGGCCTCTCATTCCTCTTAGAATTTGAATTATATTCCTTTGCTGGCACAGAAATTAGAAGGTGGTAAACAAATTAATGCCAGTGATTTCAGCATAAGTGCACATTAGCTTCCAAATCTACGGCTGGGGAGAGTTTTCAGACAGACTTATGTCTAAGGAACATTGTTGCAAGATCAGCATAGAAAAATACTTATATAAAAGAATTCATAATACTAATGCTTAGAAAATATGCTGCAAAATTAGGGATAGCCTATTTGAAATAACTTTTCTTCTTACATTACCTTAACTATAAATCTTTATATTGAGAATTTTATTTTTTGGAGAATTCACTTGTATGACATATATCAAGTTTTCTTACACTTCAGTTCATTTTTTTTCTCATCTGAGAGATAAATGAAGATGCCTATTGGACCTCCCTTCAACACTTCTAATATATTATTATTTAGAAACACTTTTGATTAAGTGGTTCAGCTCATAGTACAACTTTTAATTTGGGCTTTAATCTTTCAGTGGTGCCCTGGTTTGTTATTGAGCACAAGGTTAGTGGAAAAATAAAATGCAGGAGTGACTTTTTGTTTCATTTTTAGTGTTTTCCCAGTATATAGTTAATTATGTCAAATTCTTACTATGTAGTTAAGCTTCAAGACTTGTCTGTTAACACATTTTATTTTATTTGGCTTCATAGTAACATTATTTTCATAATGAGTATATGACTATTATAAACAACTTGAGCAATGCAGAAAAGACAAGAAATATGTTATAAATCACCCAGAAGCCCTACCTGTAAATAACCAGTGCTTTTGATAAACATCATTACTGACATGCCTATATGCATATAGATAGATTAAGTTCTCTAATTATTTTGTGAACGGATTCAGACCAAATATGCTTGTGTGTTTCTAGTGATTCACTTCAATTCAAGATTGTATACACTCTATCTCTAAAAGTGAAAGGCAAATAATTGACCTTGCTTCCTAAAATCCTTAGAACCTAGCATTTATATTGAATAAGATTTGTCAAATTTGCTGCCTAATTAAAAAATAAAAGCTATAAATTTAGAAGTGAAAAATTAAACTTCTTCCCCAAGACACATACTAAATTTAAAAATCTTTTATTGTACAATCAAAATTTAAAAAATAAAGGTGCCAATGAACCATGAGAGACTATGGACTCTGAGAAACAAACAGGGTTTTAGAGGGGAGTGGGGAGGGGGGATTGGTTAGCCCAGTGATGGGCATTAAGGAGGGCACGTACTGCATGGAGCACTGGGTGTTATATGAAAACAATGGATCGTGGATCACCACATCAAAAACCAATGATGTATTGTATGGTGACTAACATAACATAATAAAATTTAAATAAATAAATAAATAAATAAATAAATAAATAAAGGTGCCAAACTATTTTTTCCAAACTTCTTGAGTAGTGAAAATTGAGACAACAGTAGATACAATAGCTTATTCTTTGTTTTTTTTTTTTGCTTGCTTGTTTTAAACGTTTATTACATTGTTAATATTTTTAAGAGTCTACTTTTACAAAAGCCCTATATGTAGGAAGAGTGTCCAGAAGTATGCAAAAGCTACTTTCAGAAACATTAGTTTTTTGTTTTTCTTCTTATCCAATGGGAAAAAATTATATATATATATATATATATATATATATATATATATATGTATATATAATGTGTGTTTAATAATGTGTGTACATATCTATATATGTATAATGTTTGTATGTGTATGTAGTATGTATGTATACTGTGTGTATGTATATGTGTGTATATTACATATACACAGTTTTATATATATATAAATATATATATATAGAGAGAGAGTTCCTGGACACAGTAGAAGTTCCTTCATAACTGCAACACCTCAGTCACTAAATTTATGTTACATTAACAAAAATACAAGTAACCAAACAAAAAATCCACAGAATTTGTATATCTTGACTTTGTTATGTAATAGACCTTATGAACATAAGTGTCCATGGAAGAGAGTTGGCTTTTCAAACCATTTGACTACTGCTAAGGAACCATTTCTGCTAAAAAGATAAATAAAATAAAATAAATAAAAGTTCCAGGAACCAATGAAGCATCTTGGAAGTTCTTTAAGCTGCTTCATTGTCTTAGTCATGGATTGTTCTAGCATCGATATTTCCCTTGCATCCTCTTCCTACTAAGTGGAAATCTGTGTTGCCAGGTGCACTGCTCAGGACACATAATAAATTAATATGTACATTTGGTTGTTTGTTTAATCTTCTGAGTACTAAGAAAATTTGAGTTGACCAACAGGGTGATTTAGAAACTTGGTTCAATGAAGTTAACATTTTTCTTATTGGTCGGAGAAGGTAATTAGGCACCAACTCAGATGAATTGGTGTGACCTCCTGCTGTACTTTTTTTGAGAAGAATTTTAATGCATTTTCATGGCTAAGTGAAGAGAGTTTTGTGATCAATTTGCCACATCTACTATGCTGGAAAAAGACTTAACAGAAATATACTCGCCTTCTATGTGCACCTGTGTCCCAGGTCCTCAGCTCTGGGAGGCTCACACACACTCACTAACATGCTTTGAGTTTTGGAGGGTAATGTTGCGTTGAGTTTCTAATTTGCTTCAGCTCTCAGTTTACCTTTGTGGAGTATGTGTGTGTGTATGTGTGTGTGTGAGCTTGTGTGTGTACATGCATGCACACATGTGTAGGCACATCTATATGTTGGCTTGGAAGAGTACATTGTAAAATACAGTGCCAACACAGACATGCAAATAACAGTGTATAGCTGAAATCTAACTCATTTAAAGTTTTTCCAAAAGCAAATACAATTTGTAATGACATTAGGGATAAAGCAAAGAAAAATCTGGTGGAAAGCCAGTTTCAGTAATGAAAACTCTTTCAGTGCCACTTGAGCACTTATTAGAAATAAGAAACATGACAGTCAAGTAAATGAGAAGGAAAAAAGACTGTACTATGTTGTAATAGTTATTTTTCTTTTTTTTTTTTAAAGATTTTTTATTTATTTGACAGAGAGAGACACAGCGAGAGAGGGAACACAAGCAGGGGGAGTGGGAGAGGGAGAAACAGGCTTCCCGCTGAGCAGGGAGCCCGATGTGGGGCTCCATCCCAGGACCCTGAGATCATGACCCGAGCCGAAGGCAGACGCTTAACGCCTGAGCCACCCAGGTGCCCCATATTTTTCTAACTTTGGATTACAACTGAATGGCCATTAACAATAAAGAAGAAATAACCATATAATGAATGAATCCTTGATTTTCATTTTTCCCTAGCTGGGAGAAGACTGTATAGGTATTGCTGGAGTGAACATCCCCATTGAAGTCAGAAATTGAATGAATGAACAACTTCCATCTTTCTAATGAACAAGGTAGTTGGAGAATTTTGATAATGAAATAGAGGAAGAGATAGAAATGTTACATTTGCAGGTTAAATCACTGCTTTCAAGCATTGTCAGGAATTGATGCACTAAACCTCCTACAACGCTGAAGTAAATTTATCCCTTATATTTCTAACTCCATCATCAGGAAAATTCAAGGAAGCTCGATTGTATAAAGAGGTTGAGTATTTGAATAAAATTTATAAACATTTATAAGAGTTGTGGATTTAAAGGTGAAGCATCGTTATATGCCTTTATGTTAGTGTTCTCATAATATTGACCCAAACAAATGTATAGTTGATATGTTAAATAATAGTTTAAACTAGCCAGCATATCCATAATAAATAGCAGATTTTTAAGAATTCATATATAAATAATATTTATATTTATAGAATATGAGTTAACCATAGTTTAATTTTCTTTTTAAGTTTGCTTTCATTTTAATTATGCATAATAAAGACTGTATATGAGTGATATGTATAGTTCAAAGAAAAATAATGAAACAACTTCCCCCCCATAACTGTGGCTCTGCTTAAGAAATTAGAATTTGTGGGTTGGGGGATGGATGAAATAGGTTATGGGGATTAAGGAGTGCACTTGTGATGAGCACCTGGTGATGTATGAAATTGTTGAATTACTATATTGCACACTTGAAACTAATATAACACTCTATGTTAACTAACAAGAATTAAAATAAAAACTCAAAAAAATAAAATTAATAAAATTAGACTATCAATGTTTTTGAAGCTCTATAAGCCCTTCCTTCTACCTGCACCATTCCACAGGCCTGGGACTAACATGAAGAAAATGAGGCCCTTGCTTTAAGCCCAAAATTTAAGGAGGCACCAAAAACGTCAGTAATCAAGGGGACACCTGGGTGGCTCTATTGGTTAAGGTTCAGATTCTTGATTTTGGCTCCAGTCATGATCTCGGGGTCATGAGGGTGAGCCCCCACATTGAGCCCCACCTGGAGCCCCACATCAGGCTCCACTGAGCATGGAGCCTGCTTAAGATTCTTTCTCTCTCCCTCTCCTTCTGCCCCTCTCCCAACACACACGTGCGCTCTCTCACTCTCTGTCTCTTAAAAAAAAAGAAAAAAATCAGCAATCAAGATAAATAATATCTTAATGCAATATTTTTAAAACAATCAAAATTTATGAAAAAATTCATGATGAAAAAGTTAGCAAATTTTTATTTATTTTTTGTTTTTTTTGTTGTTGTTTTTTTAGTGTTCAGTGATTCATTAGTTGCATATAACACCCAGTGCTTATTAAAACACGTGCCCTCCTTAATACCCATCACCTGGTTACCCCATCCCCCTACCCCCTCCCTTCTATAACCCTCAGTTTGTTTCCTGGAGTCCAGAGTCTCTCATGGTTTGTCTCCCTCTCTGATTTCTTCCCATTCAATTATCCCTGCCTTCCCCTGTAGTCCTCCACGTTATACCTTATGTTCCACATATGAGTGAAACCATATAACTGTCTTTTTCTTCTTGACTTATTTCACTTAGCATAATCCCCTCCAGTTCCATTCATGTTGCTGCAAATGGTGGGTATTCATCCTTTCTGATGGCTGAATACTATTCCATTTTTTAAAATATAGTATCAGTGAAAAGAAAATTAAAAAGAAAAAAATAGTAATTCTGATTCCTTTTTATTAAAAATATTTATAATAAAATTAGAATTTGTATTAATTATGATTTCCTGTTTCTTTAGAGAAGTTTCTCATTGTTAGTACTATTGACATTTGGTTTGGAAAATTCTTTATGGTAGGGGCTGTCCTGCGCATTGTAGGAGGTTTAGCAGCATCCCTGACTTCTATCAAGTTTTGAATCTTATATAAATAGGACCATAGTATATGTGTTTTTCTTCTTCTTCTTTTTTTTTTTTTTTTTACTTCAAATGTTGCTTTTCAGGGCGCCTGGGTGGCTCAGTCCTTAAGTGTCTGCCTTCGGCTCAAGTCATGATCCCAGGGTCCTGGGATCGAGCCCCGCATCGGGCTCCTTGCTCAGCGGGGAGCCTGCTTCTCCCTCTCCCTCTGCCTGCACTCTCCCTACTTGTGCTTGCTCTCTGTTCAGATAAACAAATAAAATCTTCAAAAAAATAATAATGCTTTTCAAATTCAAGCATGTGCAGTATTAAACACATGCACCTCAAGTTAATTAGACATTCTACTATCAATGGACAGTTGGGTTGTTCTAGTATTTACTACAGACAAGGGTACTTTGGACATTCTTACATGCTTCTTGGTGCACATCTATGCAAAACCATATGTATAAGTATATATATACACATACTTAAGACAGTTTTAATGTGTATGTTGCACAGATTCTAGAAATCTCATTTGTTCAATTGCTTCATAGGATTTTTAATGAATACAAATTGTATTTTTGTTTACTTACATGATATTGACAAATATCTGATTAAAATTTCTGAAAAAAAAGTGAAGTTGAAATATAAAAGTTTCATTTCATGCATGTGGGGAGTGTTTTAGAAAGTAATTTTCATCGATGATGGATGCACTGTCTACTTCTAAATCTTTTGGTGCAGATCTACATTGGAATTTTGAGGAAGAAAAAAATTATTGTGCTTGGCAGCAAAAAAACATTTGAGGAAAGGGTAGGACGTATTTTAAAATTAGAATATGGAATCAGCTTCTACCCACATGGTGCAATATTAAAATTCCACTTGTCTATCTAAAATATCTCATCTAGCACTTGACCATTTCCCTGGAGTTGCCCAAATCTTAAACTCCTAGAGACTTTCTTGGGGTTAAATGCCTGAGATGGAAATCTTAGAGAAAGACATGTATCTGGTCAGGGACCTTGTATGTACAATGTAACAACATCCACACTAGACTTGTCTCAGCAGGAAAAGACTCTGTTTAATGTCTTAGCTATATGTTGTCAAAGAAATTAGTGAGAAGAGGATGACGAAGGAAGTCTTGGGATAGAAATGCTGCATTTCAGCAGCTATCTTCAATTTGTGATTCTTCATGAAAGCTGCTTTGTTGCAGCAGGACTGAAGGATTTTATATAGGCGGGCCTTTGTTCGGTGATCAATATGAAAGCCATGCCTACAGCCAATTTCCCTAAATGGAAGCAAATTTTCCAATAAGAATTAATAGTAAATGAAGGAGGTAGTAGGATGTCATTGATATTTGTAGATGAGACTTTCCATACTTTTCTAGCCTTAACAATATAATTTACACACTTAAATATAAAGATTACATAAGTTAAAATAGAAATCAAATTGAAGTACTCTAATAAACTCCTTCAAAATAAAAGCATAAGGATACACTTGTAAAATGTACTCCTTTTACACATATGCAAGTCCTATTGATGAATTTGATAAAGATGTACTTCTTTTACAGCTGGTGGTGGATAATTGTGGGGTTGATATAGGGAAATATGAAGCCAGGCAAATAGACACAGAATTTTCTTTCCCAGAAATATGCTTCAAATGTAAACACCATGACAGGGAGTGTGAAGATATGCTTTGAAGCTTGCATAATTTCAATAAGTATTCCAAGTATGATAAAAATTAAGTAAAAAGGGATAATTTAAGGAATCCTTAGGTATATGGAAGGAGAAATTAAACACGAAGCCCGCAAAGTTTTACTGGTATTTTGGTAACAACAAAGTGTTACGATATTTGTCGTGCTCCAGGACTCATGATTTCAAACAAAACATAGTTGGGTAAATAATGTAAAGTCTAAATATGGAGAAAAGAAACTTATGCTATTCTCAAGTGAAATAAATAAAATCAGCATTAAACAGGGTTTGTTAGAGAGATGCAAACTGATTTAGCAAATAAATTCCAATGCTTTAGTGGTTTAGCATAATGAAAGCTCATATCTTGCTCTCTTAACAATCTTTTTAGCAGATGGCTTTCTTCAGGTACATGACCCCAAATCCTTTGCTCTTGAGTCTGTCTGCCATCCTGTGGGACTTCAAGGTCTTCTGCATCCCCCCCGCCCCCGCCCCCGCAGACGAGGAAAGAGAACACACGGGAGGTGCAGAGCCTTCTTAAAAGCCAGGCCTTGAAGAAACACACATTATTTGTATTCAAAGCTTACTTCCTCTCTGAAGCCTCCCCTGATTCTCCTGGGCCTTGAAAATCTCTATGTTCTCAGCATTCCCAGAGTAGTTTGTGTATAACTCTATTTATTTTGTCATGTTGTTTTTTCTCATTTACCTTCTCAATCCTCATCTTGACATGTCTAGTTCCAATACCTATCAAATCACCTTCAATTGGTTCTCTTAGAACAAATACATACAACTTCAATTTATTTTTATAATATCAATTTGGATCATTGACATAATATATGTTTTTCTATATAAAAATCTCACCTGACCATCATACCAGCCCCTAAAGGGTTTATTATTCATGATTTAACAAAAATGAAGTTGAGAGATTTTAAGTATTGCTCAATATTCCTCAGTAGTGGAGACTAAATTTGAAGTCAATACACACTAAATTCTGTTTTATCACAAAATAATTGACTGAAGCCTCAAAAATATATTAAATATTGTCTAAAGCATCACGTCTGACTCCCTAAGTCTCTCTATTTCCACCTACCTCTCAGAGAACTACCTAACCTGTGAGGAAAGGAACTGCCAGCACAGCAATGTATTTTGAATCTGCCTTCTCTGATGGTATTGTTAATTGGACAAGAAGATGTACACACACAGGGGCGCCTGGGTGGCTCAGTCAGTTGAGCGTCTGCCTTCGGCTCAGGTCATGATCTCCAGGTCCTGGGTTCGAGCCCCACATTGGGTTTCCAGCTCAGTAGGTATCCTGCTCAGTAAGGAGTCTGCTTCTCTCTTTCTCTCACTCTCTCTGCCCCTCCCCACTGCCTGTTTTCCCTCTCTCTCTCAAATAAATAAAAAAAATCTTAAAAAAAAAAAGATGTACACATATAGCTTTATCCATGGAATCTGTATTTGAAATGCCTTATTAGGTTGTCTTTAAAAGCCAAAGGGGAAAAATTAACAACTGAAGGGGGGAAAGAGTGACTCTAAAAACTCCTATCCTCAGCCTCGGGATCTGCAGTCCCAAACGCTAATTTGGGACATCTTGGTTACTTCAATGACATTTTTAAAGTCTCCTTTCAAGAGACAAATTTAGTGTTATGTATTTTTTGAAGTACATAGAAACCTAAATGCTATTTTTTAATACCAGAACATATTGTTGAGAAGCTTATGGATTTAGAAATACTTTGATAGTGCCATCTAGTGAATGCAATACAGAAGTCCATGTAAAAATAAATCTGTTTTGTTAAAAACATGTACAGTAGCATTTTTCATGACACAAGGATTTTTCCTTTCTAAGGTATAAAAGGTGTATTATCACTTTAAAACTTGTGTATTTTTAACATGTCTTTCTTTGTTATGCATTTAATAGATTTTTAAAAGCCAGACAACAATATAAAGGATAACTATTATAAAATGGTGGTTGAACTTACACTTTGTGCAACATTTTAGTAATAACTTCATTGCATTCCTGAGAGTGCAGTCTGAGATAAATAGCTCTGTCATACACAGCTGCTGGCGTTCCTTAATATTCTCAGACATGCAATCACTCAAGCCATGTGGGAAAGGAAGAGTAGGTTACAAAAGTAGGCTCGTTGATCCTGTGGGTGAAGCCTTATAGGACTCTGGCAAGTTCAGCCATGAAAACTGTCTGCCTCTTGACAAGAACAAGATTATAAAATGCTTTGAACAGAGGATATCAATAGTGACCTGGATTATAGGGAAAGGATTACAGTACAAATCCAGAGAATGCTTCAGGGATTACAAGTACTTATTTTCCATGCAATGCTGCATAATAGTATATTTCATTATTGTTTTTGATTAAATAGTTGAAATGTTTAAACTAAAGGAAGTTATTTTTATTATGATGAGTAGTAAAACTCTCCTGGAGGAATCACGCACTCCCTGCAAAATATAAATAGAATCAGGTAAAATTCTATCTTTAATATTATCTTCATACTAACCTGATTTCATGGAACATACATGTTTTGCTTTTATTGGTCTAACAACCTTTCTTCAGCATCCTTTACCTCTTGTATAAGATCTTTGCCCATACATTTATTCTCAGCGGCTACCAACTGATAAATTCAGATACCCCAATATCAATTTCCATGTACCTCATTCTTTCATGGCCTCCTTTCTCCAGCCTACTGTTGCATTTGCCCCCCCAAACTTTTGCCTTTGCTTCCTATAGTAATCTGTGAAGTCTCCTTGATCAATGGCTCATGGCCATATTAAGTGAGAATCAGAGCTGCCAAAATCTTTGAAGTTACCACTGAGAGAATAGTATCAGGTACAAATTGCATACTGGCTACTAGATAGAATAGGAAAGTTCATTCCACTGGTCACTGTCCTCCTTATGATACTTAGCCTTGCCCCACAGCATCTATTCCTTAAATTTCATCCTACAGTATAATAGTACATGCCAAGGTGGCCTGCTACATCTTCAGTGAATTGATCTGAGGTGTTCTGCATCATTTCTATTGGTAGAGTGGGAGCAATAGAAGATCTGATGGAGTTTTTCCTTTCAGCATATTTATTAACACTTGCCTATATGATGCATCACTGTTTCCTCCAGGATCTTCTGTTCAAGAACTGCAGGTCCCAGGTTTGCTGTACATGACCAGCTGCATATTTTGAATTTAGAAAATCATCTTGGAAATAAAGTTTTAGTCTAAGTCATGCATGAAATTTTTCATCATTATAGATTTGTCCTCAAATGCATTTGTCCTTGAAGATGCATTATTTATCTTTGTCTGGGAACTTTAGGTTTTTGCCTTTGAAGCACTCTTCAGGCACTTAATCAAAGGCTGTTATTTCTGTTACTATGAACTTCTATTTCCTCCACAGATGGTATTATAATAAAAATAAAGGAAATAAAGAAATTGCTTACTCCAGGGCATTCAGCTATTTCCATTTTTATTTTCACTGTTCTACCCTTTTCCTTAGATATATTAAATGGAGAGATAATTGTATTCATATAGTAATTACACAGTTGTGTTCTGTGTCTTTCAAATAAATTATGCCATTAAATTTTGTTATGTGTACCCTTCTTGTCATTTTTGTTTATTATGGCTATATAGGTCAGTTTTGTGGAACCATCTACTTTGTTTAGCATTAGCTCTGAACTTGTAAATTTGGAAAAAATATATCACAACCACAGTTCAAGTACTCAGCTTAGAGTGAGAGTTATAATAATACTTCATGAAGTATTATTATAACTCTCACTCTAAGCTGAGTTATATATATATATATATATAACATATTAATATATATTAATATATATATATATATATATAACATATTAAGATTGAGAGTCTCTAACTATCGCCTTATCATTATATGAGTAGCCCCATTGATGTCTCATAGAGAGTAGAAATGAATGAAAATTTCCTTGGCACTTTTCCCATTCCCCAAGACCTGGAAGGTATTGATATTGTCTTATAAGTGGTTAATATAGTATCTAAAAGATACTATCTTAATTAGGAATTTATGGATAATCAGTAACTTGTTCCCATATATTTTGGATATCTAATGAAGTGCTTCAATCATATCTTCATATCATCTCTCTGTCTCTTCTCACTTTTATCTGAGCTATTCAACATTTTTTTTTTCTCTCCTCTGTGTAGCTTTGGGAAGCAACCCATATAGATAGGACTCACCAGCAGGTATTACTCTCTTTAATGGCAATTGATAAGTTGTAAAGGGTACTCCATAGTTTCCATAATTATATTTTAATGGCTGATATAAATATTATCTGGATTGGTAATCCACTTGATATTTATTTGCATTTTTAGAAATTAATATTGTTCCTTATTTTTTACTGTAATTTTTGCATAGATAACCTTTTTCAGTTTTTGTAATTCTTTGTTTTAGTATAAGTTTACTAGACCAAGGATTTGGATGATAGGTTGGTTCTTGATACTGATTGTTACATTGTTTTCCAAGAAAATTGTACTTATTTGCCCTAATCACAGCAAAAGCACCAGATTTATCTCAACATTTCTGACCTTTAATATTTTCTAATTTGGAATGAACTTATAGATCCTATTTTGGAAATATGGAAATATAGAAAACATTTTCTTCGTTTAATTACTACTTGCATTTCTGCACTTTCCTGTATTGTTCAGTGTCTTTGAAGAACTTTTATTTTGTTTCATCGTTTTCTTTAAGTAAGCAAAATAATGAAAGAGATGAGATCAAAAGCTCTCTGTATTACTGTAAAATTAAATCCAAAAAAGTCACATAGTACAAAAAATAAAGTCAGATAGAAAAGTGACAACAACTTTAAAAAATAACTAAGAAACTAAGGATCAATTGTCAATCAATGTTATTGAATCCAGTTTTATGCAAGAGTGCAGGGGCATGAGGCGGGGTCGGGGGGGGGTGAAGATTGAATTGAATAGACTACCCTACTGGCCCATTATCAAATTGCCTAAATGAAAAAATTTGATTGCCATTAATTTGAGCAGAAGTAGATATTAGGAATGGAATGGACTGGCCATTACATAGTCTCACAAGAAGCCTTGTAAATTTTATTTTTCATTTTCAAAAATTTAGTTTAATATAAATTGGGTATAAACAGCTGATGAGTGGATCTGTGTTTTCATAGGTTTTTCTGTCTAGATCTTTACTTTCTTCTGAATACTTGCTCTTATTATGGACTCTGTAAAAGCAGACTCCATACTTAAAGCAGTGCTGTCCATCTTCTTGGCATATTGTATGCAACAGAACTTTTTAAAGAATATTTTAGTCAAACAGTTTCTAGTAGAAGAAAAATATCATGAACTGGAGCATCCATAAAACTTTTAAACATGAAAGTCAGATTATGCCTTAGAAAAGCAGTAGTGTTCTAAGTTTGAAAAACTGAAATCTTAGCTTTTCATATCATTTTGTTTTGACACCTTTTCTAGTGCACTAGGTGTCTGTTGCATAATAAATAAATGGTCTGGTGGGATAAAAACTGTCTACATTCTTTGCAGCTGGTGCAATGTGCCACGGTGCCTTGTCATCACCTCCCCACATTTAATTAATAAGCATCTGTTTCATTTTTACATTTACTCAAGATAGTGGTTTAATTTCGTATTCTTGATTCTCTACTTATTTCTGGTAATAAAGGAACATTTTCTCTTTTTTATTCCTTCCCAAACAGCTTATGTTGACAAAAATTCAGGGCATGTTTGTTAAATTAGTATGGGGAAACAGACAATGCCAAAGAGATTTGTAGTCCTAGAAATTAAAAGATGAAATAACTTGTGGATAAAACAACAGTGAATTGGGCTGTGTTTTAGGTCTTCACAATTTCTCTTCCTGTTCAAGTGGTTTTAGTTTTTTATTACACTACCAGATGCAGTGGATCAAAAAAATAGGTTGTGATAAATTACAGGATAACACAATTTCTTCCCAGAGAAGATGTTAACAACAAAAGCCCCCATTAAATAGGTTTTTGTGGTGGTTGCTCCTGGGAGCCAAGGACTTTAGAGCCTGGAGCTATATTTAAGGTAATGATTGACAACTTCTGATTCTCTATTTATGTTGTGTATATGCAGGTCCAGTGGGGAAAATGTTAATAAGGCAAAGCTTCTCGAAGGAAACAATTCCAAATGTGTGGAGATTGATGTACTGTTGATTGTAGCAACATAGGTAAATTATTCTTTTCTTTTTTAAAAAGAAGTTTTTTTTGTTTTGCTTTGCTTTTTGCCTCCATACAAGAAGTTGCAAACTCCATGGGGTGCCTGGGTGACTCACCCGGTTAAATGTCTGGCTTGGGGGCTCACTGGGGTCCTGGGATCATGTCCCCCTCCCTGCTCATCGGTGAGCCCTTCTCCCTCTCCATCTGCCTCACCCCTACTCATTCTCTCTCTCTCGCTCGCTCTCTCCTTGTCTCTCTCTCTCTCAAATACATAAATAAGTCTTAAAAAAAAAAAAAAAAAGCAGCAAACTCCTTTTTGTCAATGTTTCCTATTTGGGGAATATTTTTTAATTTATATCCACGGTTCTACAGTGGATTCAAGTGATCGTCAGACATTAAATTAAGTAAAGATTATTGTTATTACAGAGCAAAAGAGAACCAGGTGTAAATGGCAAATTGGTGGCTCTCTCTCAAGAGCTAAATTTGTAAAATGGTATTTTAAAACTACTGTGAACATACGTTATATGTCAAGTAGTGTTTTAAATTGCGCTAATATTTTCATTAGAATACCATCACTATTGAATTACAAATGAAATTTTATGATATTGTTCAGAAATCTGATCACATTTTACATTCTTAAGAGTAATGGCATGTCCCAGTCTGTACTTGTGGTTGTTTCCTGAGTTTCTAGTCTGTATTACCATCAGTCTCACTGATTTGTTGTATCTCTATTGCCTTGTTCAAAATCTATATATGAGTTAATAACTTCTAAGTCTGTGTATCCAAGTAGAACTCTCTGCTGTGATCAAGACCTAAACACACCAAACTACCTAGTAGATAATACTATCTGGATATTACACATATACCTCAACCTTTGTGTCTAAAACTCAGATTATCTTTGCCTTAAAAATTTGCTCCTTGTCTCTGCCTTATTTAATTGATTTATAATTCTCCACGGCCTGGAACAAGAAAATTTAGAGAGCTGCCCTTATACTTTGTAGATCGAATGGTTTACCTAGTTCCATTAATTTTAACTTCAAAAACATATCATCCTCATCATTTTCTTATTATTCTGCTCATCCTCATGAGGACTATTTCGATAGCCTCAGACCTAGCTCTGGTCCTACTTCCCTCTAATCTGCTGCATGTACTACCAATAGTGTGGTTTTCTAAAAGTTAAGTCCATTGTGAAGTGGTTTCACTTGAAAATTCCAGGTGATTACCCAGTGCCTTCAGAAAAAAAAGGCACATACTCCTTGGCGTGGGAGTTCAACACTCTGTAGTCTGGCATTTACTAATATCTCCTGTGTTCTTTTCTACCAGTTGATTTCCATGAAACTTGAACCTCAGAAGAGCCAACCCCCTTCTAGTTTCCCAAACATGCTGTGATTTTTCATTTCTCTTTGACTTCAAATATGCTGTTTCTTTTCCCAAGAGTGCTGTTCACCTGTCTGCTTGCAAACTCCTACTTTCTCTTTAAGACACAATTAAAGCTCCATAAGCTCTGTGATGCGCTCCCTGGTGTTTCTGAGTCACTAACACTTTTTTTTTTTCTTATAAAGCTATTAGTGGGGGGTGCCCAGGGGTGCTCAGTCTGTTGAGCCTCGGACTCTACTTCAGCTCAGGTCATGATCTCAGGTTCTTGAAATGGAGCCTGCATTGGGCTCTGCTCTGAGCTTGGAGCCTGCTTCAGATTCTCTCTCCCTCTCTCTCTGCCCCCCCCCACTCTCTCTCTCTCTCTCAAAAAAAAAAAAGCTATTAGTGGAAGTATTAATTTGTATATATATGATTTCCGTACCAGATATTAATTCATTATGAGCATACCAGTATCTGATTCATCTTTGGTTTCCTAGTCAGCGCTTAGGGCAGGAAAGGCAAGTGTCAATTGACATTCATTGGGTACATGAAAGATGGAACAAGTGTAAATAATACAATTAACACTATTTTATAAATTGTTTAATTACATATCATTTCAGATAATTATGAAATTGTTTGTTTAAAAATTCTAGATATGTGTGGTTTCAAATTAAATACCAATGATGATATAATCATAATTTGTACTAAAACATGAGTTTTGCTTCAGTTTTAAAATTAAAGCAAAAATATTACCACAAAATATAATGGTTGGCAGTTGTGTTATTTTAAAATATATGACCTCTATAAATTCTCAATGTTCATTATATTACTTAAGCTTAAATTTATATATTTTGCAGTGTTAGAAAAAAACTTTTTTGAAAAAAAAAGAAACTTTAAAGATAATCCCTAGGCCACAGACAAGCAAATTGAATATTAAAAATGTTATTAACTTGATAAAATTTGTAGTTCCAGGTACAAAGAAAGTATAAATGAATTAATTAAAACATAAATAAATAAATATGGCATATGGGTAATGGGCTATGTTAAACAAGTACAGAGCTTCTTGAAAATGATGCAAAGCTTAGCAGAGTTGTTGAAAGAAAAATGTAATTGCGAAGTTCAAAGTAATAATTTTACCTAATCACTCACAATTAAAAACATCATCCGGGGCGCCTCGGTGGCTTAGTCGGTTGAGACTCTGACTCTTGATTTCAGTTCAGGTCTTGATCTCAGGATCCTTGGACCGAGCCCTAAGTGGGCCTCCCCACTTAACGGGGAGTCTGCTTGAGATTCTATCCCTCTCCCTCTGCCCTTCCCCCTGCTCACACTCTCTCTCCCTCTGAAATAAATAAATCTTAAAAAAAAAAAAATCATCCAGTAAAGGAACTATATTAGAGACGGTGCTTTCACAGATTTTAGGATTAGTAACATAATTTTGGAGACAAGTCCTGGACTTGTCCCATAACTATATGCATTCACTGCTCTGGGGAGAGAAAGTTTATTTGACATTTATAGACTTACTTAAAATTTGACAACAGATTTTCTGATAAAATTAAATGTATTAAATGTTAACTTTGCTGCATATACACTCTGTTCTTCTTAGGTTGCAGAAAATTTTTGCAACCAATTCCTCCTCCAGTAAGACAGTCTGAGGCAGTCATCTTTTTTAGGTTAGCATCAATCCTGCCTTTGTCATAGTCATGCACAGCATTACATGGCTAGAAAAAAAATCGAGTCTAAACTTATGAATCAGAACAAATGCTATATTCTCTGTATTTATTATACCAAATCTATCATCTCAATTTATCTGCTTATTCAACAAATAGTTAATGCTAGCCAACTAGATGCAATCCAATTGAGGCACTAAAAACACAACAAGAGTGAGATCCTTTCTTGAACGGGAGTGACATAACTTAGTTTGCAGGTATCTGACTTTTTTCTAGTATTTTAAAGTGTTGTGGTATGATAGGGATACTCTGAAACTGAACTGACCAAGACTGAGTTGGTTTAATAGAACATATACAATGGGACAAGCCGCAAAGCCGAAGAGCCGTTTCATGTAGAGGACAGAATCTCTATGTAGCTGCTGAACGTACTGGAAAAAGAAGGGGGCATTCCAAAAAGCAGGAAGAACATTCAAATCCCATAGAGGTCAAATCCTACCAAACCAAGGCATGGGGGTGTTACCAGGAAAAGACCTAGAAAACCAGAGATTCAGTGGCAATAGCCCAATATAACAAACTGGAAATATGCTCCCCTTAATCTAGAAACTATTTTACTTTTTTCACTATTTTATTAGGGGCTTGGGGAGGAAAAGGATGCATTTGAGTTTGCAGATTTTGCCATTACATTCTACATACGGGTGAGGCAGGAATAGAAATGATAGAATTACCTTCAACTTAGCCCCAATAAATTTGTTTTCTCCACTCCTTATAATTTATGAGTTAGCAAAATAGCAGTGTGATCTAATAACTTAAGTTGAACTCATCTATTTTAATTATATGTTATTACCAGACTAGATTGAGACATTTATATTATGGAATGGTTCTCTACTGTCACAAACATACATAAAAACAATTTTTCCCATTTTAGTTACGTGTATACACCGAAGACAATTGTTGATAGTGAAAAGCAGAATCTGTTCCCAGTTAGGGATTTATAGTTCTTAACATACAAGAATAAGTGATAGAATCCTGCATCCATAGAGCATGGCTAGCCCCTTTTCTGTGAATACGTGCCTGTCAATAAAAGTGCTTCTCAAATCTGAGATAGGTGATGGGGATTAAACAGTACACTTATCATGATGAGCACTGAGTGGTGTATAGAATTGTTGAATCACTGTATTGTACACCTGAAGCTAACACTGTATATTAACTATATTGGAATTAAAGTAAACATAATAAAAAATACTAAAAAAGTGGTTCTCAAATCACATGATTGTAAGAATAACTGATAAGGCATTTTTAAAATATAAATTCCTTAACCTCTCTGTTGGAGCTTCTGTTTCAGAATGTGGGTGTGGTCTTTTCATCATTGATAATGTATCAAAACCTCCAAGTGTCCTGCTGTATACACCTGGAGCTGACAACCGTCGTATAAATACCTATAAATCTGGCATTAGCTGACGTTAGATTTATTTCCTTTGAACCCTGAGAAAGCTAGTTAATTTTAAGCAGCTTTCAATTTATTCATCGGTGATTTATTGAGTATTTCTTATGTGAGAACCACCAAGTTGTCAGGCAAAAACCAATAGTACATAGACTCTTCCTTCCAAAATCTCATAATCCACATATAGGAAATGGCAGATAGTAAATCTCAAGAACTCACTTGGGTTTGAATCAACAGTATCCCTCCACTCTGGTGTACTAAGCAAATTAAAAGTCATCATCCAAAATATCATGAAATTATATATATGTGTGTATGTATATGTGTGTATATATACGTAGAGATAAATGGACAGATTTCATTGAGATTGAGAACAATTTTTCTTTTAGGTTAGATTGCCTGTAAAAGATTAAAATGTGACATATAGTAACATAGAATTAACACATATTAACTCTTCACTAGTATGTACGTATATCCATATGAATTCTTCTAAGTAGACAGCCGGGCGCTGTAGAATTTGAAGCACCTCTCAGTGTAGCCCATTTAACACTCAGAATGACAATTTGAATCAGGCAATCAAAGGATAATTTGAAGAAATATATACGTTGTAAAAGGAAATATAAGTCATCATGGAAGCAGCATTTTAAAAACACTAAATTGTCTCTTCATTTTATTTAGCATCATTTCTAAAGCCAGCCCTGTATTTAAATTGTGGCACCTGCAGTGACAAGGGGACCTGAGAGCCCACCCATTTTCAGCTGCTACCAAAAGCTAGAATTTGTTCAATAATATGACTGGCATTTGTCAGCATCCACTGTTTGAAACTTCTAGTGGTAGGGAAGCTTCTACTTTCTAAGAAAGCTGAGGATGCTATGGCTCGATTATGGGAACATTCTTTTTATAATGAGTCAAAGGTCTTTTTGTAAATTCTGCCTGTGGAGGCTGGGGTCGCGTCCTCAGAAGTGTCATACATTTCACTAAATTCATTTGCATATTAAAGGACTGAAAATTTGAGAAAAGTTGTCATTTTCCTCATGCGTTTTCTCTTTCCCAGTCTAAAAATCCTTTCTTTACTCGAAAACATATCTACTTCTCTCACTGTCTTGGCTTCTTTCATCTGGGTGCTTATCATTTGGTCAAAATCTGTCGGGAAACACACTGCCCAGAAATTGAATTTCAGTATTGCTCCTTACTGGCTTCAAGACTAAAGCAAAATTATTTAATCTCCATGTATAAGTATTAAATATTATATTATCCACATCAGGAAAATGAAGAAAATACCACATTTAACTACTGAAGTGGTTGTGAGAATCCAGTGATGGCCTGTGAGGAGCCCCTACCTACTGCCTCATCCTTAATGGGATCTCACTGTTTCTATTCCCTGCATTCTGTCCTTGATTAAAAAATAAAATGATAGGGGCTGCTGTCTAAAACTTTCCCAATAGATGGGAGAACAGAGGTGGACAGTATCACGGAGTATGTCAGACCTTCCATAACCACCCATCTGTCAATATTGATTGTTTATAAGCTTATGCTATCATTATGTGTAGATTTATTGGGAGGGTGGGAATAGGCAAATGACTCACAGGTGATAAATATCATATGTTAGAAACAACTAATTATACACAAATAGTTTATGGTAAGAAATAGAGTTCCTGAGGCCATATATTGGTTTTAACAAATACACAAGCAGCTATGTAATATAAGGCAAATAAGAACCAGTTCAAATAGAGCATACTGTGAGTAGTGCATTGATTTTAAGAAGTTTCAGAACCTGGGGATGCCTGGGTGGTTCAGTTGATTGAGCCTCTGACTCTTGATTTTGGCTCAGTCATGATCTCAGGGTCTTGAGATTGAGCCCCACGTCAGGCTCCACGCTGAGGTTGGAGCCTGCTTGGGATTCTCTCTTGTTCTCCTTCTCACTCTGTCCCATCCTCACTCCTGCTCTCTCTCCCTCTCTCTAAAAATAAATAATAAATAAATAAATAAATAAATAAATAAATAAAAATTAAAAAGAAGTTCCAGGGGTGCCTGGGTAGCTCAGATGATTAAGTGTCTGCCTTCGGCTCAGGTCATGATCTCGGGGTCCTGGGATCGAGCCCCGTATCGGGCTCCACACTCAGTGGGGAATCTGCTTCTCCCTCTGCCGCTCCCTCTGCTCCTACCCCCCTCCTTGTTCTCTCTTTCTCAAATAAATGAATAAAATCTTAATAAAAAAAAGTTCCAGAACCTGAACTCTGCTATAAAATGAAAGAGGATTTGAACAGCTAAAGAAGAAGGAGGAAGAGGAAGAAGATGAGGAGGAGGGGGAAGAGCAGGTGGAAAGAATGGGGAAAAGGATAGGTCTGTGTAGGTATCTTATTTCAATATAATGGATTATCTTCTCTTAACTCTGTAAACTTTATTTAGCCAAATTTGAACCAATAAATTTTAAAGGGACAATTGTGAATAGTGACCCTTAAGCTTCTTTAACATGCATTGTCTTATTGCAATCTTAGAAACAAGGATCAATTGAACATATATGCCACACTGCATATTACATTTGCAATTATAACATTCAAACTGATTTTGGAAAGAGACATATTGTCATAGGAGAAAAGAAATTGTCATTCATTAGACATAATGAATTCATATAATTTACTTTTGCCATTTCAACATCCATTTTTCTACCTTTGAGAACTAAAGAGGCATATTAATCTACTGGAGAATAGATGTATTGTTAAGTAAACCTCTCCAGTTGTTTATCTGCTTTGAAAGTTTTGATTAAGCACCATCAGTGAAAATGAAATTTCATTTTATCCTTTCAGTGTTTCCTTTGTCCTTGCCTCTAACAGTCCTGTAATGGATCTTGCCTCTCGTTTTTTCCAATTATGTCCATAATGCTAATGCCTTTAAGCATCAAATGTCCTGTGAATCTTTTCTGACCCACCTCTTCAGGCAATCATTACAACTTTCAGCTTCTATTACTATACTCCGTTTGTTAGACCTGCTCATACTTGGCCACCAGTTGTAAGGTGCCGCCTGACTCTCTCTGCCTTTCGGGCATTAGCATTCATCCCTGACCACTATTCCTTTTGTGCTCAGCATATAATTTGATCAATCAGTATTATTGTGCTTGAAATCATCACACTGTACTGTTCTTTCTGTCAAGTCTACAGTAATATATTCCCTGGGATTACCTTCTGCTATCATTAATTCTTTTTATTTTTATCTGCAGGAAGTTAATTCCTTCAAATATTTAATTTTTAAGAAAAATGACATGTATCATTACAAAAGTAAGTGATAATTTTAACATAACATGTTCATTAAAAGCAAGATAATTTCTTCTATTCAGTTAATTAATTAAACATATATAGATAGAAGAAACAAATTTAAAAGAATGAATTATCCATAAGTGTGGAATAAATTCCATTTTTTTTGAGGTTAGGAGACAGGGTTTATATTTCGTAGAAATGTTAGGTGATATTATAATGACATTCTGAGATATCTTAAGCTTCTCCGGATGTTATTTATTGTTCTTTGTTTATCTTGGGCTTCTCTCCAGTTTTTGTTTCTCTACTTTCCTTGTGCCTTCTTTATAGACCCATTTCTACCATGGCCCACTAGGGTTCTGATGAAAAGTTCTTTACTGTAGACCACAGGTTTCAGTTTACCACTAGATCTCCCCTGTAAACATTCAGACGTCTGTTCTTCCTGAAGCATCTCCCAAAACAAAGACTATCTGCTGCTGGTGAAATCCATTCTTATATCCTTGTATTTCTCTGTGTCTAAATGTGTCAACTGGAAAGATCACCGATTCTTTCAATGGGCTGATTTCCTCAGTATAACAACTGAACCATAACATATCCCTTATTTCCTATAGAGATCAATTTCTGTGTAAGAAATGGAGCATGACTTTGTCTAATGTAAACTATGATGCAATTATGGAGAGCATAATGCTTCCTATGACATTGCTCAGGTAGTTTTAATGTCTCGTGAGAGAAAGAGATGCCGTTCTGTCAAATTTTCTTCTGTGAGAATCCATTCATATCTTCAACGGCTGCCACCATATCTTAACCCTGGTTTAATTCCCACCCAGTTTTCTTAATGGCTAGATTTGTCATTAGATCCTGTGTTTTATCAAAACTAAAAATAAGTCATCCTAAATGGAATGCATTGAAAAAAAGAAAAAAAAAAAGATCAGGGTAGAGCCTAGAGCAGTAGTGGGTAGGGGGAGAGGGCAACCATTTAGCTTCACACTCTTAGCTCTTTGGCAACACACCGCAAGTTTAATTTCTGTTCCGTATGTGTGTGTTTTTTCTTACATTTTGATCATAAGGTGCCTACATACCTACCATAATATGTTATATTCAGATTGTTGGATTGAGTTTTTCCTATATTTTAATATCAGTGTTTCCTTTAGGGCATGTGCTACTTTGCATGCAGTACAGGTTTAATACTACTTATTGCCATAGATTAACATAGATGTCTTTTCTAATAGAAGGTGATAAGACATTAAAAGGGTACCTGGAATCTACATAGAGAGGTGCTAGAAATTTTGTCTTTTGAGGCATGTTTTGGTCATCTAAGAATGGATTTAAGAGCCATAGTAACAGCAACTAACACAGAGTGCTTAACTTTTTGCCAGCATGCTCTAAACACTTTACATACAGTGACAAATCTAACCATCAAAATAGAACTTTATGAGGGAGACCTCTTATTAGCTCCATTTTCATGTGATGAAATTGAGACACACAGGGGCTAAGTACCTTTTCCAAGGTTCCAAGTAGGAAATGAGGGAGCCAGGGTGAAGGAATGTTTCTACAAAGAATGCTTTCTAGAACCTGAAAAAAATAATGTGATTCTAAAATGTGGATCCTTCATTTCTTTTTTACTGAATGTACTAAATTACTCTACAGAGGAACTAAATAGGGTGTGATCTTGTGTGAAAGCAATTTGACAAAGAAAGGTCTGTAGAAACTAGAATGAACTGACAAAGTGGTATCTGACAAAATTCACATTGACAAGACCTAGCTGGCAATACGAATTCTAAATGACCCTTGAATGAGTTAGTTTATATGCATTTTCTTGAGTGCTCAAAGGATATATATAGCTCTCTAGAGTTTTGAATACATCTAAGTATATAATTTCAGACTCTCAATATCAATGAGTGGACTATCCAGGCACTAGTTACTCCTGCTTAAATGTTTTGCTTCGAGCTTGTAACTCACATAACTGGTATTGTGAAATGTTTAGTTAATTGTAGAATCACCAACTTATGATGAATATACTGTATTAAAAAGATAGTGCTTTACCCCCACCTCATTATGCCCTTGCTCTGGTTATTTCTCTTCACAGTATCTTCAAAGACACTGAAGACCTTGTAACTGATAATATTTTAATCTCAACATTGGGTTT